>NC_045426.1:261651169-261977597 GCF_902635505.1 Sarcophilus harrisii
AACAGGTATAGATAGCAGAATTAGAAATCAGTTCCTGCCTTATGTTCAGGCACCTGCTTCTCTCAGCCTGGGAGATACAAGGAAGATTTCATTACTGGATGTGGTTAGAGGTTGGCTGAAGTTGTTTTATGACTACTGATGAGGATTATTTGAAAATTGCTCCATATGTCTCTGTGGTGAATGCAGTAAACAAATACTGGTCTCATCCCCCACCTGAAACAGAAGAGACAGAATCGGTATCCTACCTAATACATAGCCTTGTGGGGAGATGTGAAGTGCCTTTGGGTGTCAATCTTCTGTTATGCTTTTGTTAAACAATATAAATCCCAACATTAAAAACTCATTTCACTCATTTGACTCTTTGAGTCAGTTCACTGCCAATGCCCTGTTCCATCTAGGCGTTTCTCCCATCTCTGGAGAAATTGTGATGCGTTCTCCTCTGCCCCTTAGAGAGGACAGTTCAGTTAGTTGAGGCAAGTTACATCTTACTTCTAGAAGTAAGTAGTGGGAAAAATCTGGAAGCAAGTTCTATAGATCTTCCTCCCTATCATTGAGTTTGTCTTCAATTATAGGCTTCTAGTGACTTAGTATTAGGTTTTATTTGTTTAGTGAAAATGTGATAATGGTTTTCTGCTGGTAATAAATGCCCTCTTTATATCTACTCATTGATTAGTCAGTTACACATTCCTTGAGGACCCACTAGGTGCCCAGCACCATGAGAGGCACTGCATTGAAAATCCTAATACCCTGTCCTCTAGAAATTTTGATCCAGTTGGGGAGAAAAAAAAAAAACAGCTGGAACAATAGGAAACAATGTGAGACAATGTAATCAGTGTTAATTTGTCTGATACAAATTGTAAGCGATGTAGAAATTCAAGTAAAGGAGACTTTCAGCATTAGGTAGTGTGATCCAGGAAAGCTTTGTGGAGAAAGTGGGATTTGGCATATGTGTTCAAGAATAGAGAGGTTATTGTTAAGTGAACAAGAGATCCTGTTTAGGAAACTATTTGGCAGCAGCGAGGGATGAGTCATAATTCATGACAATAGAAAGACATTATTTCCTAAGAGGTATGAGTTAAATAAAAGGGGAAGGGGCAAATGACATTATGTCATGTGATACATATGTATTATGTGTCACGAAGAGTATTTATATGAGGAAATTATGAACGAGGAGGGATAAACATGGTAGAGAACATTTGGATGAAGAGGAAAGAAATAGAATTGGTATTGTGGTAAGTATCTATCAGTCAATCAGTTAGTGTTTATTAAGTGCTTACTATGTTCTGGGGTGACTATGTTTTCTGGAGTCAGAGAGATTCATCTTTCTTAGTTGGAATCTGGCCTCTGGCCTCAAACACTTACCAGCTATGTGACTCTGGACAAGTTATTTCACCTTATTTCCTTCAGTTTCCTCATCTGTAAAGTGAACTGGAGAAAGAAATGGCAAGCCACTCCAAGATCTCTTCCAAGAAAACTTCAAATGGAGTCACCAAGAATCAGACATGAATTGAAATGAGGGAACAACAACACATTATGTTCTAGGTCAGAGGTTTTTCAGAGTTTTGTCGGTGGATCTCTGGGGAACCCCAAAACTCTTTCAGAAGGTCTACAAGGTCAAAACTGTTTTCATAAAATATTAAGACATTATATGCCTATGAAAATATTTCCTTTCCAACTTTACCTAGAACAACATATCACAACAAATTGAATGCAGAAGCAGAAATAAGAATCCAATTTTTATTGAACCAGACATCAAAAAGATTTGAAAAAATATAAGGAACAATGCCACTTTTCTCACTTGAGGGGAAGATAAAATTATTTTTGTAAAATATCATTTTATATTAACATATAATGAGTTTATTATGGTTATTTTAATAAAATATTCTTTTATATTAGCATATAATGGATTTATTATTGTTATTTTAAATGAATTAAGAACTACATATTTTAAATTTCTAATAAAGTAAATATTGATGGGTATAATATGTGTGTGTATATATATATATATATATATATATATAGAGAGAGAGAGAGAGAGAGAGAGAGAGAGACACACACACACACACACACACACATATCATTGGGGGTCCTCAAAAATATTTAAGAATATAAAGAAGTCCTGAGACAAACAGAATTGCTCTTGTAGATCCTCTGTTAGATTCTAGAGAGATTTTTTTTAAATGACAATCTTTATTGTCAAGGAGATTACATTCTACTGGAAAAAAAGTAGCTAGTAAGACTTAATCATATACTGGCAAAGAGCAAGATGTTCATGATGTCAATATGCAACAACAGAAAAAATATCTGACCAAGCATCAAGAAATATGCGTATTTGTCCCAGCTCTCACTAACCAGCTTTGTGATCTTGGCTAAGTCAGTTCCCCAATCTGGGCCTCAGTTTATAATTTTTTAAAAAAGGAGGTTGGGCTAGGTTTTTTTTTGTTCTCTAAGATCATTTTCCAGCCAGAATTCTGTGATTTTTGTAATTTTTACCTCCTCTTTCTCCCTTGAAGATTTGAGAGAAAGACAAACACATATAATTTCAACAAAGCATTTAAAAGAGGTTCTCCCCTAGGGAGGAAAAGTATATTCATATATTACTATATACAAAATATATTAAACTAAATAAGGTAATTTGATGATGGAAAGATCCTAGCCGTAGGGTGATTGAGGAAGATTTTGTGTTGAAGGTAGTGTTTGAGCTGAAGTTTGGAAGAAACAGGAGGTACGAGTACGAGTAAGGAGGCAATATATTCTAGGCTTGAGGCTCAGCCAATCAAAACCATGGATTTTGGCGAGTAGAATGCTATATGTGAAAAACAGCAAGAAAGTCAGACTGGACTGGTTAAAAATCACATTGGAAGGGAACAGTATCTAATGTGGCCAGAAACATGAATTGCCGTCAGTTTGTGAAAAGGCAGAAGAATTTATTTTTGCTACTACAGTGTAATAGGGAATCACTGGTGTTTATTGAGAAGTAATTCACATGGTCAGACTTATACTTTAGGAAAGGTACATTGGCAGCTCTATGGAGGATGTCATGAAGAGGGCTAGAACAGAGCAGGGAGTCCAGTTAGGAGGTTATTGCAAGAGTTCAGGCAAGGACTGATGAAGGCCTACTCTGAAGTGACAGCTCCGTGAGCAAAGAGACCAGAGTAGAGATTATAGAGGTGGACTGGCAAGAATGGACAACTGAGAGCAAGAACCAAGAGAATATTGTACACAGTAACAAGATTATGTGATGATCTAAGAACTAAGAAGACTGAATCAACACATGCTTTGTTCACTTCTTTTTCTGCTTTTTTATCTCTCTCATGGCTTTTCCCTTTTTGCTCTGATTTTTGTCTCTCAACATGATTCATGAAGCATTATGTATTAAAAATAAATAAATTTGCTAGGGAAAAAAAAGAGTATGTGATGAATCGACTATGATAGACTGAGCTCTTCTCAGCAATTCAGTGATCTAAGACAATTCCAGTAAACTTGGGGTGGAAAATGCCATCTGCATCCAGAGAGAGAACTATGAGACTAAATGTGGATCGAAGTATATTTTCATCTTTTTGTTTGTTTGGTTGGTTCCTCCCCTCCCCACTTTTGGTCTAATTTTTTTTGCTCAACATAACAAATATGGAAAACACAAAGTTTTACAAAAATGAATGTTGTACTTGGAAAAGTAAAATACTATTGAGAAAAAAAAGAATGGGTAACTGATTGTGTGAAGTAAGAGAGAAGATGAGGCTAAAGCTAATGTTGCAAACCTGGTGACTTAGCTAGATGGTGGTTCCCTAGATAGATACATGAAATTTTGATAGTGGGTTTGGGAATAAACATAATGAATTTTGTTTGGCACATGTTGATTCTGAGGTGTTTGTGAACTCTTTAGTTTGAAATAACAGCTTAGTAATAGATGATGTGGGACAGGAACTCAGGATAGAGAACAGCTGGATTTCCAGACTTGGAGTAATCTGAATAGAGCAATTGAAATCACCCAGTAAGAGAATGTCCAGACAAAAGGAAAGTCTCAGGACAGAAGCATGAGCTAAACATACAATTAAGGACCATGACGTGGTTTTGAACTAGCAAAGGAGATTGTGAACGAGCAGTCAGACAAGTAGGAGAAGAACAAAAGGACTGTAACAATATGAAAACCTAAGAGGAGATTCTGGAAGTGATGCTTTTTTTAAGTGTTTGACTTACAAAAGAGGGAGGGATTTAAGCTAGTTGCTTGAAGAGGTAGCAGGGTATAGTGAGGATTTGGTTTATTTTTGTTTTTTAGGATGAGGGGAGATGAGTATTTTTGTAGGTGATAAACTTAGAAAGACAAGAAGCCAGTAAATAAAGCTAGTGGATAATTGTGGGGCCAATCTGAGGAGAGGGTGGGATCAGGGTGAATGTAAAGGGGCTAACCTTGGTGAGAAGAAGTACCAGTCTTTCATCAGAGTCTTTCATCTCCTCCTTAAAGGTGGAGAAAATTAGGGACAATGTCAAGGGATTTTAAAATGGAGAGCAAGAGAAAAGGGAGTTATTCTTAGATGATCCAGCCAGAAAGAAAATGGGGTCAAACAGCTGACATAAAAGCAAGATCTCATAGTGTTGGGGAAATATAAACCAATTATACACGTGCTAGAACTCTGTACTAAAAACAGTAGTTCAAGAAAAAATAATATGATGAAGATAGAGAAGCATGGGTGTCAGAAAATCAGAGTGGGAGAATTAGAAATACCTTGGTAGCCATCTTGTCCAACTAGTACATGAAGAAAAGGAATATGTATTGATGCAAAGGGAAGCAAGCAGAAGGAGTAAGGCAATATTATATATATGTATATATATATACACATATATTTATTATATAATAAATACACATGTATAATAAATGTACATGGAGAGCACAATTGAATGCTGCAAAATTATTTTTAATTTTTTCTGAAGTTAACACTAAAAAACCCAAGCATTTCTTAATATTATATAGAACAGATGAGTATTATACATTTTGGGGGGCAATATTATTGCTAGCCCTATTCTCCCTTCCAACTACCCATCCCCAATTTTTAAAAACAGGAAAAAGAAAACCCTTTTTAAACAAATATACACACAAGCAAAACATATCTGCATATTGACTGTGTCTGAAAACATGTCTCATTCTGCACTCTAAGCCATCTGTCTGGAGGTGGGTAAACATGCTCTGTCACTCAATCCCTGGGGTTGTGGTAGCTCATTTCTTTGATCAAATTTCTTAAGTCTTTAAAAGTTGTTTTTTGTTACATCATTGCTATTGTATATAGTTTTCATTCTGCTTATTTCATTCTACATGAGTTCATTTAAGTCTTCCAAGAGCTCTGTAAAACCATCTTTTTGTCATTTCTTATGGCCAATAATATTCCATTGTATTTGTGTAACATAATTTGTTTAGCTGCTCCTCAATTGGTAGTTATCCTGCTTAACGTTCATTTTCTATAACAAACTGAGTACAGATCAGCTACTTTTTCATAAATATTGTTTGTAAATATTTATATTTTCCTTCTTTCCTTAGTCTCTTCAAAGTAGAGACCTAACAGTATCATCATTTTGTCAAGAAGTATGATAGATTAACAACTTTTTGTCACTAAATTTGTTCCAAATTGTTTTCCAGTTTGGGTAGACCAATTCACAGCTCTTCTAGCAGTGAAGTAGTATACCTGTTTTCCTGCAATCCCTTCAGTAATTATCATTTTCCAATGTTGTCAACTTTCCCAAAATGATGTATATAAAATAGAGCTTTAGAGTTGTCTTAATTTGCATTTTCCTAAATATTAGAGCTTTGGAGCATTTTCTCATAGCTATTGATGACTTAAATTTCTTTCTTTGAAAATTTCCTCTTCATATCCTTTGACTATCTGGACTATCTTTTGAAGAATGTTTCCTATTCTTATAAATTTCAATCAGTTTCCTAAGTATCTGGTTTATCAAACCTTCTTCAGAGAAATGTGCTGCAAAATAATGAAGCTAAATTATAATGGCCAAACTTGACCTTGAAGAAGAGAAGCCATCTCCTCCCATTTGTTGATAGAAAGTGGGGTATTATGGATATAGAATACTGCATTCAACTTTAGACTTTTTTTGATATGCTGATTAGTTTTGCTGAACTGTTTAGTTTTTAACCTTTTTTATTCTTTGAAATAAAGGATGGTTTGCTCAGGACAGGGAGAAAAGGATCCATTGGGAAATATAAGTAATGTAAAACTAAATGATATCAGTAAAAAACAAATTTTAAAATAGTAGCTTATACACTTGATTTATCTCAGTGATCTTTTATTTCTTTAAAAGCTAAAAAAAGTCGGGAAACTGATTTCTAGACCTGATTTGGACTGACAAAAAAGAATAAGTTACCAAAGTAGAAAGAGCAGAAATTTTGGCACAAATTTAAGAAGGATGAGGAAATAAAATTTCAGCACATTATGACATTTGCTAGTTTAGAGAAAACAAATTTCAGTGAGTTGAGAGAAAAAAAATTAGTAGGGTCTCATGGTTCTGATTTCCCTTAGGGGTCAGTAAAAATTAATTTTTCCCTCATCCAAATTCATAGATTCTCTCAAATTTATTTACAGATCCTATGATATTCTATGGCCCCAGATTAAGAACACCTGCTATAGAAGTTGATTGAAGATGGATGGTACGATCCTAAGAAAGATCTGCTGATATAAATCAGTCTGATGAGGGAGCAGTGAGGAAAACTATGTAAAGAAACAGATGTAACTCTATAGAGAACTCAGTGTCCACCAGTATTTTCTCTTTCTGTTTCTGTGTCTCTGTCTCTCTCTTTTCTGTCTCTGTCTCTTGTCTTTCTCTCTCTCTTCTGTGTCTCTCTCTTTCTCTGTTTTTCTCTCTCTCTCTGTCTCTCTTCCCATCCCCCAAAATGTTGCACTAAGACTGTGCAATACAGTGTGTGTGTGTGTGTGTGTGTGTGTATAGAGACAGAGAGACAGAAACAGAATGAAAAAAGTTTAAATATACAGAATAAAGCAGAAAAATTCAGAACAAAGCACAAGAAGAAGGGCAGTTCTATTACTATTGGGTCAAATTTTACCTGTATTTTTAAAACACACCAGATGCATCAGAAGCTCACTATTTCTTATAAATGCCTCTTCCCTATATTTTTATGTTAAAATGTTTGTGTTTCTTGACATTTAACTTTGAGGGAGAAATTAGCAGCGAGGCCAAGGAACTTAGGGTAAACACCAATAGTTGCCCTGTAAGAGTATCAAAGAACATCACAGTCTTCTCAGGCTTGTCTGGCAATGCTCAGCATAGTCAAAAGAACTTTTAAATTCTGTTTCCACTAGAGAGGAGTGAGAAAAGAGCATTTGCAGGACTTCGAGTAGATACAATGATGATAATAGGTGACAGAGAGAAGGCAGAACTACTCAATACTTATTTTTCATCTGTTTTCTAAGGAAAAAAATCTTACTGGGAAGCATAGGAAAAATGTTTGCTGTGAAATTGAAACCTAGGATAAGTGGGAGGACTAAATTCAAGTTGTTCAGAGTATTAAAAATATATATACAGATATATTTGCTGACCTGTGGTATGTGCTTTTTAGAAAATTGTGAAGATTGGAAGAAATGTTACTAGATTAATGCTGGGCAAATTTCCCAGAAAGGAAAAAAATATTTTTTTCATAAACTTTGTGGCCTTTAATTCTATTCCTAATAAAATTCTAAAACATTTTTAAAAGAATAGTTTGCAAGAACCTGGGGAAATGATGAGCTGCATGAGCCAATAAGGGTTCATGAAAGCAATTTGTACCAAAAACAATGCTGTTTTCTTTTTGGACAGGGTTAAGTCGACTAGAAGATGAGGAGAATGCTATAGACATAGAATCTAGTTTTTTTTTTTTTTAATAATATAATAATGTAGCACTTTAAAATTTGCAAAGCACTTTACAAATATTAGTTCATTTTATAACCATCCCAGTACTTAGAAGTAGGTGCTGTTATCACTCCCATTTTACAAATGAAGAAATTGAGGCAGAGAAAGATTTTTAAGTGAATTCCCCAGGGTCACACAGCTAGGAAAAATCTGAGGTCTTCTGGTACTTTATTATCTTTCTCATTTAGTTGTTTATCTTTTTTAAGGACAGCTTGAAGATCCTAGGATGGATTATAATAGTGCAGGTATATTCAGAATTGGTTGAATTTAGAGGTTCAATCAAACTTTCTTCAAATATTTTAAAGGTGTCAAATGGAAGATATATTAAACTTGTTTTACTTTAACTGGAGGGCAAAACTAAGAACAACCAGATGGAAATTACAGAAAGAAGTTTCTGCCTGATAGAAGGAAAACCCTCTAACAGTTAGTGCTATCCCTTAGTGCACCAAGCTTCCTCTAGCTGGAGTTGGTTCCCCATCATGGCAATTTTTCAAGAAGAGGCTCTAGGTGCCTTGTTGCAATGGCTGCAAAGACTATTTCAGCCTTCTGCTTCGACACAGTTCTGCTGGACTTAGCTTATCATTATTTACTTATTACCGCTCTCTCATTCCCATCATCCCCGTAGAACATTAATTCCTTGAAAACAAAGACTCTTTTTTGTCCTAGCATAGCATCATGTACATGGAAGATACTTAAATGGTTGTTGGGATTGTATTGAATTAGATTAGAGTGGATGATTTTGGATATAATTGAGATCTGAGATTCCAAATCATGCTGCAAACTGCCTCTTCTCTTGGCCCAGGACCAAATGCCTGCCTAACTGTTCTTTGTCTGTAAGTAGGTAATGGCCACACCCTCTTCCTTTCTTGCCATTTGGCGTTCAATGATATCTGTACAGGAATGAGATCTCATAAAAAACAGGTCCCTTTTGGCTTGAAAACCAATGAAGCTTTTCTTTCCATACTCCCCTTAGAATGATAGTTTCATTCTGGCAGAGGCCTACCATTATTTATGAAGCCCAGCTGGGCAGGATGGAAGCTGCAACAAGCAGGATAATAACCAGGCTCTGATGGATCGAAAATCTCAGTAAATTCCCAGAGAGTGACCTTTTGGCCTGATCCTATTTATCTGCAAAGCACAAAATAGTAAATTAATTTGGGGGTAGTTTTCAGGATGGCAGCATCCCAGAAATAAACTCCCAGTATACTGGAGAATGACTCTACTGGGTAGTTTGTTCCAAAATTTTCATCTCCTAATTTGTCTGGGTCTCAGCCTTGGTTATATCTTATTGTGCTCTTGTACAGATGATGAGGTTCTGATGTTGTATCTCTCAATGAGCAAGGAGAAATGGGGCAGGAACCTTTTCTTTTTTTTAATTAAAGCTTTTTATTTTCAAAACACATGCATGGAAAATTTTCAACATTCACCCTTGCAAAACCTTGTGTTCTAATTTTTTTCTTTCCTTTCCTCCCACCCTCTCCCCTAGATGCCAGGTAATTCAATATATATTAAACATGTGCAATCCTTCTATACATATTTCTACAAATACTATGCTGCACAAGAAAAATCAGATCAAAAATTAAAAAATGAGAAAGAAAACAAAATGCAAGCAAACAACAACAAAAAGAATGAGAATGCTATGTTGTGATTCACACTCAGTTCCCATCCACACTCAGTTCCTATCGTCCTCTCTCTGGGTGTAGATGGCTCTCTTCATCACAAGATCATTGGAACTGGCATCAATCAGTCATGAATAGAGCCAGGGGAAACCTTTTCTAAGGAGGAAATACTCATGCTGCCACCACAGAGGACACTAGTCACCCATCTGTCCAGGAGGTCTTCCATCTGAAAACTGATAAACGTCTTTCATTGCCTCAAGTTTCTTCTCCTTTAAGAGAGTGGTGGTCATTTCCCAGTTTTTCCCCTAGAATACTGAAGTAGAGCCCCTTCTAGTTCTTGCTCCTGAGCATGGGCAAGTCACTTCACCTTTATGAATTCAGTTTGCGTATATACAAAATAGCTTATAATGATCCATTTGTCACTTTTCTTTGAAATCTTTAACATCTACACCTCACCTATTGCCAATAGAATAAAAAATCTAATCACCCTATCCAGGCATTCAAACCTACTTCTCAGACTTTTTTCCCCTAGTCTATAGCATTCCCCTCATCTTCTAGTTGACCAGTTTTGCCCAAACTGGTATGCTTTATGTTCCCACATTTTGCCTTTACGTTTTCCTGCTCTCATTCTTTGCTCATGATGCATAGAATGATCTTTTCTCTGCTTATTTATATTCTCTCTTCCCATGAAAGCCTAAATCAAGTTCCACTTAATAACATTATAGACTCCATTTGAAAGAAGCCATTTACTCTAATATCTTAGCCATTATTGTACTCCCTGTTAACTTGAGAAGTGGTCATCCAGACTTCAGTGAGCAATAAAGTTCTTACTTCTTTTGAACTTAAATCTTCCCTCAGTACCTTTCACCATTCATCTGATTTTTGCCCACTGGAGGTACTCAAACATGAATTTTACTGGAAGGGATTTTTATGAGAGCATTTTAATATTTGAAGATAACTGTCATCGACCTCTTCACCTACCCCATGTCTTCCCTAGGGGACAATTCTCTAATACCTTAAAGTATTCTTCATATGAGGTAGTTTTCCAGTGCCTCAGGTTATTGCTCGCTTCTCTTAAACTCCCTCTATTTTGTTTGTATCTGTCTTAGAACGAGATACCCCAAATTGGACTATTTCATATAAATTTGTTTATGAAAGTAATGAGATGAAATTACATGTCTGTCCCCTGGACTCTTATATTACTTTGTTACATATCTCATACATCTTTTCTCTTAATACATTGAAGTAGTAATTCAGCAATCATGTATTTACTGCCTATTATGTACAAGACACTGTGTTAGTCACTGGAGGAACTATAAAGATGGGGGGGAAAAACAGTTTGCATTCTTGTAGGGAAGAGAAAATACAGAAGAAAAGTAAGTAGGACTATTGCACCAATATCTTTGGTAGCTATTGTGAGAACATTTTTGTACACCTATATAGATCTCAGGTCTGTCACCCAGCCAAAGATAAGAAAAATCAAAATTCTAAAAGAGATTCTAAAAAAATTCTAAAAGGGAGATGGAAAAGTCCTTTGCAGGTAGGAACCAGGGTTATAAGTTGCATATGCCTTTTATGGCCTTCAATATTTTCTTTAGATCTTGACTTCTTTGCCTGAGATCTAGAGATACTGTTTTTTAAATTATTATTATTATAGCTTTTTATTGACAAAGTATATGCATGGGTAATTTTTCAGCATTAACCCTTACAAAAACTTCTGTTCCAACTTTTCCCCTCCTTCCTTCCACATCTCCCCCCCCCCCAAATGGCAGGCAGTCCCATACATGTTAAACATGTTAAAATATATGTTAAATACTATATATTTATATACACACACACAAACACATTTATATAGTTATCTTGTTACACAAGAAAAATCAGATTTAGAAAGGTAAAAATAACCTGAGAAGAAAAACAAAAATGCAAGCAAACAGTAACAGAGTATAAATGTTATGTTGTGGTCCACACTCATTTCCCATAGTTCTTTTGCTGGATCTAGCTGGTTCTGTTCATTACTGATCAATTGGAACTGATTTGGATCCTCTCATTGTTGAAGAGAGCCACTTCCCATCAGAATTGATCCTCATATAGTATTATTGTTGAAGTGATACTGTTTTTTTTTTTAAATATTATACTTAATATAAAGGAAATCAATTATACTCCTATGTATTTTATTTTATGCATTTAAAATGTTATTCATTAATCTGAAAATAGATTACTAATTCTTCACCAGACTACCAAAGGGGGTCCATTGTATACACCAAAAAGTTAAGAACCACTGTTTTAGAGAAAGACTTCTAAGTTTTTGCTGGTTTGGGGAGTTTATTTTTAAAAATATGTTTGTGCTATCTATCTAGCAAGTCATTACATGATTCCAGGTCAGACTATATCACCTGTCAACACACAAGCCTTGAATTTGCCCATACATATCCGTAATGCCATTCCATGCCAGACTAGGCCTGCAGTCTGAATGGAGACTTACCCCCAAGAGAGGGCTTCATCTGTCAGCCTCAGTGTGAAGTTTTCCCTTAGACAGGATATAGCATTGTCAGAAGTGTCAAGAATAAGAGTGTGTGTGTGTGTGTGTGTGTGTGTGTGTGTGTGTGTGTGTGTGTGTGTGTTATGGTTTTGTTTGTTTTTTGTTTTGGGTGTACTAGGATATTCTCCTTTGATAATAAAGGCCACCCTTTTCGGTCAGCATCTTGTTTCTCCTCAAGCCAGTGAAGACTTTGTATTCTCCCTTCTCCTGACCATTATCACATATTAGACTTTCTACATTTGATTTCTATTGTACCCCATACCTCCCCAAACCTCTTTGGGAAAAAAAAATTAAAAGCAACAAAGTTATATGATCTGCCTACTATTATAAGGGAAGGAAATTTTGGTCAGTTTAATGTATATTATAAGGGAAGGAAATTTTGGTCAGTTTAATGTAGCCTTAAGAAAGATTACTCAAGAAATAATTGGCCATTGAGGAATATATGAAAAGAAAATTTCATATCTATCTTGTCTCTTCTGGCACTTAACCTTCATTCTATAATTTAAATGAGTTTCTTCCTCTGATTATCATTGTAATTATCTAATTGAAAGCTCTGGGTTACAAACATTTTGAAACCCTGAGACCTTTTTATGTTTCATCAATTCAACAAAGATTTAATAAATGCCTGCTACATCCAAGGCACTGTACAAACACCAAAACAAACTACCTTCCTTCATGGAGCTTACATTTCTTTTCTTTTTTTATTATAGCTTTTTATTAACAAAACATATGCATGGGTAATTTTTCAACATTGACCCTTGCAAAACCTTCTGTTCCAACTTTTCCCCTCCTTCCCTCCACTCCCTCCCCCATATGGCAGATAGTCCCATACATGTTAAATATGTTAAAGTATATGTTAAATACAACATATGTATACATATTTACACAGTTATCTTGCTACACAAGAAAAAATCAGATTTAGAAAGAAGGTAAAAATAACCTGGGAAGAAAAACAAAAGCAAGCAAACAATAACAGAAAGAGTGAGAATGCTATGTTATGGTCCACACTCATTTCCCAGTGTTCTTTCTCTGGATATGGCTGGTTCTGTTTATCACTGATCAATTGGAACTGATTTGGTTCATCTCATTGTTGAAGAGAGCCACGTCCATTAGAATTGCTCATCATGTTGTATTGTTGTTGCCATGTACAATAATCTCCTGGTTCTGCTTACTTCATTTAGCACCAGTTCATGTCAGTCTCTCCAGGCCTCTCTGAAATCATCCTGATGGTCATTTCTTACAGAACAATAATATTCCATAACATTCACATACCACAATTTATTCAGCCATTCTCCAATTGATGGGCATCTACTCAGTTTCCAGTTTCTTGCCACTACAAAAAGGGCTGCCACAAACATTTTTGCACATGTGGGTCCTTTTCCCTTCTATAATATCTCTTTGGGATATAAGCTCAGTAGTAGCACTGCTGGATCAAAGGGTATGCACAGTTTGACAGCTTTTTGAGCATAGTTCCAAATTGCTTGGAACTTACTTTTCATTGGGTGATCATACTGTGCATAGATCATACAAGATCATTTGAGAGAAGAGAGAACAAAAGTGATATCTTCTCTTTGTGTACAAAGTCATACATGATCTACACTGTGAAGAAAAGATAAGGATCTACCTGTCAAGGCAAAGACAGGAATTATATGAACACAATTACATACAAAATTTACACACAGATAAATTTAGATCTAAACAATTGGAAGAATATCAAGTACTCATGAGTAGGCTGAGTTAATATAATAAAAATGACAATTCTACCTAAATTAATCTACTTATTCAGTCTTATGCCAATCAAACTGCCAAGAAATTACAGAGCTAGAAAAAAATAAAAACAGAATTCATCTGGAAGAATGGAAGGTCAAGAATTTCAAGGGAATTAATGAAAAAAAAAATACAAAGGAAAGTGGCTTACCTGTAACAGATTTTAAATGATATTATAAAGTAGTGATCATCAAAACCATTTAGTACTAGCTAAAAAATAGAATAGTTGCTTAGTGGAATAGGTTACATTCCCAAGACACAATAGTCAACAAACATAGTAATCTAGTGTTTGATAACCCCAAAGACCTCAGCTTCTGATATAAGAACTCACTATTTGACAAAAATTGCTGGGAAAACTGGAAAATAGTATGGCAGAAACTAGGCATTGACCAGCATCTAAAATACTGTATACCAAGATAAGGTTGAAATGGGTTCATGATTTAGACATAAAGATTGATGCTATAAGGAAATTAGGAGAACAAAGTATAGTCTATCTCTCAGATCTGTGGAGAAGCAAGGGATTTTTGGCCACAGAAAAACTTAGAGAACATTATGAAATGCAAAATGGATAATTTTGATTATATTAAATTAAAAGGTTTTTGTACAAACAAAATTATTGCAGACAAGATTATAAAGGAAGCAAAAAACTGGGAAAAAAATTTTAATCCAAGGGTTCTGATAAAGGCCTCATTTCTAAAATATGTAGAGAATTGACTCAAATTTATAAGAATAAAAACCATTCTCCAAATGATAAATGGTCGAAAGATAAGAATAGACAACTTTCAGACAATGAAATTAAAACCATATGAAAATCTCTATCACTCTAAATCACTATTGGTCAGAGAAATGTAAATTAAGGCAACTCTGAGGTACCACTTCACGCCTCTCAGATTGGCTCACATGACAAGAAAAGATGATGAGTGTTGGAGAGAAAACTGGGACACTGATACATGTTGGTAGAGTTGTGAACTGATCCAAGCATTCTGGAGATCAATTTGGAAACATGCCCAAATGGCTATCAAACTGTTCATATCCTTTAAACCAGCAGTGTTTCTGCTGGGCTTATATCCCAAAGAGATCTTAAAGGAGGGAAAGGGACCCACATGTGCAAAAATGTTTGTGGCAGCCCTGTTTGTAGTGGCCAGAAACTGGAAACTGAGTAGATGCCCATCAGTTGGAGAATGGCTGAATAAGTTATGACATATGAATGTTATGGGATATTATTGTTCTTTAAGAAACTATCAACAAGATGATTTCAGAGAGGCCTGGAGAGACTTACATGAACTGATGCTGAGTGAAGTGAGTAGAACCAAGAGAACATTGTACACAAGAAGATTATGTGATGATCAATTCTGATAAATATGACAACACTGATGAGGTGATTAAGGCCAATTCCAATAGACTTGTGATGGAGAGAGCCATCTCTATCCAGAAGGAGTACTGTGGGGACTGAAAGTGGATCACAACATAGTAATTTCACCTTTTTGTTGTTTGTTTGCTTTTTGTTTTTTTTTTCTCATTGTTTTCCTTTTTGATCTGATTTTTCTTGTGCAGTATAAATATGGAAACATGTATAGAAGAATAGAAGAATTACACGTGCTTAACATATTTTGGATTACTTGCAGTCTAGGGGAAGAGGTGGGGAAAAGGGAGGGAGAAAAATTTGGAACATAGGATTTTACAAGGGTGAATGTTGAAAACTATCTTTGCATATATTTTGAAAATAAAAAGCTATTATTTAAAAAAAAAAAGAAAAAAGACAAGGACTTTGGGAGAACTAGGTAAGAGGGAGATGTATATTTCAAGCATGGCTCAGAGATGGAAGATAGAATTCTGAGTTAAGAAAATAATTAGCAGATCAGTTCGACTATAATTTGTATAAGTAAATGGGAGTAATTAGAAATAAGTCTAGAATGATAGATGGGGAGTAAGATTGTAGGCATTTTATCCTTATGGCAAAAGAAGCCACTAAAATTTTTGATCTGGGAAAATGATGTGCTATAATTTTGTAATTAAAGTATTGTTTTGACAGCTGAATGGAGAATGGAGAGAGAAGAAAGACTGAAACCATAGAGACTAACTGAAAGTATCACAGAAAAGTATTTAGAGGGACCTCTTTTGTGGCAGATCAGTCAGAAAGGCCAAACAGAAGTGTTGGCTGTATGTGTGAAAAGGAGACAGATGCTCAAGATGTTACGGAAGTCAAAGGGACAAAACAGGGCAGATAGTTGGGTATGGGAGAGGGAATGAAGGAAGGGAAAAAAATCAATGACTAAATGATTGATGAAAAATGAAAATGACTAAGGCCGTGAATCTAAGTAACTGGAAGCATGCTGCCCTTCATAGAAATGAGGAAATTTGGTGGAGGTAGGGAAACATTTTTCCTTTTGGACATGTTGAGTCTGAGATACTGATAGGACAAACAGTGAAAATGTTCATTAGGCAGTTGGGTATATAAAACAAGTTCAGAAGAGAAATTATATCTAGATTCACAGGAAGCTGAGAGAGTTAGTTGAACCATTGAAAGTATAAAGGTGGGAAAGATGAGGGCTTAGGACAAATTTTGAAGGGACACATATGATAGAGTACAACAGATGACAATGTAGCAAGTGAGGGATTGTTTCTAGCAAAGGAGATTGAATAGAAATGCTCAGAAAGGGAAGAAAAGAACCAGAAAAAAAAAAAAAAAAGAACAGTGTGGGGAGAATCAGAAGAGAAGACTGTAAACATAGTTTAGTAGTTTGCCATTTCCTTCTCTGTCTCCTTTTACAGATGAGGAAATTGAGACACACTGGGGTAAGTGACTTTTCCAGAGTCACCCCGCTAACATCTGTGGATTTTAACTCAGATCCTTTTGATTCCAGGTCCCAGTGCTCTATCCAGTGATACCTAGCTGCTCCTAAGAGAAAGTATAGAGTGAAATAAAATACTACTATATTATTTGGATCCTGTTCCTCTCCTTTCAATACTCTAAGTCTTTGTCATTAATTAGTCATCAATGCAGGAGTACTCTCAGGAATTGCTCCATTCATTTCATTTAAAGGACTAATCATAATTAGAGGAACATCTGATGTTCATCAGATGAGCCAATGTACCACTTTTCCCTAACCTCCCCTTTCCCAAATAGCATTCCCTAGAGAAATACTTACAAACTTAAAGAATAATGATTTTCATTTTCTCGTTTCCAAATAGAATTTGCAAAGGAATGGGACAGGGGGAGGTCTGTAAATAGAAAACAATTCGCCCAATTTCCCCAAGACACCCCAAGATTGTTAAGGAAAGCCAGTGCCTGTCCGAACTCCTTCCATCTCAAGAGGGACTGAAATTTTAATCATTGCATTAATTTTTCAGGAACCATTGTGCAAATTTGTAGCACCATCTGGTATCAATTATGAATACAGGAAAGGGAATTGCTGGCAGATTCAGGCTGGGAAACTTGTATTTTGAGGCACTTCATGTCAGGGTTTCCTAATTGTAAGATGCTAGTTCTTTCAAACTCAGCAACTTTCCCCATTATTGTGCTACCTCAAGATCTTGTTAATCTATTCTGTCCCAGCAAAAATTATGTACAGAGACTCTGGCATAGGTTTGAGATTTTGGTTTTCCTGTCAATTGTATCTCATTTTCTTTGAGTTGGAGGTGGTATCTCAATTGGAATGGGCTACCTAGAGAGCTTCTCTCATTAAATAGCCATAGCCTTCAGGCCTTCATCACTTCTCCTCTCCTCAAGGTTCTTCCCATTCCAAGCCACTCTTTAATCAACTGCCAAGGTGATTTCCTAAAGTGCAGGTCTATCTAATCATGTCAACCCTGCCTTACTCTGATTCAGTGAGCTGCAGAAGCTTCTCATTACCTGTGGCATCAAAAATAAAGTCCTCAGTTTATATTTAAAGCTCTTCTTAATCTGGTTCCTTCTTGTCTTTTCCTACTTACATCTTGCTCCTCTTTATTCATTTACTTAATCAGCTACACTAGCCTACTAGCAGTTTCTCCAACATAGCATTCCATCTACTGTTCCCCGTGCCTGGAACAAACCTGCACCTCTTAGTTTTGCAAAGCCAGATTCTATAAGCGACCTTTCCCAGACCCTCCAGTTCCTAGCGCCTTCCTTCTTCCTTAATTTATTGTATTTGTACCTAGATATTCATCCTGGTAGAAGGTAAGTTCTTTGATGGCAGGGACTAAAAGTACTGCATACTCAACACTTAGCAAGGTGGCTGACACATATTAAGTACTTAATAAATGCCATTTGACTGACTAACTGTTCCTGCCTTAAGTACCTCGAGCAGCTATCAAAATGGCACTGCCTCCTGAGCGGTCTCTGCCTCCTGCCTTGCATCAGGTAGACAAGCTGCCCTTCATGCCCAGCGACAAAGCGCAGACCACTGGCCGCCTTGTTCAACTGCACATTCTTCCTGAGAGGAAGGCTGAAACCTAGCCAAGTTGCTTTTCTGTTCTGGTTCTGGCCTCCTTTCTCTGATGCATGCAGGGGGTGGGTGGGGGGGTGGTATACCTCAAACTAATTCTATTGATGACAGAAGCAGGTGCTTTCCTTGCCTGTTGAAGGAACAGCAGCTGCTGAGGGGCATTTTGACCTGTTCACTTTCAGTTTAGCAATAACCAGTATCCAAAGACATTTTCAGAAATCATCTTTACAACAGTCTGCATATTATTCAGTCTCACTGCAGCTCTTTTATTATCCCTTCCAGTCAAGGGTTTCTTCAGAGAACTCTGATGTGGGAATGGGCTTAGAAAATGTGCCTGAAGTGTTGAATACCAAATTCCCCAGCACTCCATCTGCCATTCTCCATGTTGATTCCAAGCTCAGACATTTGAGATGGTGAAGAAACCTGGACGGACAAGTGATTCAGGCTTTTTGTACAGGTGCCAGGATTTGGTTTGGGGTTTTGAGGGAGAAACAGACTCCCATTTCATTATTTTTCCACACACATTTGTAAACTTAGACTATTCCTGTCAAAGGTTTCCAAAAGCAAGAAGCTTTTAGAATGGACAATGAATTGGCCTGGGAGTTCAGATAGGATAACCTAAATTCTTACTCTGACCCTGCTACCAACACTGAATGACCCCAAACAAGTTAATGTTATAACTTTCCTGAGTCTCTTCTACAAAATAGGGAAGTTGGACTAGGTCATCTCCAGGGCCATTTCTGGATCTAACTTTTTGATTCTACTATTATTTTTATAGGATGGCAAAATCTTTGCATCCAAATGGAGAAATTTCCATGCTCCCCTTTGTTTCTAAGTGCTCAAGTTCTTCTTTTCTTCTTCACTCTCCATCTCAGAAGTGTGAAAAACTATAGATTTTTCTCAACAAGTCACAGACAAATCATTAGATTGGAATGTAATGGAAAGACCTTAGTTAAATCTATTCCCACCATTTCATTTTAGAGATGAAAAAACAAAATGAGACCAAGAGAAAGGAAGTTACTTAATTCTCTCTCTAGTTTTAGGCCCAACATATTAAGTTTACAAATAAAGATTTTCACAGGGCCGTCTCTTATGTCTAATGCAAACAGTCATCAAGTGGTCAGACATTCTGCATCCATGGAGACTTCTTAATTTCCCACTCCTTCTTCACTAGGGGTATAATCAGTGATACATATTTTCAGTTGACATTGACTTAAAATAGTTTTAACTTTGTGATGGTAGACTGATAATAAAAACCTCAACTCACCTAAGGCCAACAGCAGATAACAATACCTCTTCCCACCATCACTCCCACCCATTATCTTTAAATAATCCAACATCCTTGGACAGATCTGAATTGCCATAAGATCAAAGCCTGGGGCCATGTCATTTTTTGAGGACTGATCTATCAAATAGTCTTTTTTTTTTCTTTTGTTGGAAGATCATAAAACAAGAGATAGAAGAGGCCTTATAGAGACATTACTGCCCTTCACAAAATATATACCAGTTAACTTACATGGATGCTGTTTCCTGAATTCAGCACTCCATCTCTAGGCTCTGTACCTTGATATGCACTGTCTCCCATGCCTAGAATATATTCCTTCCTTACGTCTTAGAATCCTTCACTTCCTTTAAGGCTCAGATTATATGCTTTCTCCTACAGGAAGCCTCTTCTAATTCCTTAGTTGTGAATGTTCCCATCTCCTCAAAGTATCAGCGTATACTTTTTTTTTTTTTAAATAAAACAAATTATTTCCTGCATGTAGAAAGTAATTAGTTCTTTGAATTAAGGTATTGCTATTTGAATTCAGGGAGTGCTATCCATATTGTCTTTTTATCCCCAGTGCCTAGAACAGGAATTTGCATTTAATAAATGTTCATTGTGTTGAATTGGTTAGATCTAATTCAACTCTTTTATTTTGTAGTTGTGGAAACTGAGATTCTGAGATGTTAAGTGAGTAGATTGCATTTATATAGAAGCATTGATGTATTTGAAGCCAAGTTCTCCTAATTACAAATTTAGAACTCTTTCACCATCTTGTTGCTCCTCTGTGACCCTACATGAAGGTTCTACTGATTATCTGTATCTGAGCCCTGGGAACAGAGGGGACAGTGATGTTCTTGGTACTCAATATTTCTCCCAGTTTGTTTATTATATTACCTTCTTTTGTGTTCCAAGCACTGAGGCCTTTGTGTTCTTTTAATGGTTCAAATTATCTAGACAGCAGTAAGAGCTAGGCATTTTTTGTTTATATTCATATGAAAAAGTTGTTTGTTCTCTGTGCCAGATTAGTCAGTTAAAAGGTCTTTATTTGGAACTCATTATGGGTCCAGTGTAGTGAGAGATATACAGAGGATTCTTGCAAAGAAGACATGCTCCCTGCCTCCAAGGAACCTACAATACGGTTATAGAATTAAGGACATATTAAACTATATAAGAACAATACCAAAAAGTATAGTTGGTTGCTAAGTAGTGGGGTATATTAGGTGAAGAATGGAAGCTGAAACAAAAGTAGAATAAAAAGACAAAATTACTTGCTGTAATGAGAATTTTATCTTTTGAAAGGTAGAAAAACCAAAGATTATTCCTTTTCTGGCCCTGCTTCTCCCCAGGAGGGAGGTATTGATTCCTCGTGGTAAGGAAAATAAGAACTTTGAGGAAAGGTGACCATTTTGTGTTAAAATGTATAATGGAGGAGAAGCAAGATGAGCATGGTAGAGTGGGTTTCAGAAGATTTTGAGAAAGAATAGGTAGATCTCATTGCATCATATTCTACTTGGGAATTCTGTGATAGGGATGTGATAGGAATAGGATAATTCGTAAGAATGGATTTGTAAAGTTCCCAAGGGGAAACCAGTTCCAATAAGGAGGAAGAAGGGAAATTGCTTAAAAATTGCTCTTTCAAAATATGTTCTCTTAGAACCTAGAAATGACATTTGATTCATTGATAAACTTTGATTTTAATTTTTTTTTATTAAAAAACATTTATTTTCTTTCCCTCCCACATTTGGCGGCAAGGGGGAAGGGGGGGGGGACACCTTGTAACAAATGTGATTAGCAAATCAAAACCACTTAGATTTTTTTAAAAATACATTCATAATGTGCAAGCAAAGGAGGGTAAGAGAAACAAAGGCAAAGGCATGGTATGACTCTGGGAGAAGAGTGACAATAATGTTAAAAGTCAAAATTGACTGAGACTCAAGGAAAGCTGGGAACAACCAAAAAGATTGCTGTTTTCAAAAATAAATAAATAAATATACACATATATGTATATATAAAGTCTATGTTCATATATATAATATATTTATCTACATTATAGAAAAGAGAATCAAAGAAGGGATTGGACAATTGGAGGGAGGTTTGGAGAGAGGACTACAGACAATGGAGAGAAGGCAGAGCTACTCAAAACTCACTTTACATCTTTTTTCTCTGCCAAGAGGACTGATCTTTGGCCTGGAAAATGAAGAAAAATGCTCAGAGAGAGTTGATATTTAAGATAAGTAAGAAGAAAATAAAATAGTATCTTGCTATTCTTTGTAAAGTCAAGTCCCCAGATCCAGAGGAACTACATCTGGGAGTGCTTAAAAAATTAGCTGGTGATACTATTGAACCCTTATCACTGACTTTTGAAAGATCATAGAGGTCCAAGAGAATCATTAAGGAAGCAGAGATAATTAATCGCTTCATACAAAATAAATCCACAAAAACCATCCACTTGTCTCCATAATGATAATAAAATCCAAGAGGAAATAATAGGGAAATTCCATTCAAAATAATTACAAAATACATTTTTAAAAATGTCTGATCATCAAGCTCTAACACATTCAGGACTTAGGAAAAAAAAACAATTATTAACTTGTAAAAAAAAAAGGAGAGAGATGACTTAATTAAGATATTCATTGTTCATAATTGGGTTAAATACTAGAATAATATTAGTGATGGTACTACTGAAATTAATTTACAGATTTAGGGCTATACCATTTGTACTTACCAAGAGAGTACTTAGCTGGACTAAACCAAAAATAATAGCAAAATTGTCTTGGGGAAGAAAAAGTATAGAATTTCAGGAGATAAATGGAGGGGTTGGGGAAATGGGTAGAAGTGAAGAGTGAATAGCACATCCAGACCTAAAATTGTACTAGGAAGATCATAATTTTTTATTAATGTTAAATGCTTTTTTTGATGATGATGAGAAAGTAGGTCAGTAGAACAGACTAGATAAGCAAGGAAATGTTAGGTGAAGGAATGTTAGCCTGAAAAAAGAGAAGACTTATAGGGGACTTTCTTCAGGTATTTTAAGGATAGTCATGTGGAAGAGGAATCAGTCATTCTGTCCACATGACAAAACTAGGGGTGAAAGCTACAAAGAGGAAGTTTTAGGTTTAAGGTAGAAAAAAAATTTTCAAATAAATCAGAACTATCCCAAAGTGGGATTTCCTGTCTCGGAAAGTAGTGGGTTCTCCTGCGCGGCAAGTGTTCAAGCCAGAGCTGTCAGCCATGTTCTTTATTACAAATACACATTTATAAAAGTTGGCCCCTGGGGGGGTCTCTTATGGTGTGGCATATCACAGACTATAAAGGCAAAGATTGTTTAATAAACACCAAGAGATCATTACGAACTATCAGCAAAAACTGCTTATCTGAAGTCCATTCTGAGCAGAAAGGACACCATGTGTCCTGTGTAGAGGGCAGGGAGGAGACTGACCAGAGTTGGATAGTAGTAGCTTATAGGTTTGGTTAGGTCAGATTATGAAAAACGGTAAGCCTTAAAAGAAAGCGCCTAATTAGAATATCCAACTTTTTCATAAGCCACAAACAGCAGCATAGCCAGTCTGCAGCATTGCCCATACGCAGGTGACATGGCGGTATCTTACTGCAGTGACAGCGTGGGCCAGCACAGAGAGACTTACATGGTGGTGGTTAAATTTGGCTCGAGGAGAAAAACAGAATGAACAGCAAACTCCTGGTGACTTTTTTTTGTCTTCAAAAATGATTTTTCAGACAGGAAGGGGGTTGAAGGCAGGGTTAGAAATAGCTGTGTGCCTGTTTCCAGTTGAGCAGGTTTTGCAGATGTGCACTGGGATAATTGAAGGTTTGCTGCTCAGTCCTACATCGCTTTGCTGGAGGAGAAAACATGGTCTGCCTGTCCCAGCTATGGACAAAATCTTTTGTTGCTAGCGTGGGAGGAAAAAGGTACCTGGCTGAAGACACTGCCAGTTGTGTGCATGTGTGTGTGGAGGAGGGTGAGTGAAGGTAAAAAATATTGCTTCCAGATTATCCCAGAGGGACAGCACTTGTGTCGTGAGGTTGGCATGTGTGTCCCTTCCCACCTCCAAAGCCATTAGAACTTTGGAAAGAATTCCCATCTTGTTCCACATCCCTGACTAAGTGAAACCTGTGGTTGAGCTGTGCAGGTGGAAGGGATTTTGCAGAGGCTCTATGTGGGCCTAAGTATATATTCATAGCTCTTGTTTTCTTTTTGGAGTTTACATGGCATCATCTCTCACTGTACTTTTAGCATCCCATGAGTACTTTCTCCCACCTCTTTCTTTCATTTTTATAGCATCTCAGGGAAGAAAAACATTTGATTCCAAAAAGGAGATTTTAAGGTTCAAAGGAAACAAATGGTTCCATAGCAAATGCGTCACTAATCTTGAATTAGAACTTTCAAACTTTGGATTTCCTGTGTAATGCAGGAGACTTTGTTGTAACTTTCTTTGCTCACCTCCTTGAGACCCTTCTTATTCCTCACTTTGCTTCATATTGATCTAATAAGGATAGATCCACTAGTCAGAGACAACTCAGTGGGCCTTGGAGAGGGGTTCAAAGTAGTGACTTTCCTCATCAGAATTCCCCAGGGAACTAAAAAAACAGGAGCTACCTCAGCAGCCACAGGGACTCAGAGACAAGGCTGTGGACTCTCAAGGCCCAGCCAACCGTATATTCTTCTGTTTTCCAAGTAAGCAGGTATTTTGAACTGCCAAAGCTATGAGTCTGCATCAGGGCACCTGGAATGACTGGAAAAGTCTTGCTGGGCTAACGTATCTGCAAGGGTAGCCTGCAGGTACAATTTTAGCAGTACACTCATTTTTAATTAGCCCAGATAGCCCCTCATTTTTTCCTTTTTTTTTTCCCCCTCCATAATGTCAAACTACCTTCCAACAGGGCCTCACTTTTACCTATATAAATTGTAAAAAGCATCTCTCTGGGGTTGGGAATTTTAGAGCCAAATATATGGCATATGTGCTAAAGAAAAATGGAGATCAGTTAAGAGACCAGATATAGAAAAAAGTGTTTTTTGAAAAATGTGACTAAAAAACCTTCAAAGATCTAAAGATTTACAATGTTACCTTTCCTTAAGCAAAGGAGAGACCGCAGCAGTATGTGTGTATGTTTTTATGGCAGCTAGGTAGTGCAGTGAATAGAGCTCCTGGCCTAGTGTCAGAAACACTCATTTTTCTGTCTTCAGATCTGATTCACTCATGTTTACTAGCTATGTGACTTTGGGCAAGTCATTTAACCCTGTTTGCTTCAGTTCCCTCATTTGTAAAATGAGATGGAGGAGGAAAAGGCAAATCACAATGTTGGCATATATGTATACAAAAATAAATGATAAGGGAATAAATAGATAAGGAGAGAGAGAGATAGAGACAGAGAAGAAGAGGGAGAATGAGAAGTTGGACCAACTTTAGAACACCAAAAGAAAAGAAATGAGGATGGGGGTGGAAAGGAAATGAAAATTTAAAAAATGAAGCTGCTGAAAGGGACAAAGGACCTGACTCAGCATCTTGGTTAGTGAACTGTATCTTTATTCATGCTTCTAAGCTTGTTTTATTTTAGTTGGCTGGAACACAGCTCCTGTCTCCTCAAATGGGGGGTTGGGCAAGACCCAAAATGTTTTGGTTAACAATGTTCCAAGGTATATGATGGCTAAAACCATTAGGTATACTCTCATCCTCATAAAAAGAATACCTATATTTTCAAATCAGATAAATGACAAAGTGACTCACACTAGAATTATATTAAAAAACAAGTACTCCTTTCAAAAGCAGATGTGATTTGCTATTGAAAAACTCAATATATAACCAGATTTTCATGAACATAAGACAGCTTTTGGAGTAGAATTAGGTATGAGTCTTACCCATTTTAAATTGTTTCTATATTAAGAGCTTAATAAGTATGTGTGGACTAACTAACCAAAGAAATCTAATCTTTTTTCCTTTAAAATGCTCATTGGCATGGATCTGAAGATAGCATTGTTAGATACATCTAGTCAATAAATATTTATTGTACAAAACAGGACTACAAATAATATAAGAATAGAATCTTATCCTTAAAGATCTTACAGTCTAATTGAGGAGACCTACCACAGAATTTCTTTGTTGTTGTTGTTGAGTCATTTCTGACTTTGTGATCCCATTTGAGGTTTTCTTGGCAAAGATACTGGAATGGTTTGCCATTTCCTTCTCCAGCTCATTTTACAGATGAGGAAACTGAGACAAATAGTGTTAAGGGACTTGCACAGAATCACATAGCTAGTAAGTGTCTGAGGCCAAATTTGAATTCAGGAAGATGAGTCTTCTTGACTTTAGGCCTGGTGCTCTAGCCATTGTACCACCTAAAGGCATTTTATTTAACAACAATGTTTAATAACAGCCTAAGAGCTATCACATGGCAGTGTATAATAAGATTGAAATTAGTGAGTACAGACTACAAATATACATTTTAAGGGAAGGTAAAATCGATGTGAATTAAGAAGATGTCATGGAAGAGATGAGAGCTGAGCTGGATGGTAAAGGATAGCAGGACATGACTAAGTAGAGAGGAAAGGTGGGTACCATTTTGGGGGGAACAAAATAATTGTCCCTACATGTCAGTTTTATCGTCAAAGTTTCTTGGAATTTTACCAAGGATTCTTAACCTATTAACTTTAAAAGAATATTTTGATAATTGTATTTCAGTATCATTGATTTCCTTTGTAATCTTATATATTTTATGCATTACAAGAAAGGGATTCATAAGTTTTTACCAAACTGTCAAAGCATTCCATAACACACAAAAAAATTATTAATTCCTGCTTTCATCCCTATATTCCCACCACCACTATCCTCTCTCTATTTTCTGTCTCCCTTTGTTTTTCTCCATATTTCTGTGTATGTCTCTCTCCTACATTCACACACACATATACACACCCACTTGCAGCTGCTAGTATGCTTTACTCTACCTTTCTAATTCCCTATTTCATTTTCAGTATTTCCAAATCTTTAGCCCCTGACTTTGAAGACTAGTCTCATCTATCAGCTTTGTGTGTAGTTCCATCTAGAAATGCAGCAGAACTTCTTGAACAACGCTGGAGGTCAGAAGACTCTTTCATTGAGAAATAGTCTATTTTCCCAACAATCTTTGGGTTAACTTCATTTCTAAAGCCCTTCCTAAGATGATAAAGAGTACTAGCCATGACCTGTACTGGAAAATTTACTTCTATGACTGAATATTTGATAATGCATAAGTTTACAAAGGAAATTAATGATATTGAAATATAATTAATTCACATATACAATCTTTGAAAATTTATGTTATTAGAATTGAGGATGAGGGTGAGATACAAAAGGAAATAAAATTATAGTAGCCAATTGGGAAAGGGGGAAGATGTCATTTCTATAGATAAATATGAATAACTTTTTAGATAGTTATAAGATTATCTCAGTCTCTTTATTAGTAATAAAAATATTTTACTAATGTTTGCAAGATACTTTACATATATTTTCTCATTTAGTCTTCACAACAACCTTTTGAGTTATATTCTTTAACTCTTATTACTACCATTTTGCAGATGAAGAAACTGATTCTCAAAATGATTATTGCTTTGTCCATAGTTATATAATTAGTTACTATGTGAAGCAAGAATCAAATCCAAGTTTTGATTCCCTAATATGCTTTTCATCATGTCACACTGCTGCTCTTATTAAAAATCAGAGTTACACCAAAGAAATGTTGATTAACCTTCTAATTATTTATTTCTCTTTAATTTCTTACCACCATCTTCTCATTTTAGTTTAATTTGCTTAGTGTTACAGAAGTGTCATCTCATAGGACCACATTCATTAGAACTATAAGACCTCAGAAACTCATCCACTCCATAGATAAGAAAACTGTGGTCCATATAGAAGGAATGACCCCTCAGGCCATATAACTAATGGCAGAGCTATAAGCAAGACCCAGATCTCCTGACTTCCAGGTCTGCCAAGTCAACAGAGCTTATTATCCCTGTTCTAACTTGACAATGGAGAAATCAGTGTCATTATTGCCACATACTCTCCCAGTGAGGGAAATCCTAGTTTAATTATTAACTACTAAAAATGCATAGTGGGGCTCTGCCTAAATAGTCTTGAGTATAGGGTTCTGTTTATTAGCTTCCCTGGCCTTGCCAATACCTGTCTATAGTAAAAGCTCATCACACTTATCTCCATTCACTCCTCTAGAGCCATTATCTCCTTTTCATCTGCCCAATAAGGTAAACCCCGTATTTGCCACACATTTCATAGAGCAACTTCTTCTTCTTTTTTTATTATAGCTTTTTTATTGAAAGAACCCATGCCTGGGTAATTATTTATAACATTATCCCTTGCACTCACTTCTGTTCCAACTTTTCCCTTCCTTCCCTCCACCCTCTCCCCTAGATGGCAGGCAGTCTCATACAAGTTAAACATGTTAAAGTATACCTTAAATACAACATATATGTGCACATCCATACAGTTCTCTTGTTGCACAGGAAAAATCAGATTTAGAAAGGTAAAAATAACCTGGGAAGAAAAACAAAAATGCAAGCAGCCCACACTCGTTTCCCAGTGTTCTTTCATTGAGCAACTTGTAATTCATTTCAACAAACGTTTACTGAACACCTTCAATTTGTGAGTCACCCTACTAGCACTGCAGATGGGAAGAGGAAAAACGAAGTCCACTTGTGATTCCATGGTCTCAAGGATTTGGAATCCAGTGGAGAGAAGGAATACAGACCAATAAGTGGAATGTACTAATGCAAAAGTGAGGTCCCGAGTCATGTTCTCACTAAATCTTAGGACTGTGAGTTCATTTTTAAGTACAGGAGCATGGGAAAGGGAGGAAGGATCAGAGGTCAAAGTAGGGATCATAGAAGGAAGCAGGGGAAGAGGAGGATTTGATGGATGAGAATGATGATAATGAAGATCAAGATGAAGATAAATGAATAACATGCACAGTATAGTCTGAATGAAGGCACCAGGAGCAAAAAAGAGCAGGGCAAGAAGAAGCCTTTCAACCTGGAATTTTCTCAATACAATATGTAAATTAAGGTAGCCAGAGAGCCAGAAGCTAGTGTCATGCAGTAGAACTCTGTGGGCTCAGCCTCAGAGGGCTCAAACCTTTGTTGGGCCTTTTACTACTTGTGCAGTCTAGGCTGGGTCACCAATTCCCATTCGTCTTTCAGTCTGTGACTCTCTGATCATCTTTTTTTGTTTTGTTTTAATAATGTGTTTTGCTATATCACAAGCATTTATAGGATATTTCCATTCCATAAGAGGCTTCTTGTAACAAAACTAAAATACTAAGTAAAATAAATTACAGCTGAGTGGTACAGTATACAAGAGTGTCAAGCCTGGAGTCAGGAAGACACATCTTTCTGAGTTCAAATCTGACCTCAGGTACTTACTAGCTGTGTGACTGGGCAAGTCACTTAACCCTGTGTCCTCAGCTTCCTCATCTGTAAAAGGAGTTGGAGAAAGAAATGGAAAACCACTTCAGTATCTTTGTCAAGAAAATCCCAAATGGAGTCACAAAGAATAGGATTTAGTTAAAATGATTCAACAACAGAAACAAATAATACAATGACCAACCATACCTGAAAACTTAATCAACATTTCACATTGGTAGCACCCCCTACTCTATTTTTAAACTGTTTTTATTAGCAAATATTTCTCTCTTCTACGTCTCATACCATTTGAAAGAGAGAGAAAAGAACACATTCCTTTTAACAAATATGTATAGTCAAGCAAAACAAATTCCCTCTTCTATGCTTGTCTTAGATTTCCACTGTTCCTCAATTGTCTCTACCTTCTTCTAGTTGGGTTGTTGTCAGGCTTCTACAAGAGTTCTTATTCATCTTCTTACCTTCTTGACTCAGAGCTTTCCCTTTGGGGAAATCATAGGTCTTGGGTTCTAATCTCCAATGCCACTATTTGTATGAGTTTACATACTTATTCTTTTTACACACACACACACACACACACACACACACACACAGTGACTTTGTTGGATCCTGAACATTAAGACCCCGTCTTCCCAGGTCAACATATAACATGTTGGGCCAACAGTATGTATTTCCTTAGAATAAAGAAACTGAATAGATCATTCAGTAGAAAAAGCTATCAGTGCATTCCTGGGACATGGTTCTGGGGAGACTAATCAGGGAACGGGTTACACCAGCTCACAGCACTCTTTTGGGTCTGGTCAACAATCCATTGAACAAACTCTGAGGTGAGTGATGAGGTTTTCATTTAAGGAATGTTTCTTCTCCCTTTAGCACGTTTCATCCCTTTTATATCCCTGTTCCCTGATCAATATGTAATCTTCTTCATTACTGTGTGACCATAATGTCCTCCTTCTTGTCTGCACAGCTGGGCAAGAGAGAACTAGCTGCCAATTTGTGTCCAGAATAAAGGTTCTGACCCTCTTGGTTTTCTTTGGCTCCAATTGGCTTCTCTACACTAGAGGAAATAGATCAGAAATTATGAAAGGAACTGGAAAGGAATTTAAGACCCAAAATTGCCTGCCTAGATGAGTTTATTTGATTTCTTTGTATATTCTTTATGAGCATGTAGTCAGCAAGTACAGGAAAAGGAGGCCCACTAAATCCACTGGGGGCATGTTGCTTGGAGAAGGCCAGGCAATTTTGAAGTTGACTCAATACCAAGCTCTCGGATATGACTTTCAGAGACTTTGCAAAGGTCAAAATAGTTAAGACAGGATAGAACACTGCTTTAAACAGCCATTTGGAGATTGGATATGGAGAGTTCATTTAGACATATATTCATTCAGTCAAATCTGTTTTAAGCATTTACTGTTTGCAGAGAATTCTGAAGTGCTGCAGAGAATACAACTTCTCGGTCCGTGACACCTAGGAGCTTATCTTTTAGGGAACATGTAGTACAACTATAGAAATAACTATAAAACAAAATGAAATTTGTAAGTTAGGTGCCACTGTGGTGAAAGGGCAGAAGAATGAAATTTAGTCAGATTTCTGACAGGGTCAGAGAATGGTAGACTGACCAAAAAGGCATAAAGGGAGATAGGTCTGGAAGTATATATAAGACTTCAACAAGTAGAGAAGAAGGCATTCCAGGAATGGGAATAATAGAAGCAGGCTGGGAAAACAGAGGACCTGTTTAAGAAGTGGTAAATGGTCCAGTTCAGCTTTGGGATTTAGATTGAATTTCCTTCTGTAAAAGATTCATTAAATCTTTTCTCTCTCCTTAGTTGCCTCAAGTCTTATACCATTCTTGGGTCCCATCCTTGCAACTTTGCCCCACAGTAAACTCAGTATGTAGAAAGCAGCTTTTCTATCCAATTCCCAGCCCCTCCTAACATCTGCCTTTTGGATTCTGTCTCTCCCTTTGCTCCATTTTCCTTCTGTCTGCATTAGTATGTCCCCTACAGGCCCCACAAGTCTTCAGCCCACTGAAAACAAAAAGAATGGTGAATACAAATAGTCTCATAGTCTCAGTGAGTAGGATTTGTCCTTCCTTCCTTTGGGAGGAAGAGATAAATCTAGATATAAAGATCCACTGGCCCCATCATTTATTATGGTGCAAAAATATAGAAATAGAAAGCAGTTGATGAGATTCTTTCACACATACACCACACACACACACACACACACACACACACACACACATCCTCTACCTTTATCAAGTGATAAGATTTCCTTTATTTTCTTTCTAATTTACTCTAATTGAAAAGTAGCCCCATCCTATAGCCTATTCTCCTTTCTCTTGGAGTGTTAATTTTTCTCACATCTTCTTTGATTCTTTGATCATTTAAAGGAACTAGGCTGCCTCTGTTATGACAGCAGACAGCTCAGAAACTCCATTTCTCACCCAAATCTTTCCCAAGGTGGGGAATATATGTGAGAAAATCTCATGATATAAATATTTCTTTGCATCATCCCCTGGGATATTTCCCCCCACCAGGGAAGAGGGGAATGGGGCAGCAGAACAGCACAGATGTCACCTGTGAATTTTCTTTTTACCTAGTCCTGTCAGGTTACAATGAAGGTTACTAGCTTTTATTCAAGGAAAACAAGGAGGCCCCATTTCTTTAGCATATACAGGAAGGTAAGGTCAAGTGAAATTTAGTGTAGATTGATGGTCCCTCTTTCTTGGCCTCCTACCTCCACTCCAACATACTTTTAGTGTTATAGCATATGCTTTCTGTTTTCCAGATGTGGTATAAAGCAGCATGCTTAGAATTAGTGAATTTCTGAGAGTCCTTACCCCAACCTCTCTATCCACATCTACTCTACAGATCTTTTCAATTTCTTTCATAAAGCAATTTCCTGTTGAGTTCCCATTCTCCTTCACTTACTTTCCCCAGAGCTAGAGTAGTTTGATAGTCTTTAGCTATTGAAAGGAAAATGCAGAATCATGAACTTAGAACTTGAATTTTAGCTGTGGGCCATGTTGACACTCTCTGGGATTTGCACAAGATTTATAACTCTTAGATTAGATTTCAGAACTACCTCTGCTGCCCTTGGGTGTAGACATGACCTTCAAGTCTTTTTTTTTTTTCCTTTATTCTTAAATCAGTCTTGCAAATAAGTATAAGACATTTGCCAGCCTGCTCATGCTCCACAAAGTATACAAATAGTGGATTAAATAAAATCAGGTTCTAATGAAGGAATTCCATCCTCATTCAGCATGGGATATGACTTGATTAGGGTGAGAGGCTATTTTAAGGCTATTTAAGTATTTCCCCACTACCTCTTTCTATTAAATAACTTGATCACAATAATTTCAGCATTTCATTTCAACAATAATTTTCTTTTGGCTCACTATATGAGTATAGTTACAAATCAGTCAACTATAATGAGGTTATGGAGCAGAATTAGAAGCAGAAAATGGATAAGGATGAAAAGGGGGAAAACAAAGAAATAGAAATTAAGGATAATAGATAAAAAGATGGAAGAGAAGAAGAAAACAGGGTTGAAATTGTATTGTGTTCAGCTTTCTAAATAGTTTGTATCTTTTGACTTGAGCTTAACTTGGATTAGATTGGCTCATGTTGACAGGTAACATTGAATTCCTGGGGTAAAAAAAGTTTTGTGTGAAAAAGTCTTATCAGGTAGTCATTAACATCTACTGCTCCCCATTATGTTCCATGTAAAGGAAATGCTGGCACTTATTCTTTTCTAAACTCTCACCCTCCCATCTTTGAATTTAGGATTCTAGTCAACTTGACCTTGACTATACTCTCTTTGATCATAACTTGGACCATGCTGTCTCTTCAGGAGAATTTTTCCCTAAGGTTTTCTGGATTACTCTTGTTCCCAGATATAGGTTAGTTCCATCCTCCCCCTTATCCTTACTTCAGGGGCATTCATTTGGTGAGAAGAGTACCTTTTGTAACAGAACTTCCTTTTCAGAGCAGCCTCTATTGATTACTTTCCCCAAATCACTGACCATTTTAAAGTTTCTATAATTCATGGACTTATTTTTGTTGATGTTCATTCGTTTCAGTCAGGTCCAACTCTTCATGACCTCATTTGGGATTTCTTGGCAACGATACTCCAGAGATTTGCTACATCACTACCTTTTCTAGCTTATTTTACAAATGAGGAAACTGAGGAAAACAAGGTTAAGTGCCCCCCAAAGTCACATAACTAGCAAGTATCTGAGGTCATATTTGAACTTAGGTCTTCCTAACTCCAGACATTCTATCCACTGAGTCCCTAGGCTGCCCCTGCTTATTTTAGTGTAGTGAAAAGAGCATTAAATTTGTAGTAGAAAGAGCTGGTTTTGAATTTTATTTGTGCCACCTACTAAGCTGTATTACCTTGGTGAGTCTCTTAATCTCTGGCCCTCCATAAATTAGTCATTTGAACTATAGGACTTCTAAGATCCTTTCTAATTTTAAACATGTGATTGGCTGCTCCTGTGGTGCAGGTGATCTTGTGGTGCATGTTTAGAAGGAGGAAAGCAGGAACCTGCTTGCTTTGTGACCTCAGACAAGTCCCTTAACCTCATTCCCTTCATCTGTAAAATGAGAGAGTTAGATTAGAAGGCCTTTGAGCTCCCTTCTGGTATCTCTGAATCCATGATCTTGTGATCCTAAATCCTCTGAGGTGGAAGGTGCTCCATAGTTGTAGTGGAGAGAGCCCTCTAACAGTCAGAACACCTGAGCTTATGTCCTGATTTGGGCTCTGGTACCTCGAGCAAGGCATGGGATGATTTTTGGTCTCTGTTTGCCTTCACACATGCATGCAAATGCAAATATGTACACACTTAATACATGCACACCCACACACATACCCACACATATACAAATCCATACATTACACACATGTACACACACAACACTTCTCTCCTCACAAAGTTCTTTGGGAGCTCAAATGGAATAAACTACTTTGTAACTGTAAAGCATTACCTATATGTAAATAATTTTCACTGTCATTCTTGACCTGCCTTTTTCCTCCCTTCTTCCATTGATAGTTTTTGAGTTCTTATGTTCCCAGGGAGCTCTTTGTCTCATAACTCATTCCTTCTTGACATTGAACAGATGGCTTCCCTGTCAATTAACCTTGTCACTTTTCCTTGCTTTACCTAGGCCCTTCTCCGAATGTTCTGAGCTTCTAAACTCTGTTTTATTAGAAAATTTAAATGAAGTTAAACTGTGATTGAAGTTTACTGCTGAGCAGGAAGAGATAATTAAACATGAACATCAGGTAGGCAGGTGTGATCTCCCAGGGAAAAGGACTAGTGAATACTCAATGATACCTCTCCCAAATAAGGCAGATTATTGGGTAATGGCATGGCAATCCCAGAGGTACATTGACTGCACAAAGAACTCCAAGAATACCTTAGCAAGAGCACCTAAATGTAAAGAGCAGCTGCTGGTGCTCCTTCTTTCTCCCTAGCCCTCTAGCCAGTTGTATAGTACAAATGGACAGATAATAAGATCTTCTCCTCTCCTGGGTCTGTCTGCCTTGCAGCAGTAGTAAATATTCTCACTCAAGCAAAAGCCCTTAGCAGATCAGATTGGCTGATAAATACAATTGTACTGGTTGGATTCTAGCCACCTAAAACAACTGGTATAGCTTGGGGATGGTGGGAAGCTTGTGAATTCAGCTCTCCTATTCTCAAATTGAGTTCCTCTTGAATGAGTTTCTCATATCTAATATTTGTTGCCCAGCCATCCTAAATCTCTAAAATACCTCTTTATAACATCTTCATTTCAGATAGTATATCAGGATTATGCAAGTATGATCAAAGTTCAAGTGGAAAATAGAAATACATATCATAAAATCTTAGAAGTAGAAGATAATCTGATCTTGGCTATAACTGAAGGATCCCTTCTGATCTTCAGTAAGTTGTCCAACTTCTTGAAGACTTCCCAGGATAAAAAAGTCATTAATTTTGGTAAAAACCCATTCAATTTGAGACAACTCTTCTTTATGCGGAGTAATAATATATTTTTCCATAACTTTGGTCTAGATTCTAACCTTTGGGGTCAAGGCTAGTCTTTTTGTGTTGTCCATGATAATATCATAAGAGGCTTTGTCATATTCCTTGCAGAAATTTCAGTTAGACCATTTCTTTCCCTAATTTATCAATTTGCCACCTCCTCAAAATCATTGAAAGTGAACCAGCAATTGAATATGCAATTTCCTTCTCAATATCTTGCCAATATTACTCCTTTATTTGAGAACCTTTTAGTGGCTCCTTATTGTCTCTAGGATAAAAAACCAAACTCGTCAGCCTGGTATATAAAACCCTTGTAACTTGGTTCCCTTAAAGTAGTAAAGTAAAGTAAACCGGCCTGTTTATTGTTCTCTGGACTCCAATGCTCCATTTCTGGTTTCTAAGCCCTTGAAGACAATACCTGTAATGTTCTCTATATTCAACTCTACATCTTGAAATCCCATTTTCCTTTAAGTCTCAGATTATGTCTGATTCCTCTGGTGTGAAACGTTTCCTTATTCGTTTACTTGTTCTTTCTCCTTCTTACTCAAATTCCTGTGTACATAATTATTCAACAGGTATTCAGCTGACATTTAATAAGTACCAGTTATATGCAAGGCACAAACTGGTTTTCATTTTATCTGTATGTCTCGAACCTAGCAGAACCTTGCATACAGGATTATTATTAGATGACATCGGATGTGTGGGATTAATCTTAAACTGGTGACTAGAACTCATTTAGGAGAGTAAGCTTCTCATTTTCTATATTCTTAATTTATCCTGGATTTTGAGTACCTCTTGATTATTTTTATTCCTTTTACCAATCTGAAAAACATTTGTTTTAGAAGAACAAAGAAAGGCAAAATAGGAATTTGAGTAGTCCTACTTTCTCTCTTCAATTATGACCAAACAATAGGCTTATAGTATACTTCTTGTTTTTCTTCATGTCTTCAATGTAACTTATGTATTTTTAAAAAGCGTTTTCTATCACAAGCCACAGATTGTATTGAAATTTAGTCTTCTTAACACTATTCTTAAAGATCTATACTCATTAGCATCTTTTAAACATTACCTATGTTTAACTTAAGTCCAGCAAAGAGCTAGCTGTGCAGCCATATCAGTCTCTTTGGTCAGCTTCCCCTTTTCTTTGTCACCATTGTTATTTACAATTGCATCTTTGCAAGCTCTGGCAGAAGAAAAAAATATATGGGTCTCGGCTCACATACCAAAATGGAAAAAAAAAAAACAAAAAAACAAGCACTTGATCTTATATTTTGGTTCACCTAATTTTGGGGACCAATGTGACAGTAGTTGGCCTCTAGTTCAGCCATTTTATTAAGATTCTATTGTAATTTTTCTTTCTCTAGCGATTATGGAATAAGGGAGGTGGGTTATACCTAGCTTTGTCATTTGGGATAGTCACTAACTCCTAGGCTTTACCACCCTCATCTTTGAAGTGAAGACATAGCCTAGGTTGCTGATATTTAAGGTTTCTTCCTTATTTAAACGCCTGGGACAAGCCTAATCTGCCTTGCCTTTTCTCTTTAGGATTCTTTGGAGAAAAAAAAGACCATGGAACTATCCAGAATTCTTAGTGCTGACCAAAGAGATTAAGAGTTTATCAAGCCACTATGGACCTATCCTTTGGATGGCAGCAAATGAACAGCAGAGATGATTTCTCTTAAAAGCAGGAAGTTTTCATTGACCTTTTAAAATAAATCAGGTCTCAGGGAATTCAGCCAACTTTGCTATTTTAGTAAAATGTACTGATACCTCAAGTCATTTGTGGTCTAGAGTTTAGTGGTTTTACTCAAGGCTGCTGACCATTAGAGTAAGGTCTTGAATGGAACACAGCATTCTTGTGTCCTTTATCCCAATAGTGACCTCTACTATAAAAGCTCAACTATTATATGCTCATTCACTCAGAGTAATGTCTAATTCAAAATAAAGCCTTCGCTCAAATAACATGAAAGGATTTTCGTATAAGTTTTATAGGATTACTTTAAAAGTGTGCCTCTTGATATATTAAGAATGCAAACTCAGTTCCCACAATAATTTCTTACTAAAATTGGGTAATTCAGATGATGTTTTATTTTAAATAAATGGCTAGTTTGAGGTTATTATTATTTGTAAATTGGAGGGGACTAGAGAAAGTGAGACCAAATATAAGAAAATCTTGTCACTCTTTTTCTCTCTCTCCCCCTTTGACATGTAATCAGGGCCATTCACAACACTTTGTCTGAAGAAGCAGGCTTGTTAAGTAAGTACTTCAGTCTCCTGCTGCAACAATGAGATCTTGGATAGCCAGGACCACTCTAATTTGAATTTGCCTTTTTTAGGTCCCCTGAATTTCAAATGAAGGAGTTTTGAATATATGCTGACTTGAAAGACTCTCATTTCTTCAGCAGAGGCAGATGGAGTTTCACAGGCATTGAAATCTGAATGATTCACAATGTATACTCAAATTTTTGAAAGCATGTTGCATCTCTTCTTCCATTGCAGAGGTGGGGGGTTAAGAGTGTGTGTTATTGCATATACAGTAAGATGATTGATGTGTTTGTTGGTTTTACTGGGCTGCATTTTCATCTTTTTAAAAAAAATCTATGTTAAAAGGAATGGTTTCATGAATAGAGAGATATATCTAGAAATGAATATAATATAAAAACAAATAGCATATTTTTAATCCCCCGAAAGTGAGGGGGAAAAGAATGTTATAAATACATATAGATATATATGCCTATTCTTTTCTCTTCTGAAAAATTGAATATAAAGAGCAGATAGAGAAATAGAAAAATCGGAGGTTAGCAATTAGAATACCCTTAAATTCCCCATATCATATATAGAAGGATGCCTGGCTAGAATAGCACTTTGTCTGATAAAAGGTCTTGGAGTTTTCATAGACTGAAAACTCAGTACGAGCAGAGTGATGTGATACACTTTGGTCACACCCTGCTCAAAGCCAGAACAAACTCCTCTCCCCACTGAGTGTTCTAAACTGGTCTGAAGGAGAAATTAAGACCAGACCCTTGTTGGCTGGCAAGCAGGGCCGAGGAAAAGTGTTTCCTTGTGTGGTGGAGCTTGCTTGACTCTAGACCTGCCAGAAGGCATGGGTAAGTAGGACAAACCACTTCTCACTGTCTCTTTTAGCCATGTCACTACTAGATTCATGTGAAATCATTCCTAGGAGGGCAGCTAGGGGGCACAGTGCATAGAGCATCGGCCCTAAAGTCAGAAGGACCCGAGTTCAAATGTGGTCTCAGACACTTAACACTTCCTGGCTGTGTGTGACCCTGCACAAGTCACTTACCCCCATTCCCTCGGGGGTGGGGGGGAAAGACGAGAAAAGGAAAGAAATCATGCCTAGGACACTGAGGCACTGTCCAAAAAAGAAAATCAGCTTCCATTCATAACTGCCATAGAGAATTTCAGTTGCCTTGCATATTTTAGTAACATGGCAGGTTAGGCATTTGAATACTAGACCAACATCATGAGGACCAGCCTTAATGAGAAGGAATCACTTATAGCAGAGAATCTCATTGCTATATTGGCTGGGCTCATTCACATATAGTTAGCATACTCCTACCACCTCCTCCTACTCTTATAATGTCTCTGATACTGAACCCCAAGCTACTAAACAATCCCAAGTCCTATTTCGACTACAGGCACCTTCATTTCCAGCCCCCTGAATCTTCCCTCTTACCCAGCAACATTTCACTCCATATCTGCCATCCTTTACTCATTCCTGCTCTGCAATTAGCCAGTTTGTTCTCTTCCCTTCCGGGTCACATTTCCCAGTATCAGTTGAACTTTAATTCATGCTTCCTCCAAGTCATTAGTTGGGGGGTAGAATTGGAGGTGGATGTGGCTTATTTTTAAATAACCTGATGCAGGCAGACTTGAAAAGAGGATAGTGATTTAGATTAAAATCATTAAAGCACTATTCAATTAGTATTTACATTGAATATGTTGAGAGAAATTGAAAAATGGGCGTGAGCTACAGGAGATTACCCCCAACAATTTCCATATGCTATAAGGGCGAGTATTTATTTTTTCTCCTTAAAGTAGTCAGGTAAGCCAGGATGTGTGTGTGTGTGTGTGTGTGTGTGTGTGTGTGTGTGTGTGTGTGTGTGTGTGTGTGTTTGAAGCAACTTGTGAGCCTGTGCAAGGAAAATGGTCATTCTTTACCTTGAATGTAGGGGCTGGGTAGTTTTCCCTTCTCCATTATATTTTAGTGCTTAAGATAAGATATGAAAAAAGACTTTGGATTAAGACAGGAAGCCTGGGTTCTAGTTGTATACTAGCTCCAACTTCAAGTTGAATTATCTCAAATTAATCCTTCACTTTGCTTCTTTGAACTTGTTTCCTTATTTAGAAACCAAGAAGAATAGTACCTGCCCAAACTCTGTCACAGACCTGTTAAAAGAATCAAGTGAGAATACCTGTGAATATTTTCAGAAATTTAGGAAATGTTCATATAAATGCAAGATAAATTTTACCAGATCAAGTTTTTCCCAGGAGATACTGAAATATAAAACTTAGTGAAATGAATTAGCATTCTTTCCTACTCATCCACACCCGCATCTCTTAAAGTAAGTGGGTGAGAAGCTATTTACCAGACTATTAGTGAGCTATTACCATATTGACCATGTAGTATTCCCTAAGTCATATCCTGTAGGCAGTGTATTCTATGTTTTTTAAAAATATTTTTTTCCAATTAAGTGTAAAAACAATTTTAACAATTTTTTAAAAAAGTTTTGAGTTCCAAATTTTTCTCCCTCTCTTCTTCCTCTGTTCCCTCATTGAGAAGGCAAGCAATTTGATATAGGATATACATGTGCAATAATATAAAACATACTTCTATATTAGTCATATTGTAAAAAAAAAAACAAGAAAAAGTTTTAAAGTGTGCTTTGATTTCACATTCAGATTTCATCAATTCTTTCTCTGGAATTAGATAGCATTTTTCATCATAAATTTTTCAGAATTGTCTTGGAAGATTGCATTGTTGAGAATAGCTAAGTCATCACAGTTGACCATTATACGATAGGGCTATAACTATGCATAGGATTCTCCTGGGTCTGTTCACTTTACTTTGCATCAGTTCATATAAGTCTCTTCAGCCTTAGACTCACCCTGATGTTGTTACAGAACCCCTCCATCCCCTTCTCTTCCCCCCCCCCCCCCCCCCACTGCCATGGGCCTTTCAAGTTATATTAGACTGGATAAATGTTTTCTTGACCTTTTGTTGGCTATTCCATTCCAAAATTTTATTTGAGAAAGTGGTTTTTGTTTTTTTGGGTTTTTTTGGTAATTTTTTTTAGCTTTTTAAAAAAATATTTTTTGAAGCTTTTTATTTTCAAAATATATGCAAGAATAATTTTTCACCATTAACTTTTGCAAAACCTTGTGTTCCAATTTTTCCCCCTTTCCCCCCACCCCCTTCCCTAGATGGCAAGTAATCCAATATCTATTAAACATGGTAAAAATTTATGTAAATCCAATATAGGCATAAAGATTTATATAATTATCTTGCTGCACAAGAAAAATCAGATAAAAAAATGAGAAAGAAAATAAAATTCAAGCAAACAACAATGAAAGAAGTGAAAATGCTATGTTATGTTCCACACTCAGTTCTCACAGTCCTCTCTTTGGGTGTAGATGGTTCTCTTCATCATAAGATCATTGGAACTGGCCTGAGTCATCTTATTGTTGAGAAGAGTCACGTTCATTAGAACTGATCATCAATATAATCTTGCTGTTGTCATATATAATGACCTCCTGGTCCTGCTCATTTCACTCAGCATCAGTTCATGTCAGTCTCTCCAGGCCTTTCTGAAATCATCCTGCTGGTCATTTCTTACAGAACAATAATATTCCATAACATTCATATACCACAATTTATTCAGCCATTCTCCAATTGATGGGCATCCACTCAGTTTCCAGTTTCTTGTCACTACAAAAAGGGCTGCCACAAACATTTTTGCACATATGGGCCCCTTTCCTTGAGGAAGTATTTTAAAGTTGGTTGGGGGAAAATTGTTGGGAGATTTCAGCTAGAAATCCTGTACTTCACTATCTTGACTTTGCCTCCCCCTATCTTTTCAAAAAAAATTACTATCTACCCATGAATCTCTACATGACTGTTGGTATGTGAGTTCGAGTCCAAAGAACAGAGGGGATTTTGATCACTTGTCAAATTTTACAAGTCTTGATGTTTAACCTTTAAGACTTTAGAGTTTGATAAACGGGACAAAAGATTTGACATGAGAAAGACAACAGGTGACTGAACATTTGGATCTAATTCAGGCAGTAACCCTTAGAGGACCTCATCTTTTCTAAGAACAATAAGGTTGCATGGAGTTTATTTTGAACAGAGAGGCAAAGGATTCAGTGACTAAAGTAAAGTTTTATAGAGCATTGTCCAATTAAGTGTTTTAAATCATCTACCTTTATTCCATTAGCCACATTGGACTTATTTTGAATTTATTTAAATTATTAAAGTCTGAGTGTCAGGGTAGAAGCAATAGGTAGAATCAGCCCCTTCCACTCTAGCAAAAAACTTGTAGATCCTGGCAGCCTCCCTGCTTATTGCAAAGCCAAATAAATACAGTACTTGTAGTGTTGCTATTTTTGACATTATCTTTTGAAAGCTATTAGGGCAACATTCTTTTCATATTCTAAGAAAGGACTTGCCATAGTACTAAAAAAAAAAAAAAAAATGACAGTGAACAGTATCATTTCCACATCTTGTCATTTCTACCTTCAGAGCATCTTGCATCTTTGACATCAATCACACAATTGTTTTTGTTTCAAAAGAATGAGTTGGATTGCTTTTGGGAAATTACATAGGAATTTTAATTATCCCAGGTTTCTACAGGGCACAAAGTTCCTTCTTTTTGACGTACATACTCTTTAGGTAATGCTATAGGATTGTGATTCTCAGAATGTCACAGTTTATGATAAGTTAAAGTTATATGTGACTAAAAGGCAATGGAAAGATACTTGGTTGAGTAAAACATATTGCTGATAATGATTTGTGTACAAGTAAGGGAAAATATCCAGGAAATGATGAAAAAAGAAGGATATTCCAATCATATAGCAAAAATTGTGGGTTAGCAAATGTAAAAGGCTGAAACTCTGAGTTGATGCACTGAAGTTGGACAACCAAGCACTTAAAGCTAATTACCAATTGGACAATACTCTTATTAGCATATGCTTGGAAAATGGCCCTTCCCCGTATTCTACGCTGGTTCAATCTTTTGGTGTATACAGAGAATTGTGGGAGGGATTAGGGGGTGGAGTAAGACAAGCCAGAGTCACTTTGACGGTAGATGAAGAGAAGGAAGGTCATAGAGATCCCATGTCCATCATGTTCACTTCTACCCCCAAAGACCAAGAATAAAGACCAAGGATTTTTGCTTATCCTGACTCCAGCTGATTCTAAGGCATCCAGGGTGCTAACTCGGGCTTCACAAGCAAATGGACAATCAACAGTGCAATGGTACCTCTATTATAAAGACTTAAAGGGAAACCTTCACAATACTAATGAGACTCTGAAGGATTTTAATGAAGATTTGGATAATTTCATAGTATGAGAAGGAACTGATGGATTGTCACAAAATCTTTGGAAGTAGCAATGTACTTCGAATGTCCTGTGACCATTGGAGATATCATTGTCATGGAAGTACCCACGTTGCTGAGATCATTATGCATTTACTGAAGAATTAAATACTGTTTAGATTCTAAATCTTGTTAAGAAAGAATCTTTTGAGGAGAGTAGAAAAGCCTATTACCACTTTATATCCTGATCCAAGCCTAATTAACAAGAAGTATACATTTTTGGGGGTTGGGGAGTAACAATTAAGCAAGGGAGATTATTTTTAATGTATAAATCATAGATGAAAACTAATTTCAGCACAGTAGAATTTGGATAAACAAGATGAAAGTTCATTTAAAATTAAAGGGGGACACATTGGTTTTTCTGTTAGCTTCAAACTTTCCTTAAAGTAGTGATAAGTAATGAAATATTGTAGCTTCTTCATAATATCCATATAGTATGAAGAGATAGTAGATTGTCTAAAGCAGAATGACTTATCTTTCTGGACAATTATAAGATTTCCTTCACAACCAGTGCCTTGGAGAGAGCAGAGATGGGCAGATATGTTTGTCTGACATTCAAGAATTGTTGTTGTTCAGTCGTTTTTCAAACAATTATTTTCAATCCAACTCTTTGTGACCCCATTTGGTATTTTCTTGGCAAAAGTACTGAAATGGTTTGCCATTTCTTCAGTTAATTTTACAGATGAGAAAACTGAGGCAACAGTGTTAAAGAATTTGCGCAAGATCATACATCTAGTAAGTGTCTGAGAATGGATTTGAACTCATGAAGATAAATTTTTCTGATTCCCAGCCTCATGCTCTACCCACTGCACCTCCTAACTGTCCCTCTCAAAACTTTCCAGGTACCATTCCTTGTCCTTAGACTTCATGTACCACTTTTCCCTCTTGGAACATGGATTTGGGGTGACAGCAAGAGAGTCTGATGTTGCCCAGAATAGGATCAGAAGTTACTTTTTTTTCTTCTTGGGTTGATTTGATGAAATCATTGATAGTTGCAAGAGTAGAGAATAAGAGGTTTGGCTCACATGAAGATGGAACATAATTACAATAGATGAAGAGCACTCTCAACAATTCTCCAAGATCCCTGAGTTTAGACTGTAATCATTGTTTGTAAGCAGATGGGAATGAAGGGTAATCAACCAGGCAGCCTTTTTATATTATTATTCTAAGAATTAATATCATGTTGCAGAAGAAGCCCAGTAACTTGGGTTTTATGCTCCTTGAGTCTCTTAGAACCTTGTCTTCCTGAAAATGAGACTCCCATAAGAACCGATGATTAAATCAGACTACTTCAGTCTAATAGATATTTATTAAACATCCACTGTGTCGTAAGCACCATACTAAGTACTTGGTAAGCAAAAATAAAAAATAATTCCATACTCATCATCTTCAAGGAACTTAGAGCCTAATTAAGAATAGGCAGCAAAGGAGAGTTCCAAGCAATTGCTAGGAGAAAATTGACAGCAAGAAGGTAGAATAGGACTTGAGCTGTGTTCCAGATTAGGTTTTGTAGGTGAATGTTGCTCTGTAAAAGCATGTTAGAATTCCAGAAGCTAAGAATTTTGTCAGAAAAAAAATATAGGAAGTCTGGCTTTTAGTTCAATTCAGTTCAATAAAACAAGCATTTTTAAATGCCTGCAGTATTCAAATCATTATGCTAGGGGTTAGGGATTTTATTGACTGAAAGTTAGGTGGTGCAGTAAATAGTGTCCAACCTGGAGTCAAGAAGACTTATCTTCAAATGTAGCCATAAACACTTATTAGATATATGATCCTGGGCAAGTCACTTAACTTTGCCTCAGTTCGTCTGTAAAATGAGAAGGAAATGGCAAACCACTCCAGTATCTTTGTCAAGAAAACCCCAAATGGGGTTACAAAAAGTTAGACATAAATAAAATAACTAAAGAACTAGGGTTACAAACAAAAATTAAATAGTCCCTGCCTTGAACTGTTCTCTTAGAATAAGTACATGTGTAAATACAAAGAGATACAGACCCATTTAGAGGAACAGGAACATTACAAACTGGAGGGGTTAAGAAAGGTTACTTCTAGTCCCTAGAGTGAGCTTGGTCCATCCCTGTTATGAAGCAATTAGAGAGGAATTCTCATTCCAGGCACTTAAGACTTGTGCACATCCCAGCTTGTTCATTTAACAGTTTATGAATTTCTTCCATATGCCTGCCATTTTGCTAGGTTCTATAGGCAGCAGAAAGGAGTATAAGGCAAGTTGTTTATCTCAAGTAGCTCACAATCTATATGGATAATTAATAAAAGGACTTGGTGCCATATTCCAAATGAATAGTATAAACACTTAAATGCTGTCATAGCTTAGGGAATGGAGAGATCACTTTGACCTGGATGCAGCAGGGAAAGCTAGAGAGAATGAGGGAGACAAACTTGGACCAGTGGAGCAAGATAAAGGTGGAAAGGGAGGAAAGCACAAGATTTTCTATTGTAGTATTAAGTTCATTTAAATGGGCTATAAGGTTAGAAAGGTGAGTTTGTGGAGCAAGTATAGAGGGCTGTAAATGCTAGGAATGTATTCTTTATCCTTTTATCAGTGTGAAGCCATTAAAAGATTTTGAACAGTGGAATGACATGATCCAAGAGAGTGGGCTTTTAGGAAAGGGAGATGAGATTTTCTATCATTCAGGGTTTTTCAGTAGGGGTGCCCACATTAGGAAGTTGAAGCTATTCTTTCCTTCTCCATAGTACTTCTTTTCATGAAAGAATCTTTTTCTTTTAAGTGGTTTCATTTTTTTTTTCCCTTCTGAGACCATGACACTGATATGTCCAGGCAAGAAAAAGTGAGGCCCATCATTCAGAATGTGGAATATCTCCTTCTTAGTTTATAACAGTATTTTCTCCATGATCTGGATCCTGCTTGAAATCCTGTTCCTAATTATAAACTCAGTTGGTATCTGTGAGCACAGCAAGAACATTCAGTACAGACACAAAGCTAGCACCAGGCAGCAAGTGCCTTGATGTTTCTCTGATGTGAAATGAGAAGAGGAAGGAATGAAAGATCCATGAAACCAGGCTGGCCAAATTCAGAAGGGTGAAAGGAGGGGCTTCTCTCAAGGGAAAAGAGAAAGATAGGAAATAAGACTGCTCAGATAAGAGGTTTATATTCAGCCAAGTGGATAAGAAACCTTGGATCATTATATAGTTCAGAAATGTAGGTTCAGCCACTTTGCCAAGGCCTAAAAGGTGGCAACACTGTGATATTGATGAACACCTAAAAAACCTCTTTTGTATGTCTCCAATTTACTCAAGAAGGGCATATTGTTAATACTCTCTTTTGAAAACCCATCTTCTGTGTTACGTATAATAAAGGCAGCTGTGTTTTGAACCTAAGACACTGGAAATTCTCTATGGTAAGAGTTCCAGTGCATAATGCATAGGATAAGGTAGCATCTGGAATCTTGTGCTCAATGCTGAGCACCAGACTTTCAGAGAAATATTGACAATCAGGAGTAACTCAAGAAGTGGATAACAGGGATAGTGAGAAGGCTTATGGTTATCCAGGAAAAGAGAAGACTTAGGGGTGATAAATTGCTTTTTTCAAATATTTGAACAGCTGTTGTATAGAAGAGGCATTCAAACCTATTATGTAGCTTCAAAGTACAAAGGTAGGACCCTTGCTTAGAAGTTACAGGGAGGATTTTGGTTTCTATATAAGACAGAATTTTATAATGATAGCATGTTAAAAAAAAAAGGGGGGGGGGCAGAGAATGACAAGCTGTCCTGGGAGATAATAATCACTTATTTATGCTTTGCTTTTTCTGAAGTAGTTTCCCTACAACTATTCTGGAAGACACTGATACAAATATTAATGTTGTTCAATCATTTTTCAGTGATGTCTGTCTCTTCCTGGACTCCATGGACCACAGTTTCCTTATCTGTAAAATTAGTAAAATCCAGAGCTGGGTGATGACTAACATCCCTTCCAGCACAAACATTTTATAAACCCATATTTCCAACTTCTTTAGAACGAGACAAAATAAAGTCCTATGTAAGATCCACAGGAGTGAAGGTTATCACTAATGTCCCAGGAAAGCCTTTAGGGTAGAAATGGCATTAGATGCGTTTTAAAATTTCAAGCAGTGATTCATTCAATAAGTAAAGAGAAGGTGGTTTTGACATTTCAGGTATAAGGGAACTTGGTGAGGAAGAGTAGAACAATTCCTTTGTTTTATAGGGAATTCTTTCTATTCCTAAGGTCATGAAAGGTCCTCAAAGGCCATCTATTCCACTCCCATTTTACAGATGAGGAAACTAAGGCCTAGAGCCATTTGATAACTGACTCAATGTCACACAAATAATACATGAAAAATGTAGTCTTGAACCTCAGTCCTCTAAATCCAAAGCCAGTAATATGTATACTTTTCTATCACCGTTCCAGTTTGGCTGGAATATAGAATCTGTATTGAGGGAGAGCATGACAGAGGAGGGAAAAAAAGGTGGCACCAAATGGAGGCCCTTGAACATGAAGCAGAAGAATCTGAACTTGACTTCATAGACCATAGAAAACTAATAGAGATTTTTGATCAGATGAGTAAAATGACAATATCTAAGTAACATCAGTGTAGTGGTAGTATCAAACTCAAACACAAAGGGATCCCTATGAGCCTGATACTGACTTAGACAATCACAAATTAACATTATCTGTATTTATTTATTTATTTTATTTTGTTAAATATTTCCCAGCTATATTTTAATCTGGTTTAGAATCTATCTGGTAGCCTGACATAAATTTGACATCCCTGGTGTGAAGGTTGGGTTAAGAGAGAAACTGGAGGTAGAAAACCTGTGAATATGCTGTTACTGTCCAAGTTGGTGGTATCCTATACAGTGATGGTGGCAATGAGAAGAGAGAAGGAACTGAGAAAAGACATGAGAAGATGGCCCTTTCATTGCCTTTCAGCTCTGATTCCATCCAAAAACTTCCTTGTTTACATTTGGGAGAGAGAAGAGAGGGAGGGGGCTTCCAGACCATGTTCCAAGATTAGGAAATTATAGATAATTCTATGTAGAAATTGCAGTAGTAGAAACATCAGTAGTAGGAATTGTATTGGTCTTTTGAGTCAGGAGACCTGACTTTGATTCTAGCTCTTCCAGCTACCGCCTATATGACTCTCAGCAAGACTTCGAACTGCCCTATTCTCAGTTTCCTCATCTATAAAATGAGTGTGTTAACATTTGTCTCCCCTACCTAAGAGGATATTGATAAGAATGAGCCTTCCGAACCTCCAAGGGTCATATAAACAGATTTTCCTCATTAGGCAACAACGTCTAAGAAGGACAGTATGGTAATCCTCCAACCTGCCCCAGATTGTAGTTCCTCCCAGATGTTCAGGCTGCTGCCTTGCAGTGCATGTCTAATCATCCATCTCCCCAGGTTAATGTGAGCTGCCAGGAAAGTGCTGGTCCAGAGGGCTCTCCCCTAGCTTTGGTGCCAGGCTTACAAATACATCAGGGACAGGGCTCAATTCCCCCTTATCCAGAGCCTAGTCAGAATACTTTTTAGCCTGTTCTTTTTGCTTAGGAGTCCTTTGACAAGGATTTGTCTTCATCTGATATTCCCATCTGCTAATCAACTCTATTTACTATTTATGCTTTCAAGTTGAGGTGTAAGAGGTGACCATATTGACAGGGAGAAGGTTAAGGTCACATCATCTCCTACTGAATAGGTAGCAGGTGGCTCACTACACAAGGCAATCTATAAGCAACCTGATTATTTCTTAGTAATGCTAATGTTTTAAAATAGTTATCCCTGTATTTTTGATAATGTGTATAAATCTATCTATATGTGTATGTATGTATATACATGCATAAGTGCATATAAACATATTTACACAAATATATATATATATATATATATTTTTTTTTTTCCTATTACCTGTACATACTCCAAATAGTTCCATTATGCAGTTGGTCCCTTGGCTGGAGAAGGTTACATTATTCTAAAATATGTGGAATATGCCTGGTCAGGTCTGGCTCTGGATTTAATTATGATATTGACAAAACTTCTTATTAATATCCTCTGCCTTTCCTTTCTGTTTTCTTCCTTTGTCACCCCATAGATCATCCCTCCATTTCCTCATTTCTTTCCCAGTATGCTTTCACTTCAGACTCTCTAAAACCACCTCCCTAACAAAACCTGCCCCTCAAGAAAGTATCTGACGTGAGTCATTTATGCCAGAAGTATCAAACATACTAACTTACAATGATCTCAAGGTGACCTAAACTAGATTAAATTGTAATTGAGGAAACATTTAACAAAATAAAAGTACAATAGAACATAAATAATTGTAATATATAGTTTTCTGAGTCATTATGTACCCAGTAGGAATCCTTATGTATGGCTTTGTCCCATCTCCCATTCTGCCCCAGCTCCTTTTCTATCTCTATTTGAGTTGGACCTCGCTGATTTATACCACACTTTGAATGTAGATCCATATATTTCCTCAGCAAAGAGAATTTGCATTTATAAAGAGTGTGTGTGTGTGTGTGTGTTTATCTTACATATATATCTATATCTATATATATCTCTTGCCAGGAGTAGAAAGTTTTTTTTAAAAAAAAAATAAGGATCCCTTCTAGGTAGCCCTGAAATCATATGTATTCCATGCATTCCTAGGACCAGTCCCATAAATTACTTACAAAACAGCCTGTGAGTTTTTGTACTAACATCAGCCATCTTTATATATTTATATATTTTGGGACTCCTTTATTATGGAGTCTTTTAGGTATTATTAAGGTTGTTAGGTCTCTGTTCTTTAGCACCAAAACTGTGTCATCAGTTAAATCATTTAAATCCTTGTCTTTCCTTCTCTCCCTCCCTCCCTTTCTCCCTATCTCTTTCTCTCTCTGTCTCTCTTTCTCACTATGTCTGTCTGTCTGTCTGTCTCTCTCTCGCTCTCTCTCACACACACACACACACACACACACACACACCTGCATATACACTCTTTTACTAAAGAAGACCTCCAAGCTCCGACCATCTCATAGACTAGAAGAGTCAATAAAAATCATCTCATTCAATGACCTCATTTTACAGATGAGCAAATGAAGATTCAAAGAGTGACTATTCAAAGTCATACAGAAAATTAATAAAGCATACTCTACTTGTGCCTTCTGTCTGTCAACTGAATGCTTGTCCTCCATTCCTTCATTGACTCTGCTCACCATACCCTGGAACAGCCCTGAAAAGCAGAATTGACTCCTTGGTCAAATATGGGAAGCAGAAGTCAGATAACAGGGACAGAACAACCTCTTGCTGCTTCTGCTACACCTGTATTATTTTTGTTTTATTTTAGAAAACCATACCAGTAGTTCCTAATCTTTTCTAATGAGGACCCTCATTTGGCATCAGAAAAACTTGTAGAGCTCCTACACACATACTCACTCAGTAGTAGTTAGATTATTAATATGTGTTTATTAAGAAAATATGTAATGATAAAAAGGACTGAATTTAGTAATGGTTTTCAATGAATTTTTATTTTATTTATTTGCATATTCTTAATTTTTGATATATTTTGTTTTTATATCACCTTCAGTTCCAAATTTATTTCTCTCCTCTATTCCCCAACCCCACACAACAATAAAAAGTAGAGAGTGGAATAAGCTTATCAAAATTAAATCAAAATTTTGATTAAGTTCAATATATACACATCACATACACACACACACATCACACACACACAGATTTATACTAATAATCCTCCACTATATCAGCAAAAAAAAAAAAAAATGGAGAGTGGTTCATTTTCTCATCATCTTCTGGAATATGCTTGGTCATTATGAATTTGTATTTTATTAATCACAGAAGCATCCACATTCAATAGAAAAATTGTCATATGTAGATAACACATTATTCAATCTACAGAAGATGAATTTGCTTATTTATTATACTAACACTACATATTTTCTTGGAGTAACATAAAGATCAAAGTGACAATACTTGGTGTACATCAAGATTCATGATTACTTTGCAGAAGTAACATCATGAGTTTTCATCCCAGATCCTCAGCCCTGAGATTAAAACCATCTATTCTAATTTAGAATACTTATTTATAGTTGGAGCATAATATAGAGAGAATATATTATAGAGAAAGTGGTACACATAAAGAACAATGAGGGGTAAGTCAAGAGGTATCATCTGAATTGATTAGAGAGAAAGCTGGTCAAGTTCTAATCCTTGTTTTCTCCCTTCCCTACAACATGAGCAAAGGCTTCAGCTCTTACTGACTCCTTTGTTACTCTTGAGGTTGTTGATTCTATTCTAGACACCACTTTCAGCCTTCAATTCTTTAATACTATAACCTGTTTTTGAGTTACCAGCCTTGACTTTCTCTAATGATGGTTCTATTCCTACTAGGAATAGTAGGAATTTTCAAGGTGCCATCCCGCCATGGCCCCTTCAGAAAAAAACATGAAGACTGAAGAGGCAGCCTTGCCCAGTGACTGACTCAAGAGTCAGCTTATGTTGCTTCCCACTTCTAGGAATAACCATTCCTATGATACTTACCTTCCCCAGATCTCAGTTTCCCCATCTATCAAATAACATGGCCTCCGAGTCCTTTGTAGTTTTAAATCTTAGACTCTGTGATTTTTGCTGAAGTTGCCCGCTATAACCCAGGAGTAAAGCTAGGGGGTGAGGAGAATGATACTGTGATAAATCACATTTTCCAGTGACTAATGATAAAAGGATGTAGCGCTAGAAGATACTTAGAGATCATCTGAATAAACTGGTCATGTTATCACCTTTCTCTCCTTCTCCAGAGCCATTACTTTTACAGCTTGTGGTACCATTGTAAAAAATTTCCTGAAAGTTTTCTGTCATTCTTTTCTGATTAGCTTTCCTTTCTGTTAGATTTTACATACGTTTTCAAACCTGAGAGCCTATTTGATAATCTAATCCAACCAAAATGACATGTGAGTCATGATGCGCCTAGGAGACACAACAATGCAATCCACATCCTTCAGAAGTTCACTTGCTGTTGGTATGAGCAGTGATGCCCCCCTCCCCTTTAGGGCACTCCCTGCATAAGTAAAGATTTTCCTTCTCCAAACCACCAAGAAGCACCTGAAAAGTGAAGGATTGCTTCTGAGTCAATTCAGGAGCTGCTTGCTCTATCTTTCACCTGTTTGTTGTCCTTTATGGATTAGATCCAAGGAGCCAGTGGAGTTTTTTCCCTTTCCTTCCTCGGGCAAACTGGTTTCTGTTCCACTGAAAGTTAGACATTACTGATGTTTATCAATGGCTTATGTTACTTCCCACTTCTAGGAATAACCATTCCTAGCCTTGCACATACTGAGCATTTAAGAAACAAAAGATGTTGGATTAAGTTGAATTTAAATATTTTAGGCATTTTATTGACATTGTTATATTCTTTCTTATTTGAGTAAAGCTACCAGAGAAGGTAGAAGGAAAGGTAGTTTAAGGCTTTCTTCTCAGATTCAGCGCTAGAAAAAAAGGAAAGGTCAGGAAAGACCATTGAAACAGAAAGCCTATTGAAAATGTAAGTCAGCAAACTTCCATCAGCATGGAAAATCTAAAGTTGCCTTTGTCCTACAGGCAGTAAATGCAGCAAGGAGTAATTTACATAAAGGCAAAGAGGAAAAAATGGAAAATATTGGCATAGAAATTATAATTTCTAAATCCAAAGCATTTTGACTTTGTTGTAACTTTAGTCTTAACTACCATTCCTATATCCTCCTTGACCTCAAATAAAATTAATGTTATTTTATAATCTTAGTTATTTTGTATCCAGTTTCCTGATCCCTTCCCAGCAAACTAGACTGTAGAGCATCGGGGTGTTTGTTATGGGGTCATTGCTAACTTTTTCCAAGGTCACCTCATGCTGTATTTGTCAGCTCGATTTAAAATTACTTATTCTTCCTAAGGCCTGCTGGATATATGTGCCAAATTCCAATTGAAGCCAAGCATCGAAACAAAATTTGGTGACAAGTAGATTCTATCCAAATAATATCTGTTAGGGAATGCCAGACCAAGGTCAGAGGTCCTGCTTTATGAGGGATATAAGGGACATGAGAATGGGGTTATTCGTGGAGTTTAAGAAACGATAATGAGGACCTCGCAGAAAGATTCCAATTAAATTCTAAGAGAAATGAGGGAAAAACAAAATCACAAACTTATTAGAGATGATTTTCTGAAAAATGATTCAACTTGATTCTGACCTGTCTGACCAATCCTGTCAGACTCCCACAGCATGGACAAAAATGTATGAGGAGGGGCTATTAGCCTAGAAAGCTCAGAAATCTATCGCTTTCATGATAATGCCTATAAATATGGGCTCTGGCTAATGCTTTAGAAAGAACTGTAATAAAGCCCAGAATGCACTTATTCATGGTGGGACATTTCTTCCTGATCCCAGCTGGCAATCAGTTTATGCTCTGAAACTTGGGCCTTGATAGCTGTTATCATTTTTCTCCTTGCTAGTAAGCGCAGTAGCCCCTCTGCTGACAGTCTTTTAGCCATCCCTAAGCACAAAACCCTCTTTGGAATCTCACTGAATTATTTGCCTTTATAATAGACTATGACATTGGAGACAGACATTGGAGTAAATTCTATGTCTGAGAAAAGGAAATGCATGTTTATTCAGGGACAAGATGCAAGGTAGAGGGCTGGATTACACAGGAAGGCCACCTGGCCTGAAGATCATCATAAAACACTCTGAAATTGCCCAAGAATGGTTAAAATATGAGATCTTTAGTGTGACATATCTTAAGTCTACCCTCTGATAAAAAGCAAATAATAATGTATTCTGCACACAGTGGGAGCATCATATATGCTGGCCAAAGTAGGAGTATCTGAATGATCTTCATGAGAGTCATTATTCACTGGGGTATGGGATGTTCAGGAGGACTAGCACCTCTGGTGTGAGGACTTGCTGGGCCATTTTCAGGGCTGCTCATTTATCTTTAGTGTTCAGCTGACACCCAGCTCTCACTTGTGGCTCCAAGAAGCTGTAGCATGTGTAGTAGCCACACTCCAGTAGAACCATCTCAGCAGGTCTGTTAAGTCAGGTTGAGGGCTACCAGAGAGTGAGTTACAGGGATGTCTACCCCAAGCATGTGCTTCCCCCAACAAGAATAGGCATTTTCCAGTGACCATGAGGGTAGCTTTAGCCGGCTTTAGCCGGCACTCTGGAGGACTGAGAGCTTGGTAAGAGATCAAAGTGTCAAAATCATCCACTGCATCCCAGGCTACCACCAGGCATCCTGATTTTTGTCTCAGCAATGGATTTGATGACTAGAAGACAGGGTGAGGCTGATGACTTTGTGGAACTGTGCCTCACTTAAATCCAATCCACACTCAAGTCAAGATCGTGATGTCATAGGTCCCCTTTGAAAACGAAGAATGAACAACAATAAAACAATGTTATTTACTGATTTCTCTTTTTTATCTTGCTTCAAAACAAATCATCCATGTGTCTTAATTTTTTTTTTTTACTTTGAAATACTTTCCTACATTAAACAGCTGGAAAATTATTTAGCTCTTACCTGAAGAAAAAGATTTGAACATGATGCTTATGGTAAAACTGCTATCAGTTTGGGTAATTGAGTATTTTCAAGAGCATTCTTTCCCTTTTTAGAGTCAGCTGGGTGAGTTTCTCTTTTAAGTATTCCAGCAGTGACTAGATGTGGAAAATGGTTATTGTGGAGGAGAGACTCCTCAGGAAGAGGGACTTGATGTCCATAATGCATGCTAATTCTTATTGTGTGAAATATCCCCCTAAAAGATAATAGTCTTGTTACTATCTATGGTTTTAGGAAAGGCCTTTAGCCATGAAAGCCCCAAACCAATACCACCTCCTCTGTGAAACTTTTCTCATTCATTCAAACCCATAGTGATCTCTCCCTCTGGTAGAATAGTATAGAAATTCTTTCCTATTCTACTTATCTGTACTTAGCATAGATTGACTTGTACTTTAGTTATTTCTGCACATATCTCATCTTCCTTACCATAACATACACTGCTTAAGGAGAGGGCCTGAATTTTATGCTTTTTTTTGTATCTCTCCATAGTGCTTAGCTTTGGATCTACATTAAGTATTCAAATAGTGAGCAAACTGTTATCTCTCTATTTTACTCAAAGCCTGAAAAATCTTTTAAATTCTATTTATGTGCCAGTTGATTAAATGAGCATAATTTGTATTAGCCTTTCCTTGCTATGGTTGAATTTTTTTCCCATTAACTGTATCTTCCTATCATAAGAAAGTGGTACATAATAATAAATAGATTATTGAACTTGCAGTTTGTAAAACTTGGATTCAGATCCATATATTTATTTACTAGCTGTGTAACCCAAGTTAAGTGAGCAAATCATTTAACATCTCCGAGACTCAGTTCTTATCTATAAAATGGAAATAATAACTTCTGTGCTACCTTCTTCACTGAGTTGTTGTGAAGTTCAAGTGAGATAATATATTGTCATGATTTTACTTTGATTGGGGTGCACAGAGCACCTGGCTTAGAATTCTGAAGACCTAAGTTTAAATATGGCCTCAGACCCTTAGTAGCTCTGTGATTCTGAGTAAGGAATTTAACCTCTGTCTCAGTTTTCTTCTCTGAAAAATGAGGATTATAATAGCAACTACCTTTCGGGGATTGTAAGAATCAAAAGAGATGATAATGTTAAAAGCATTTAATGCAGTGCCTGATTTTTAGTAGGCTCTGTGTAAATGTTAGCTGTCATCATCGTTATCATCATCATAATCATCATCATCAGTAATCTATAAATGCCAATTGTTATTTAGGTCCCTAAGATTGGCCCTCTTTGCTTAGAATGTCTCTCTCTGCAATCTTTTTTACCTTGAAATCCTCACCTTCAACTAAGTAAGTTGTATAACAGCAGCCACCTCTGCCCCTTCACCTGATGTTCTGTAACTTCTCCAAAGTACTCTGTAACTTTGGTCCAAAGCACCATGTTATGTTGACCTCTTTGAATTTTAAGAAAATCTTTTATTTCTATTCATTTTCTCTGTAACATTTTAAAAATCTTTTGCAAGACTTTCCCTGTCAACTTGTGGTTACCAAGCTTCCCTAATAGTCTCTTGAGGAATGTTTTTCAAAGCAATTTGAAAAATTCAAATAAATTCCATCCACTGATTTGCTCCTAGCCACTGTTAAAAAAGAAAAAAAGGAAAGAAAAGAAAACCTTATGGCACTAACAGCAGCCTAACCAGACTAAAAAGACACAGTTTTCTTTTATTGGAGTCTTGCTGATTTGTCCCTATTCCTAGTACTCCTTACTTGGTGCATTTTTTTTTTTTTTTTTTTGGCAAGTTCTTTAATCATTTGACTGTGATGTTTTGTGAACACTAAGTGTAGATCTCCTCAACATAGATCAAAAAGACCAGTTTCTTAAAGATGAACACAATCTGACCACATTCAGCCCTTCAACACTGTAGGAAGCCTTGAAAGCCAGCTGAACGTTTCCCTATGAGCTGCATCCTCAGGAATTTTCTGATAGCCATTGGGCTAGAGTTTCCCAAAATGATTTCATTGTGCCCATTGTTCTTTGCCCTTGCTGACTTATTCATTCAGCAATGACTAGAAAAGTTGACTCAGAAAGTTCTGAGACAGAGCCCTGAATAGTATTAATATAGTACCTTATCTTTGTATGACTAGCAGCAGCATGCTTGCTGTAGTAGAAAGAGCTCCAGACAAAGTTAGGAGATCTGGCGCTGACACTAACTATCTGACTTTGAGCAGCTCCCCCAAGGTTTGTTGAAAGAAGGGTGCTTTCTAAATCATAAAGTAATTTACAAATGTGATTTATTACTCTGTTATCTCATTTCATCCTCATAGGCTTTTCAAGCCCTTCACAGCCTGAATCCTTCCTACCTGTCCAGCTTTCATATACGCCTTATTCCCTTCTGCATTCTCTATGATCCAGCAACACACTAACACAGCTGCTGTTCCTCTAGCCAGTTATAATGCTCCTCTTCTGACTATCTGTCTTATTTCTGGCTGCCCTTCATGCTTGGAGTGTTTCTACTGACATCCCTGGCTTCCTTCAAGACAAACCCCCAAACCTTCTTCTAGAAGCCCTTCCCAGTTTCCCCCCACTGTTAGTAACTTTCTCATGAGATTACCTCTCATTTAACTCTATATATCTTGTCTGTACATGGTTGGCCGCATGTTGTTTCCTCTATTCAGATATCAGCTTCTTGAGTGGGGATCTCATTTTTGCCTGTCATTGAATCCCCAGTATTTAGCATATACAGGGCTAGACACTTATCAAGTATTTAATAAATGTGTATTGTTTTTACAATGACAGTAATCTTCGGAAATGGGGATGACTGAATCTGTAAAATCTCTACTTCCTCATTTTATTCTTAGAACCATAGATCATAAGTAAACTGAGGCTCAGTAAGTTCAAGTACCCAAGATCATATAGATGACATATTGAAGAGCTAGTATTGAAAACCAGATCAGATTAATATGATAATAGAAAAATAACAATGCATCTGAAATAAAAGGGGAAAAAACAGATTGACTCAAATCAAAAATTCCCATTTTGTCTCTGAACTCCATACAAAGCTTTCTTACCAGCTTTATGATAGGATGAAATATGAGAGCTGACTAGGTTGGCCTATATGACTATTTCCTGATTAATCACTAACTCTTTATTTTATTGGTACTCTTCATCATAAGTGCAAACATCTGTGAATACTAAAGGCATAATCACCATCCCACTTCGTGCCTTTCACTGGAGGCTCAACTGGTAGCAGTCTCCCCTAGGATATAGAGAGCCCTCTACCCTGATCAGTCACCTCTGTGTTTTGTGCCTCAAAGGACTCTGTGAGGAAGGAAGCTAAATATGCCATAGGAACCCTAAAATTCCTTTAGCAAGAATGTCCCTTTGGATCCAAGCAAAGAGTGAGACAAGTTGGAAAACAGGAGTGAAGGAGTAGGGATTGAGCTATTCTTTCCAAAAAAAAAAAAAAAAAATCACCCTTTCACAAAGAACATCCAGACAACTTAGCCTTCTTTGAGACCTACTTTACTTTGGTCCTCAGTGAAGAACTTAATATATCATTCTCCCATTTACCTGATGACTTTGTGATTGTGCTATTGTCCACTTCTCAGTAACCCCTTTGTCCACTCACCCTGTATACCTAGCAATATTTCTTTTGGCCTATTTGCTCAGCTTCCTAGGAACTCCCCCTACTTCCTACTTATACACCCGTCCATTCCACCTTCATTTAACCTTTGGCTACTAACCTAGTCATTTACCAAGCCCTAAAGTTTTCAACTTCATCACACCTACCTTGGTAGGGATGTCTCACCAATTCTCTCTGGTTAATGCACAGTCTATTCACATCTAGAACAGTTAGATTTATCAAGAAGACTTTTCCATTGACTAATAAATATCTTATTTAAATCTGATTTGGATACTAGCATAGATATTCAAAAGCCTGACCTGCAAGGTATAATCACACGATAATTCTATATCCCCAAGCTCACTAATGGGGGCGAAGGTGGGGGGAAGGGAATGGGCAGGAGAGATTTGCAAAGATGGTAATTGTGATTACCAAGATCAACGATGCCAGTTTTCCCAGCTCCCCTTGGCTCATGTTAGAAGCAATGGTGCTAATTGATGATTGTAATTCATTACAAATACACCCTAATTAAATTACCCACTGGTGGCAGTGAGATTAATGATGTAACCTAGGTTAGAGCACGATTAAATTTAGTCTTGTCAGATTGTTCAGTTATTGGGGGGGAAAAGGTATATGCAGTGGAGGAGGGAAAAACTATAACGTGGGTATGAGGAAGTCAGGAACTTCTGAAACTAATTATGGAATGATCACATTTTAGACTAAATATCAATAATTATTTATTCAATATTCCTCTAGCATACCCAATCTGGATTAGATACTCTAGGGCAGTGGTTCTCAAAGTCTGGTCCAGAGCATCCTGGAAATCTCTGAAATCCTTTCAGAGAGTCTACAAATTCATAATTAGTTTTTATTTTTAATGTGATTAATATCTATAACTATGAACCACATAAACAAAAATTCTTTGGACAGATCGTCAGTCATTTTTAATAGGATAAAGATATTGAGAACAAAAGTTTGAGGACCACTGCGGGATATAATATTTGTATGTAATATTGTTAATTAACTTTTCATGTGTTTTTGCCCTAAAATAACTGGTCAGCTTCCTAGCAGCAGGTACTGTGTTAAAAGTTAAATTATTTGTTAGTGACTTTTTATCTTAGGAGATTCTTAGTTTCCTGTCTCTATGTTCTCTCAGAAATTTTCCACAAGAAAAGTGAACTGATATAACACCTCAGTGTTGGAGAAGAAAATGGCAAACGATTCCAGTGTCTTTGCCAGAAAAACTCAAATGAAGTCAGGAAGAGTAAAACATGACTGAAATAAGTGAACAACAACAAACAGCTCAATATAATAACAGAAGTGTCTCAAGATGACCCACATCTTGATTTTTAATAGTATTTTATTTTTCCAAATACATGCAGAGATAGTTTCTGTAAAACCTTGTGTTCCAAATTTTTCTCCCTCTCTACCTCCCATCTCCCTCTCTAAGACAACAAGCAATCCAATGTAGGTTAAACATGTGTAATTCTTCTAAACATATTTCCATATTTATCATGCTGTGCAGGAAAAATCAGATCAAAGGGGAAAAAATGAGAGGAAAAAAAAAACCAAGCAACAATAACAACCAAAAAGATAAAAATTACCATGCTTTGATCCACATTCAATCTCCATAGTTCTCTCTCTGGATGAAAATGGCACTTTCCATCCCAAGTCTATTAGAATTGCCTCAGAGCACCTCATTGTTGAAAAGAGCCAAGTCTATCACAGTTGATCATCACATAATCTGATTGTTACTGTGTACAATATTTTCTTGGTTCTACTTAGCATCAATTTGTGTAAGTCTTTCCATGTTTTTCTGAAATCAGCCTGCTCGTTGTTTCTTATAGAACAATAATGTTCCATTACATTCTTATACCATAACTTATTCAACCATTCCCCTGCTGATGGGCAACCATTCAAATTCCATTTCCTTGCCACTATAAAAAGAGCTGCTACAAACATTTTTGCATATGTGGGTCTTTCTCCCTCTTTCATGATCTTTTTGGGATACAGACCCAATATTGACAGTGCTGGATCAAAGGGTATGCAACAGCTTTATAGCATCTAAGCACAAGACAACAGAAATTATTATAGTTTGCCTAGAATGTAGTCAAGAAGGGGAATAACCCATCTGGGAAGGCAGACTAGAGCCAGATTGTAAAGTATCTAAAATGCTGAACAGTAGAGTTTTCTTTTTATCCTCAAATTCTTAGTCTCTGAAGTTTTTTGAGCAGAGGGAAATATGATCAGATCTGTGCTCCAGGAATATTGCTTTTGGTGACTGAATGGAGGATGGACTAGAGGAAAAAGAGATGAGGTCCAGGAGTCCAATCAGAAAGCTCTTATAATAGTCCAGTTGAGAAATGATGACTGCCTTAACTGGAATGGTTGAGAGGAGAGGAGTCAGATGTGAGACATGCTGCAGAGATAGAATGGACAAAACTTCGTAACTAGTTAGATAGCAGACAGGGAGAAGTGGGAAGAGTCAAGGATAACTTCAAGATAGTGAATTTGGATGATCATTAGGATTGTGCTGCCCTAAACAGAAATCAAGAATCTTTAAGGAAGAATAACTTTGGGGGAAACTCAACCAATTCCATTTTTGACACATTTGAGATGCCTATCCAATTTAAGATACCTATGCAGTATCTAAATGGAGATGTCTTGCTGAGGAGACAGTTTGGTGCTAAAGATATTCTACCCAGTATGCATAGAGAAGATAATGCCTTGAACCTAAGGGAGCTACTAAACTTCCTACATGAGAGGATATAGATCTAGAAGAGGGCCCAAGACAGAACCTTAGGGGACATAATTAGGTTAGATAATAATTTGGTAAAGTAGCTTGAAGGGTAATAGCATGTAGATAGATGGAGAATCAAGAGAGAACAACATTATAAAAATCCAGGAAAGAGAATATCCAGGAGAAAGAGATGATCTATTACCAGTATTACATATTATAAAGAGATTGGGAAAAAAAATGAGAGCAGACCATTGGACTTAAAAATTGAGAGATTATTAGTGGCCTTAAAAAGAGCAATTTCAGTTCAGTGTAAGGTCAGAAGCCAAAATTCAAATTGTTGAGAAGTTAATGGAGGGAGAATAAAGACAGAATAGTGTGGTGGTTTTCTTCTTTAAAATATAATAATAGTTCTCTCTGGGAGAGCAGGTTTCTCGGGGAGGTTTTCTGGAGGCAGCCTTAGTTTCAGTTCAGATCAATAATTACCCAAAATGCAGCCAGCTGATAAAATGCAAACATTTATTTTCTCCTTCCAAGTCTTGTCCCTTTCCTTGGGCTTGGTTAGCTCAGAGGCCTATCTTTCTGCTTGGTTCTAAGAGCTCTTGCAGTTTTGTCCTTTGCTTCTGCTTCTGTTTTCTTCAGTCTCCAGCCAGCACCAAGGTGGAAGATGCAATGAATCTCTCTTGCCTCGAAGATAGGGCTTGTGGGCTTCCTCCCAGAGTGCTCCACTCTGACCCCAGTCAATGTTCGAAGTAAGTCTGTCAAGTGCCTCACTGAAGCTCTATTTATGCTGAGTGTAAAAGGCTGACTTCACCTTCTGGAGGCAGGGATTAAGGGAGGTATGAATTCTGATAACTCTTTCTAAACCCTGAAATCTCCCAAACATGTGAACTCCAATGAGTACTTAAATATTTCTTGCTTCTATGAGCTCTCTAAAAGTGTGAACACAAGCATCGTTTCTATCAGTTGTACTTAGTACCTTGTTTCAAGTTCTGGCCCATAATATCTCCTTGTAAGATCAAATCAATCATACTGAACCATGCTAAATTAGATAATTATTGTCCCTATCAATTCTAATGGCTTAACACTTTGTAAAGATTCCAACAGAATAGAGACACTTTTTTTTTTTTTTTTTTTTTTTTTTTTTTTTTTTTTTTTTTTTTTTGGTAAAGCAACTAGGGGGAAGAAAGAGAAAGTGATAACCATTTATATAATGCCTACTACTCTAGGCTCTGTGCTATGTACTTTACAAATGTTATCTCATTTGATTTTGGCATGTTTGTAAAGGCAACAAGAAAGATACCAATAAATGGGAAGAAAATGAAAATTGGGGTGGGTCATTAAGAGAGTATACTACCATAGGAGATGAGAAGGGATAATGTCAAGTACACAAGTAAAATTGACTTTGTCAAAGAGAGTGGTCACCTCTTCATCAGTCTGGAGTAAAGAGGAAAAGGATATGGGATAATGTCAAAGGATTTTCAAGCATAGAATAGAAGAAGTGAGGAAACAAACAATACTTCTATTTTTTTTTTCAGTAAAATATGAGTTGAGATCCTCTGTCATTGGAGTGATATAGGAGGATTGAACTATGAAGAGAAAGGTTAGAGCAGCCTCTGTGGGGAGTACTATAGAAAATCAATTAAGAAAGAACAAAAGATTACAGTGACATAACGGGAATTCATTTCAGATTATGTAGCATAAATTGAAGAACCCTGGTTATGTCACTCTTTCAAAACTATTCATCAGCATATATCCAGAAATAGAAATGGCAGATTGTGAAAGTGACAAAATGGCAGATAAATGGCAGAGTTGGGACTTGGCAAACAGTAATTAGTAATAGGACAAAGGAATCAGGAGATTCCCAAATTGAGGACGGTGGTTGAAATAGGTAACTTTATAGGATCCAAATTATGAAGAAAGGAAATTGAGGAGATATACAGATTCTGGACTTCTGAAGAGATAGAAATTGTTGTGGGCTAGTCTGGTCAGGGAAAACTTGTTAAAGAAGCAATTATAGCTTGACCTGAAAAATGAGTGAACCTTGCATAGACAGAGAAGAGGGAAAGTAGAGGAAAAGTTATTGTAGAAATTTAGAACAAGATGGACTAAAGCAGGGAGGTAAGGAAAAGTCACTAGTCCTTTGGCATCTTCCTCCTTGCTTTTGTTTATGAATGGCAATATGAAAATTATTTCCAAATTAATTCTGGAAGGGAAGGTGTTCTAAAAGAGAGGAGGGATCTCTAAACCATAACCCTACACACCCTCTATGGATACCTCTGAGCGCTGGGGTAAAAGCCTTGACATTGGATTGCCCTCAAGTCATAGATATTATAGGAAATATGCAAACTAGTCACCAATTCATAGCATTTATACAAATTTCCATTTAAAGTGTTTGCAAAATGTAGAAATCAGCCCTTCCCATGAATTATTTCTGAAATGATACTGCATGGTAGAAAACACTGCAATTACTGTAGAGCATAAACATAATTGACAGTTGCTTCTTGTTGCTCCCAGTGGGTCAGAAAGAGGCCCCAGTAGTTGAATGCAGCAATGTGGTGAACAATATTATTCACAGATCACCATGCAAAATTGATGAGGTCAGGCTTCCTTTTTCTTCCCTTCTACCCAGTAGTAACAATGGTAGCATAAAGTGCCATATTCAGGACTCTGCAGAAGCCTTGGGCCCAACTGATCTACTTATCCCATCTCCCTATCCCCCTACTCCAATAATTTGGAGTTGATAGAATAATAAATTACATTTTCATTATCTTATATTAAGTCAAAAGTGAATTATTGTCTAATTTTAGAATTTTTTGTGGCTATATCAAAGCCTTCTTTAGGTCAGGAAACCCCAGAAAAGAACAGAAATGTAAAATTTCCCCATCTAGTTAAGTATTCTGCAAATACTGCAGTGAAAGGAACACCAGCAGTATAAAAGATAGAAAAGAAGAAAAATAGTTTTTTAGCTTTTTTATTACAAAAGGTAGTATGGGAAGCAAGTAAAGACAATGTTTTAATTATGTGATTTTTATCTGGGCAGAGACTCTCTTAAATGTATTGTAATCTATTTTTAATAAGTTCTTCTGACAGGCTTTGCTTTGAATAACCTCCAAAGCTGATAACCATGGCCTGCCTCTCACAAACACTACACACAGTCCCTATGGTAAGTGTGAGTCTTTTGGTATGGCTGTCCTTCACTTCCCCTTCTTACATGAAAAATTCCCTGATGTTTCTGCAGAAACTTCATTTCAAAGGATGGAAAACAATGGACCCAGTTAACATTCTGTACCGTGGGGACAAAGTCTTTTGAGTTGCACAGAATGAGAATTGGGCCTGAAGTGGTTTGTTGAATTGAAATTTTGGCTCCATATTTTACCACTGTCCCATTTTAGAGATGTCATATTCCCAAATTTCCATTTGTACTGCAGTTCTGACTTGCTTACCTGATGAACATGCTTACTGCTTTCAACATACTATCATTTCTTACTGTTAAAATGAGTATTTCCTAGATTTTGTTGATTGACTGACTGGGATTAGGAATTCATTTTAAGAAATATTTACTAAGCGCATTCTATTAACTACTATGAGATACAAGAGAGATACAAGAGAAGAGGAAATTCTTCTTTTTTAGTATTTTTAATTTCTTTTTTTAGTTTTTTTCAGTTCTAAATTTTCTCCCTCTCACATTTCCTTTTTCCCCCAATTGAAAAAAGCAAGACAAAATCCATTATGAATATTCAAGCAAAATGGATTCCCACATTGGCCATGTTAAATAATAATAATAAGCCTCAGTCTGTAATCTTTACTTCTCTATTTGAATGAGACTTGTGAAATTATGGCTGATTATGATGTTAGCCAGAATTTCTAAGTCTTTCAAAGTTATTTGTTTTTACAACACTGTTTTTATGGTATAAATTACTCTTCTCCTGGTTCTATTCAATTCACTTTGCATCCCAACAAGTCTTCCAGAGTTTCTTTGAAACTGTTCTTACAGAAGAATAGAAACAAGGGATACTAAATAGAACAAAAGAATCCCCATTGGCTGCATGTTGACTTAGAAAAACCACATTACATATTACATATGTTCTGTTGTATTTTTATTTTGTTAAATATTTTCCAATTACATTTTAATCTGTTTGAACTTCATTCGGAAATATTACTGGCTACAGTGTGGTCATGTTTGTTTGATACATCTATATTACAGCAATACTATTATATCATCTTCTTATGTTCCTTGTTCATCTTATTCATCTGTTGATGGGCACTCTCTGAGTTTACAATTTTTTGCCCCCATGAAAATGTGTGCTATAGATATTTTTGTATATATGGGTCCTTTCCTCCTCTCTTTGAGAGTATAGACCAGCAGTATCACTAGTTATCACTTAGATTATTTTGCAGATTTTGAACATGGTTTAGATTACTTTTCAGAAAAAGTTAGATCAGTTTACAATTCTACTAACCGTGTATTATACCTGTTTTCTCATAATTCTTCCAGTATTTATCATTTTCCTCATCTTTGCCAATCTAATAGGTATGTTACCTAACTGCTTTCAATTTGCATTTCTCTCTACTTGGTAATGCAGAACATTTTTATATCACTATTGAAAACTTTATTTATTCCTCTGAAATCTGTCTATTCCTAACAACCCTTGACCATTCATCAATTGGAAAATAGCTAGAAGAGGAAATTCCCACTCAGGTACAGGTTGGACTAGGGGACCTTTAAGAGTCTATCATTTTTTTGCGTGATAATGTATTCCTGCCTATAAGAAGTTTATATATTGATGGTGACTAAGATTATTAGAATCACAGGCCAAGTGAGGAAATGAAGGCCTCTTAAAATCAAATGATTTACTAAAGACCATTCAGCTAGTTAGTGGAAGATTGAAGATCAGAACCTTGGTGTCCCGACTCCCAGTGAAGTACTTTTTCTACTATCCACAACATCTTTGCTCCCACAAAATCATGATGGGCTACTTCAAGATCCAGAAAAGAAAAAAGTTCAATTGAAGAGTCTCACTGTTTAGTGTAGAGGAGTGCTTTGGAGAGTTTAAAAAAAAAAAAAAAAAAAGAGTGATATTGGTTGTGTAATGGTATTGGAAGAAGCAGACTTTGACCTGTTCCTTGAAAAAATAGGTAGGATTTAGATAGACATGACTAACAGCACAAAAAAAAGCTTTAGTTAGTAGGAGGAATGGGAGAGGCAGGTAGGATACCAGCCTCCCATAGAGGTAAAAGGAACTTTAGAGACTGTCTAATTCAATCATCTTGTTTAACGGATCTGGAAACTGAGGCTCAATGAGTTTATCTGCCCAAGGTCACAAAAGTAGGGTATCAACTGGCAGACATGAGATCCATATTATTACTTTGAATGTGGAATCTGGAGAAGGAAGTAAAGGGTGTGGGAAAGACAACTTTGTCCTAAAAACTACAGACATTACCAAATTGTCAACCAAATTGAGCAGAAAAAGAAATGGGACTTACCTGTAGATAGGAATGCTGAATTATTTAGATGAATGCTGTAAGTACTAGGTATTTCTATATATCTGGAAGATAAGAAATATTGCTTATTTCAGTTTACTATTAAGACACATGTCTATAGTGGTCATTGACCTAAAGCCTTGGGAATATTTGGTCCTCCATGTCTTGGCCATCTTTGCCTTTGCCTCGGGCTTCTTGCAGGGTAGCTTCATGACAAAGTCCATGGAGGGATTTAGGACTCAACAATGAGGAACTTGTCCCTGGCATCTTGGAATATATCAGTTAAGATCTATCCATGGAATCTTTGCCAGCAAAAAGCATTTGGAATTTACACTGACTCCTGGGCTCTGAACTAGTTCAACTTTCCCTCTTCACTTATTATTTTTGGTTTATTTTTAGAAAAAGTATTTGCCAGCCTGAACTGGGGATGGGCAGTTGTTTGTGGAAGTTGGTCTCTGTGTACATACAGATGGTTCTTAGAGCCCCTTGCATTGAGTAGCTCCTAAATGATGCTAATCATACCAGGGGACAGGTCCCAAATCCTAGAAAACCAAAGCATTAAAGCTGATACCTGGGCTTTGAATGGTACGTTCTCCTCAGTGCAGCCACACACCCCTACATGCACACACTGTGGCAAGTTAGACAGGGTTCCTTTCCTCTCCTCTTTCCTATGTGGTTCTCCCTTTCTTGTTTCCACTGCACCAACATAGAGAAAGAATGTGGATCCCTCATGAGGTGGAGGTGGGGAGAAGGGAGGGGAGGTAGTCCTGAAGTGGTGGACAAGTGTTACCACAGTTGACTAAAGATAAAGAGAGCAATTGCCTCATATTTCACAACAGCCTGTCTTTAGATTTTCAAATTCTGAATCTCCAAGGCAGCCAGTCCTGATTAACTGTGCAAACTTAATTAGTTCACATCAAAGTTTGTGGAAGGCATTTCTCCTGGGAGCCTGTGTGAACAGCCTATGGTTACCAAGAGGACTAAACTCTACACTGAGGTGATGATATTAATATTGAGTATTCATATCCCAGGGTTTTCAATTCCATACTGTGCTGTAAAAAACGCATATTCCAGGTTTAGCTGGTGATTGTTGGCAACCTTGTTGTAAATAATATTGAAGCAATTTTTCCCAAGGAGAAAAAAGAGAATGTAGTGGAGTGGGGTGCTTGCAGCTCCAAATCCTGTATTGAAGGTACCTCTTATTGCAGTGGGTTTCGATGCTTGTGCTAGCCAAAACTGAAATAAACAGGCCAATCATAAGAATTTATATTGGTAGGATCAGTGGAGTTGGAAAGGGAAGGATGATGAATTTTGGAGAGATTTCCTCGTTTGTGTCAGTTATCAGTATATACATATACTGTTTCATGATCATAGTACTTTACTTACATTTTGACCTTTGAACCTCATTTCCACCCCAAATCTTCAGATAGGAGTGATGTGTCCCATGATAGAAAAGACTACTGTTCCCTCCCTTTCCTTTGCTGCTTCTCTCATCTCCAAGCTTATACCCTAGTTACACTGTTTCTGATCAAAAATGTTTTGAAGGGCACTGTAGTATTGGGTTTTTTTCCAATAGTATTTTATTTTCCAAATACATGTAAAGATAGTACTTTCAGTACTCATTTTTGTAAGACTTTGTGTTCCAAATTTTTTTCCCTCCTTCCCTTATCTCCCCTCTCTCCAAGCAAGTGAGCAATCTGATGTAGATTAAATAGGTGCAATTCTTTTAAACAGATTTTCATGTTTGTCATGTTGATACAATAGTATTGTTTAAAAAACTTGGATTCAGGCTCAAGTATCAGCTCTATCATTATCTATGGATCAAGACTAGGGTCTTAAAGTCTCTTAGAGCCACACTTTTCTAATCTAAAATGGGAATAATAATGCTAATGCCCCCTACCTTGGAGTCACCTCTCAACTGTCCCATTCACTTCATCACTGAACAGCCCTGATAATGGAAAGAAAGCACATCTAAGACAGTCATACTGCATTTCCCTCTAACACTAGCTATAGAGCTAGATCTGAGGTCTTTTCTCAACCTGTTGCTCACTAGCTGTGTTAACTTGGAATATGACTTATCATGGAACAAAAGGACTGAAAGAGTCATTTTAGAGATGGGGAAACTAAGACCAACTACTTCTCTTGGTCAGTTTTTTCATCTCTAAAAGTAGCTTGCTTGCACAATACAGCAAATCCATAATTCTAGGCATTTTCTGATGACTTGGCCTTTAGAATCTTCAATATTCTTACCTTTTTTTTCTTTTCTCCCTCATAGAAATGTCTCTTTGCATATGTAGTCTCTTTGCAAAATGGTTTATAAATAAAAGGGGGAAATTTGTATCAGAGGAAACAGAATGAATTGGTGTTATTGATCATGGTCCATATCCTGTAAGAAGAAGCATTCCTTCCATTATGTCTAGTTAGGGAATGATTTTTCATCTGATGCTTAATATTTATTCCAGTACTCCCAACCATCCTACTTTCCCCAGGTTAATAGCCCATCCATGGCTTCACTTTACACTCTTCCCAATTCAACCATATAAACAGTTCAATTTGACACCATCCTCTGCTCTCCAATCTTTTGGCCTCCTTGACCTGTTGTTGATTACATTGCTAATACATTGCTAAACATGACCTGGATTACTCCCACCATCTGTCTCCTCTGGTCATATTCGCAAGCTGCTGGCCAAAGTAAGAGAAAGTTGCTGAGCCTCACTAACAGGGTTCACTACAAACTTCTGTTATCTGATCTCAGTTTGACCCTCGTTTCAGCAAGACAATCAGCCCTTTTACTCTTCCTTCACAGATTTATCTCACTCCCTACAACAGCTTTCCCAAATCTTTTCTCTCCTCATGGTTCAACACCAATCCCTCACCCCTCACTCCTCCCATCCCCCCCACCTCCCCATTTCTTCCCCACCCCCTCTTCCCCCCCTCCTCCCTCGTGCCCATCCTCCCTGTGAAGGACCTCACCTAAGAGTTTACTGAGAAAATGGAACCCCCTGGCTAAGAGCTCTCTATTTTTCTCTTTCTTTATGCCTGAAATCCACTTTAATATCATCCCTCAGTCCTCTCCTCTTTTACTTCAGTCTCTGTGGAGAAGGGTCTTGATCCTATCCCTCCCACCATAACTCACAGATTGCCCCACAACCATCCTCTCTCTTTCTTATTTTCAATTTCTCCTTATCTGCTAGCTATTTTCCTGCTGCCTACAAATATGCCCAAGTTTTCTCTATTCTTAAAACACAACCTTCACTTAATCCACCATCCCTGATAATGCTTACCTTATTTTTCTCATTTCTTAGTCAGCCAAACTGCTTGAATAAAATGTCTATGTTCATTGCTTCCTCTTTCTTTCTGCTCACTCAGTTCTTAGTCCTTTACAATCCTGTTAAGGTTCAAGGGGGACCCCAAAAACTTGGGATTCCACACTGGTGTTTTGGGGTATCTCAAAAAAATTAGTAGGCTTGGACCTCATCTCCAAGTCACAGGGCAAAGCTTATTATAATTGTAATGCCAATTATAGCAGGCTAAATTCTAAAAGAAGTTAACAAAGAACCAGGAGCAAGAAAGTAAATTTATAGGGAAAAAGAGAGATCAGGTCACTGATATACTGATATTTACAGCTTAAAGCTAGAATTGAGGAGTGGTCTTATTTTGACTTTGTGCACAGATGCAATGCCCATAGTTCTCTGGACAGAGTTTATGGCAGGGGTGGGGTGGGGAGGGAACCTCCTGGAGATGTGTTTTTAGACCAGAAACATCTCTAGGTCAAGTGTCAGGCACCCAATTTTGTTCTGCGCCTGTGTTAACTTTAAGTACTTCATTATTGTTGCTCATTAATCAGAAACTCTGTTATCACTGACCAACAGGCTGATATCTGACAGCCAGCCATATTTGTGGGCTCAGCATTCTGATCATAGCATAGACTGGGGCAGGTTATATCATTTCTAAGTACATCACTCCCAAGGCCAGGTAGCCTTAGGGTCATTGCTATATCCTCCCCAAGGGCTGCACCATATCAGTGCGGTGCCCAACTTTATCATTCCTCCGCCACTACTCTTTCTGTAGGTAATAGTGGTCTCATTTAATTTCCAAACCTGATGGACTTTTTTCACATTCTATCCTCTTGATCTTTCTGCAGCCTTGTTGACTACTAACTCTTCCTGTATTTCACCTCTTTGGGTTTTTATAATACTGTTTTCTCTTGCTTCTCCTTTCTATCCAACTACAGTCTTCTTTGCTGCATCATCATCCATGTCTTGAACCTTCTTTAGTTATCATCTCTGTGAAGATGACTCCTAGATATCTATATTTATATCTGTCTTTCTATGTATGTGTATGTATGTGTTTGTCTTTTCTCTCCTGAACTCCAATTCCACATCACCAACTATCTATTGGACACTTCACACTGGATGTCTACTAGGTATCTCAAATGCAACATGATCAAAACAGAGCTCATTCTTTATTCCAAAACCCACTCCACTTATAAATTTCTCTATTTCTGACACAGACACTACCCTCCTTCATTCAAGTATGTCTGATATTTCAGTCAATCTTGACTTTTTATTTTCTCCCATCATTTTTAATATTTAATAAGTTGTCAAATCTTATTGAACTTATTTCCACAACATCTCACATCTGTCCCCTTCTCTTTACCTATATAGTCACCATCCAATTCAGTCCCCTTCACCGTCTGCATGAATGATTGCAATAGTCTCCGGATTTTAAAGCCCCTTTATACCAAGTCTCTCCCCTTCTCTATTCCATCCTCTACAGTGATACCAAGTACACTTACTTTGTCAGTTTTCTCTTCAGTAAATTCCAAGTAAATCCTTATTACCTTTAGAATCAAATATAAATGCCATTACTAGCCTCAATCTCTTTCCAGCTCTTATTATCCATGAGTCTTCTTCTCATACTTCATGGTCCAGCCAAACTGACCTTCCCACCTGAGTCTCCATTTCTTCTTCTTCTGTGCTTGCTTTAGCTGTCCCCCTTTCCTCAGGTACATTCTGGTCTCTTTGTCTTTCACAGTCCAAAGTCTTCTTGCTCAGCTCAAGCACTACTTTTTACATGGTTTGGAATCTTTATCATGGGGGAGGAGTACCCACATTGATTTCAGATCCTGTAAAGTATAAAGTCAGTCAGCCAATCAATGAACAAGTATTTATTACATACCCATTATGTAGCAGACACTGTATTAAACCCTAAAGATACAAAAACAAAAATGAGATAGTCTTTTTCCCTAAGGAGCTTTTCTTTTAATAGGGAAAACAACTTGAACAAAGACAGACAGGCACACACGCGCACACATACACACACACACACACACCTTTGTTCAAGTTGTCTTCCCTATTAAAAGAAAAGCCATTACTAAAGCTTCCATGTGGGGAATGGTCGTTCATGTGTGTAGAGCAGCAGATAGGTTAATATGGATGGATTACAGGTGTATGAGGTAAAGTGCTAAATAAGAAGTCTGGAAAGATAGGAAAGAGTCAATTTATAAAGAGGTTTAAATGTCAGAGGAATTTATATGTGATCCTGAAAGGAATAGGGAGCCACTGAAGTTTATTGAAGGGAAGAAATATGACATGATCAAAGCTGTGCTTAAGAAAAATCACACTTTGGTGTAAAGAATGGATTAGAGTAGGAGGAGACTTTGAGGTAAGGAGATCAAATAGGAACTTGTTGTAGTCCAGACATGAAGCCATATAAAGGTTTAAATTAATGTGGTTTTTGTATGAGTGAAAAATAAGAGGACATATATAAGGATGTTGTAGAGAAAAATCTATCCAGTATGCTTGGAACATCCCCCAAGTTTTGTAAATTTTAATGAAATATGTAGGCTAGCAGCCCATCAGTTATTCCATACTCTTGTTCTATGTAATTTTATAATTTTCAAAACTCACCTAATAGAAACTGAGAAGGTATCTTGGCATAATAGCAATCAACAAGCATTTCTTAAGGGGATATAACACTATGATAAGCACTGACTATATAAATATAAGTGCCCTCAAAGAGCTTACTTAGTAATGGAGAAAGACAGTACTTATAAAAGGAACCTGGAAAAATCAGGGAGGAGATGAAGGTACCTGGCTGAGACACTGGAGACAAAGTTGAGTGTACAACTTGGAGAGAAGTGAAGACATGGATGGCCTGGGCCTACCCCTTAAAATGGAGGTTCTGAGAGGAATCAACCAATCAGAGGAAGGGGCTGCAGGGGCAGCAGTTACTTAGTCCAGAGGTGAGGTGAGTTTCTAGGGCAGAGTCAGAAGGCATAGTAAGAGAGAAGATTTAGGAATAGTAGGGAGAATCACACAAACTGACTACTGTTAGAGACCTCCGAGAACATCTAGTTCAGCTAGTACTGGAGTAAGACTTTACAGCATCCTCAGTGGTCTCTAACCTTCAGGTGAAGACTTCAAGTGATGGAAAACTTATTACCTCCTGACACAGCCCCCTCTACTGTTAAATTGCTCTAATTGTGAGGATGTTTTTCCTTCCATCAAGCTAAAATCTCTGCATGTTTCATTCATTGATTCTGCTGCCCAGGATCAAGAGAGCAAGCCTATATGGGAGTCCTTCAAATACTCAAATACACCTATCATTCCTCCCTAATTTCCCCTTCCTCACTAGCCCAAGTCTTTTCTTCTCCAGGCTAAGTATGTCAGCATTTCCATTTCCTTCAAAGAATTCTGTTATACCAAGATTCTCAGATCCTTTACTATCTCGATTTCCCTCCCTTAGACTTTTCAGTTGTGAACTTTAGCTAGTTAGGTATGTTTGTTACCTCTTGCGGCAAATAGGAGGGAAAGTGTATAAATGAAAGTCCCTGTTCTAAGGGGATGGCTTTTTATCACTACATATCTCCCTGCCTTAGAGGAATCTATTTGGGGACTTTATAGAATAGCTGCTGTCCACTTCCTGCTGCCCAGCCATAGGGTTAGCAGATAGACTCAGAAGTTAGAAGTATCTGCCGGTAGTGGTTCACAGCACATCCTAGGCTACCTGGATTCTCTTAGCCAACATTCTTGTACCCCACTTCACAACTGCCTTACACAAAAGGAGCCATCACTGAGAATTTTTCAGTCCTCTTCACTTTGACCTTGCTACCATCATATTTGACAATGTTGATTCATCCAGCCCTTGAAACTCATTTGACTTTCTCTGCCTCCTTTCCTGGCTCTTCTCTCATCTCTTTCCTCCTCACCCCCAATGACTACCACATGCTCTTCTAAATGTGGGAAATTTCCCATGCTTCTACTCTCCTCTTTCTCTCATTCCACACCTTCTCCCTCAAGAGTTAGCTCATCTCTAGAGACTCATGGTTTCAACTCTCTATGCAGATGATACTCAACTCTGTATCTCTGACTTTCACTTCTTGCCCCATATCTCTAAATGAATACTGGATATTTCCCATTGAATGTCCTGCTTTTCTTGAGTTGCTCCTGCCTTTTCTGCTTTAAACAATGATACCTTCATTTTTCTAGATTCTCTTTATCTTGCCTCCCTACCTCTATACACTTCGATCACTGTCCATATCCAATTACTTTGATCTAAGGTCCTTTTAATTTATCTTCTGTACTTTGTTTCTTTGACAGCGTCATAGGTCCTTGCACATAATTAATGCTCAATGAATATCTGTTTATTGTGTGGAAAACATCTGTTTCTTAGAAAATATGCTAAAGAGTACACAAGTAGATGTCCTAAAGTGGTGATACTCAGACAATGGTTCTCAAGACTTCTTATGTCTTTTTTCAAATATTATGTTATCAAACCTTACAAGGCATATCATAGTCATGTCAAATAAATAATTGAAAATTTTATTCTGAAGTCATATGTCTATGAGCACCACTCCTCTAGATCCTTCATAGGTTTTAATTTTGTATCATCGGTAGCCCCACCATACAGCTTTCTTCACCTAACATCTTCACTTATCTCTTAAGAGAGAGAAGCTAGAAGCCAGCTCCATGCCTCTGTCACTTCCCCTTTCCTATAATCACATTTATAAAAGCACCTGCTACACAGTAATTGGTGTCTCCTGTACAAAGTGCTTCTACATAGTCAATCAGCAAACAATTATCAAGGGCTTACTAAGTGCCAGTCACCTTATCAGTGCCAAGGATACAGAAAGCAGGAAAAGACAGAATAGCATCTGTATGGGTGTTAAGATTCATAGAAAAGCCCTTTGTGTTAGATTGATCCAACTTGGAAAAATTATTGTGTGGTATCTTCTTAAGTATGTAGTCTTGATTAACATACTGACCTGACCTTTTTTCTCTTTCCTTGTTACTTTACTCCAACCTACTGCTCTTTAGCAATGCTCCAACACATTTCCCACTGCCAAGGGGCATAGAGAGGCAAGACTCCATTCATTCATCCAGCAGACATTTATTGAGTGTCTTTATGTTCTAGAAACTGTTGAGATTACAAAGATGAATGATATGGTTCTAACCTTGAGAAGTTTACAATCTAGTAACATAGATATGGCATAGAATCTCAGAATCTCAAAACTGGAAGGGGTCCCAGAAATCTTCTAGTCTTAAGAAAAGGAAGGAAGGAAAGAAGGAAGGAAGGAAGGGAGGGAGAAAGGAAGGAAGGGAAAGAAGGAGGGAGGGAGGGAGGGAGGAGGGAGAGTAAGAATACCATTGGCCCTGTCCCTAACCAATCATTTTGCCTTTACCTAAAAACTGCCACTAATGGTAATCCCAGTACCTCCTGGGCCTCTCTTTTACTTCTGAGAAGCTCTAATTGTTAAGAAGTTGTTTACAAGTTTGCCTCCTCTCAACTGATATACACTCTTCTTGCTTCTGCCCTTTGAAGCCAACTAAGAGGAGATTAATCCTTCTTCTCCATGACACCTTCAAGATGTTTTTCATATCTGTTCTAAATGTTCTCCCAGCTAGACCTCCCAAGTTATCCTGATGTGGCATGGTGTCTGTGATGACACGGTGCTATTCACTCTTTTCTGGACATACTCTATTAATACACTTCCTAATATATTCTAATGAAAAGTGAATACAGTATGGCAGATTTGACCTGACGTCTGTCTGTCTCTGTCTGTCTCTGTCTCTCTCTCTCTCTCTCTCTCTCTCTCTCTCTCTCTCTCTCTCACACACACACACACATGTAATTGTAATACAAGACAAAATAGAATAAGTGATACGAGAAGTATACTGAATATGCCATAGTGATGTGGGAAAGATTCCTTTCTACATTCCCACCTCCTCCTAGTGAATGTAATTACCCTTTAATTCACAAATCCTGGTCCCTTTGTATTCCAATAGAAGATCCAGACCTGTCCCAGCCCCACCAGGATCTGAGCCAACTTTGGGGCTACACCCAAAAGCTCCTCTAGCTAAATCTCCCATTATAAAAGGGAGATGCTGGGACCCCCTCTTTGCAGAGATTCCAAACATGCTAGCCATGTGAGGACCCTCTGCCCACTTGACCCTCTCTGCCCAGTGTCCTCCTCATCTCTACCTTCACCTATCTCCTTACTTCCAAACCCAATAATAAACCTCTTTTATCAGTCTAGCTTTCGGGCCAATAAATGCCTTTATTGGGGACTCACGCCGCTACTAGACCTCATTTACTGTTGTATCCTTGTGCCAAATTCAAGGGGAATTTCAGGGGAGCTCCATTTGACTCCCTGTACCCCAAACCTTCCAGTAGACCTCAACTAAACCCTAATTTCATTTAGGTACCCCAAATCTAGACCTCAACAATAGGATTTCAGATTTTAAAAGTGTATTTTGCTGCAGGAGATTCAAAGAGGCTTTATTAAGATAATCACTTTTAAACTTGAAGAGCCAAAGAAACATAGATCAAGACTGGTAGGGAACTCATTTTGGTACATTTGGTACATTTTGGTACAACCTCTACATTTTACAGATGAGGAAACTGAGGCTCATAAAACAGTAGTGATATGCCCAAGATCACACTGGCAAAAAGTGTCAAAGCTTTGAACACGGGTCTTCTGACTTCAAAGCCAGTATATTTTTTCCTGTATCATACTGCTTCCCAAAGGATAAAGAGAATTTAAACAGACTGGGAATCATCCCCAGGTAAAGGGAAAGACATGAGCAAGGGCAAAAGAGTGGGAAAGCAGGAATAAGAGAGCTCATGAATGACAGGGTGAGTTTCAGTTTAATTTGGCCAGCAACAGGGAACTACTAGAGATTTGAGTAGGGGAGTTATGTGCTCAGATATGTGTTTTAGAAGAAGACCTTTTTCCATCTCAGACTGAGTCTGTTTCTTTTTCAATGACAGTAAGTGATCTGTGATCATTTGGGGGCAATAGCTCAGGACTGAGCTCAATCAGAAACCTGGCACACTGAGGTAATTGACAGTGTCCTAAAACACATTTGTACTTCAAAAATTACAGGGTACTAGGCAATATTTATGGGTTTTCCCTTCCTAACTCGTTGCCTGCAACTGGATTTTCTCCTATCACTCTGATCCCTAATAGGTTTGGAGATATTTCTGGGGATTTTCATCTTGAGTGGATAACGTTTTTTCTTTCTTATTCCCCCACCCCCACTCTGTCACTCAGCTGCTCTTGATGTTATGTCCCAGTCTCCCCAAAGCCAGAAAGGCAACCTATTTATTACTCCCTTTGGTTTTGTTTCTTTAATCTTCTGCTTAGATTAAAGTAGAGTGAGAGTTAATCCCTTGCTGTAGAGGTTGTATGCCTTTCTTCTTTGAAAGGTTTTTCATTGATACCAGCTATATATAGCACCTTTTGGGATGTTAGATAATTGGTAATGATTTAACACATGAGTTGTTTGATGCATTTATCGTTCTACAAAAAAGGCTCATCCTAATCCCAAAGTTGAAACTACCATGATCAGACAGGTTCCAAAGTCATGGAAAATGGATGTTGGGATAAACTGAGTCTTGTGGAGGAGGATGTGTCCTTCTAAGAGATAGCTTGCCCCTTGGATTGTGAGCCCTCTTTCTTCTTCCCAATCCCTTTTTCAAAATGCAAAGGCAAGGGTTTGTATGTAGGATGGCTTTTCCTTTGCAGTACATCATCATCATCATCATCAACATTTAAATACATATGCAAAGTATTTTACAATCCCTTCTTTCATCTGATTGTTATCTTTCCCACTCTTCATTCAAGCCTTGAAGGTAATCACTCTAGTTTATACCAGTCCCTCTGTCCCATAGTAATCCTTTTGTCCTTAGGCATTCTCTGTACTTCACATATACTAGGTACTTATCTCTTTCTTTTGCCTGGAACTTTCTGCCTTCCTCTTGAGATTCTAGGTTAAGGCACTATCCCTCATGATTGGCATAGTGTCTTATATATAGTAACTGTTCAATAAACATTTATGAATCACTGGGTTGATAGATCATTCCAATATATCGAATACTGGCCTCACTGAAATCCAATTACAGTAAATGATGAATGACATAATTCACTTATGAAAACCAATGCTTTGAATGATTTGGGTAGGGCAAAAAGATATATTCATCTCGAGTTTCTTAAAGTTTCATTTTAAAAGAACTGAGATGTACCATGTTGGTTTTTCTTTTTATTCAGCAAACTTAAGCATTCTGGGAATATGCTTCTTAATTGGGAAAAAAAGATAACCTAGATAACATTTTATGTATAATACTGATTCATCTAGGAGAAGTAATTTATTGGTGTGGAGACTGACCCAATCCAAGACTGTTCCTCAATTTATTTACTATTTGTTCTGAGTCAACTCAAAATATGCTTCTAGTTGATGCAGGTAATGTATTTCCTACAACAGTGGTGTCAAATGCAAATAGAAATGGAAAAGGGGGCACCAAACTGTATACCTATACTGTGGGCCCATATTGATTTAGAAAACCACATATTAATGTTCTCTATATTCTATTGTATTTTTATTTATTTCATTAAATATTTCCCAATTATACTTGGAAATGGGGTAACTGGGTACTTGACACCTCGCTCCTGGAATGTTGTTATTGAGTTGTTTTTTAGTCACTTCTGACTCTTCATGACCACCGTTTGGGGTATGCTTGGCAGGCATTTTGGATTGTTTTGCCATTTCCTTCTGTAGCTCATTTTCCAGATGAGGAAACTGAGGCAAATAGGGTTAAAAGACTTGCCCAGGGTCACACAGCTAGTAAGTGTCTGAGGCCAGAACTAAGGAAGAGGAGCCTGACTCCAGGTCCAGCACTCTTTCTACAATGCCGCTAGCTGCCCCGTCCTGGAACAAGATTAGGTATTTTCTCAGCCTCAACAAAGGCTCTTTATTAGTTTCTTTCACTGATATCCTTCCTCCATTTTTTGTTTCCGTTTTGTTATACTTGTCCAGATTCTGTCTTTTCTTGCTCCAATTTCTATTGGGAGGTTTGGTTTGAATGGTCAAGATATCTTGGGGGAATTTGAACTGTTGTTTATTTCAAGACCATTCTCGTGGCAAATGAATTGTGCCTGATGCAAAGTTAAGCTAAATTGGAAAACTCTAGAACTCTTAGAATAGTAGGAGAGGAGTTGTCTCAGTAGCAGGCAAAGGAATTGCCATTGCTTTTGCTTCCTTTTTAGCATCTAGATGGCCCGGAGCCAGGAAGAGCTGAATTCAAATCCATCTTCAGACACTAGCTATGGTATATCACTTCCCCAAGGCATTAACCTGCTTGTGTCCATCTCCTCAATTAATGAGGAGAATAACAGTACCTATCTTGCAGAGTGCCTGACACTGAACAAATGTTTATTCCCTTCCCCTTTCCTGCTTTTTCTGTACAACAGTGTTCTTGCTTTTTAAGACTGGCTGTCATCTTCCCAAAGGTTCTAAGATAGCTCTAGAGAGCACAAGCTGTCAGATAGATAATGGAATTCCCATCTCTTTTCTGCCCCTACAAGGGAACGCTTTGGCCAGCACGTCGTAAGGCTGACACGTGACCTAATAGCTGAGCCAGAAATAAAGTTACTTTATTTGTTGTATAATACTCATATTGTAGAAATGTTGGTCATACAGTGTTATCTGGTTCCTGGTTTCAATCTGTAAGCAAAACCTGAGATCTTCTATTTCTGTCTCTTCCAAGGCAGGCAGTTTCTCCACTGATTTGAAGAAGGGTTTTCTTCAGTGACAGGTGGTTATGAGAGAAGGGGGGAGTATTTTGAAGAGAGTTTTATGCCTCTGGATTGGGTTAGGGAATGGAGGGGTGGGAATGGAGAGATATTAAGCTGAGAAAGCTGAAAACTGCCCCGTGTTAGCAGCTTATTAATACAGACAAGGAAGATCCTGTGAAAAGGCGAGATCCTTTCATTCCATACTAAATGTATAAGGAATTATATCAATTAGCACCCTAAAAAAGCACCAAAGAAATGTATCCTTTACCTTACAAAATCCCCAGCTTCCAATGTGTCTCATGGATAGTTCAAATTACCCATCTAATATTTTGCCTACTGGGATAGACTAAGAAGCCAGAAACAATTTAGATAATGACACTTCACGCTCTCTGCTTGACCTAGTCAAAGAGAATAGCTGGGCCTTTGATATCGCAGGTTCTATCCATACTCTGCTGGTAAAAGGAGTTGAAGACCAAGGGCTTTGAATGGCAAATAAAAATCTGAACTCTTTTAAAACCATCTTTTCTGTATACTAAAGTATGGTTCAGGGGCCCCATCTTGAATGTGTGTGTGTGCGCGTGCGCGCATGTGTGCACAATTAGAACCCTGCTGAACTTACCCTGATGTGATTATTTACTGGAATTGTTGAGCTTTCTCAGCCCACTGTTTTCAGAGGATGCCAGCTTTTAGGAGCCAAGTGATGATTTTAAATAAACTACAGTTGGAGCAGACTCTTGTTTTAAGCATCTCTGCATATTAATATATGAGGAAAAATGGACCCTTTGCAATCATTTTATTTGCCCTATAGGTGCCATGGGACCTTTAGTTTAATCAATACATCTGGTCTTTGCCAGAGGAAAGAATAATTTAAGCAGATGCAATGATCTAGATTTCTCTTGGGTTTTCTAGGTTATTTTCTATGAAGGTTTCTCCCACCTAAAGTATTTCTTTCTAGGGTTTCCTTTTGGTGTTCATTTAAACATACACACATACAAAAACAAATTAAACAAGTTCCAAATTAGATCCTTGGGTGATAGAGGGAGGAAGTAGACTTTTTTTTTTTTAATTCAGAAGCTTTGCCTGAACCCAGGAGAAAGCTCTAAGATGCATCCGAGTCTTTTTCAGTTAAACTCATTATTTTTCTGCTCAGCTGGGTTTGGTATTAAATATGTTTTCCTAACCCTTTTTGAGAATTGAAGGGAGCATAAACTGGTATTATTGACAGTGCCTAAGAATTTTCTCTCTAGCTACCTAGATCAGAGGCCCTCAACCTTTTAATGGAGGTGCTGATAGGAAATCCACATGCATATTATGAGGTAGAGGGAGGGAAAAGCTATCCAGGAGCAACGGAGAGTAGGGTATACTGAGAATCTCCAGCCCTGCCTCCATTCTGCTTGAAATACCAACATGTTAAGGAGAGGAGAGCCAAGCCATTAGGTTCCAATGACCTTCCTACTTTTCTAGAAATGATGCCTCATTTTCTTTGACCAAATTGGGGCCGCTGTACAAGGGAACAGTGCCTTATTTCATGTGTAAATAGTGCATAAAATTGCTAAGGTCAACCAAAATTTGTTTTAACTTGTCCTTTTTGGGGATAGTTATTCTTCCTTGTAAGTAGTCTTAGTTCCTTTTCTGATTCTTCATATCGTTAGCAAAGTTAACATCAGCACTTGCTTTCAAATATCAGCTTCTTCTAGGAGCTATTCATTGCATTCAAGTCATTTTCAGTCATGTCTGACTCTTCATGCCCCAGTGAAGGGAGTTTTTCTTGGCACAGCACTGGAACAGATTGTCATTTTTTTTTCTCCATCTCATTTTACAGATGAGGAAACTGAGGAAAACAGGGTTAAGTGACTTGCAAAGGGCCACACAGCTAGTGAGTGTCTGAGGTCAGAATTAAACTCAGGTCTTCCTGACTTCAGGCTCATTGAGCTATCTAGTTGCCCCTAGTAGCCATAGATCAAAAAAAGAATAAAGATAAAAGGCTGTGGAAGTTAAATTTATTTAAAGCATTCTATTTGGGATCCTTTGAAATATAACTTGATCTCCTCCTTCTCCTCCTCCTCCTCCTCCTTCTCTTCCTCCTCCTCCTCCTCCTTCTCCTCCTCTTCTTCTTCCTCTTCTTTTTCCTCTTCTTTCTCTTCCTTCTCCTCCTTCTTCTTCTCCTTCTCCTCCTCCTTCTCCCCCCTCGCCCCCCAATTTATGTCCTGAGTTCTGTTACTCCTTACTTTGTCTTTGCCTCTGGTATCTGCTACCAGATGAGTAGTGCATAAAGGGACAGAAATTTAAACTTTCTTTGGATATAGAAAAAAAGTAAAAACTAAGAAAAACCACATTCTTTATTGTTCTAAATAATTTTCTCTATGAAAACAATGACAAATGTATGAAGAGCCATACTACATCACACTTACAGTATATTTTATTTTATTTTAATTTTTTATAAAGCTTTTTATTTCTTTTTTTTAATGATCTATTTATTTATTTACAAAGCATATGCATGAGTAATTTTTCAACATTGACCCTTGCAAACCTTTTGTTCCAAATTTTCCTCACCTTCCCCTAGCTGTCAGGTAGTCCAATACCTGTTACATATGTTGAAATACATATTAGATCCAATATACGTTTGCATATTTATACAGTTATCTTGCTGCACAAGAAAAAGCAGATCAAGAAGGAAGGAAAAGAAAAACTGAGAAAGAAAACAAAATGCAAGCAAATAATAATAGAGAGAATGAGAATGCTATGTTGTGTTCCACGTTCAGTTCCCACAATTCTCTCTCCGGGTGTAGATGGCTCTCTTCACTGAACAATTGGAATTGGTTTGAATCATCTCATTGTTGAAGAGAGCCACATCCATCAGAACTGATCATCATATAATCTTGCTGTTGCCATGCATAATGATCTACTTGCTCTGCTCATTTCACTCAGCATCAGTTCATGTAGACCAGACCTCTCTGAAATCCTCCTGTTGGTCATTTCTTACAGAACAATAATACTCCATAACATTCATATACCACAATTTACTCAGCCATTCTCCAATTGATGGGCATCCACTCAGTTTCCAGTTTCTAGCCACTACAAAAAGGGCTGCCACAAACATTCGTGCACATACAGGTCCCTTTGCCTTCTTTAAGATCTCTTTGGGGTATAAGCCCAGTAGTAACACTGCTGGGTCAAAGGGTATGCTCAGTTTGATAACTTTTGAACATGGGTTCCAAACTTGCAGTATATTTTTTAAAATATATTCTTTATTTAGATACAAGTGAGCTAAATGCATTTTTGAGCATAACATCTAAAGGGAAAATAGCAGAAAGAACTCCTCTGTAGAAAGTATATAATGATCATTTGACTTTGACAATGATCATGTCCTAATAACTGATGTTATTATTTCTTGGCCTATAAACAGATTAATGTAGGCTTTTCCTTCAGATTCAGGTATCCCAGTTTATTCTTCTTAATTCTCCTTAAACTTTCCTATTATATCACATTTACATTGTTTTAATAGTAACATCAGTTCATCCATTAAATTCACTTTAATGTTTTCTAGAATACTTGATTTTTAAGCTTATCTCAACTTTTTTCAATCTTTTAAAGAGTTTGCTAATTTGACTAGATCTTCTTCTATTATTGAAGGCATCATGTCTGTCTTAACTCTTCTTAATTCCCTGACATACATTTGATTGAATGATTTGGCATGACTGAGCATGTAATAACCTTTCTTTAAAAAAAAATTTTGGATTCCTTTCCTTTAAAATTCCTTTTTTATTTTATTCTTTAATGTGTTTATAATCTTTATCAGTAATTTTATCTTACATCCAGTTGAACCTCCCCCCCCCAAAAAAAAAAACAACCCTGTTATAAGTATTATAGTCCAATAAAATAAGTCCTCACATGGGTTATGACCAAAATGTAACTCTCTCTGCATTTTAAATTAAGTTTTTGACAAGAGAGGTATGTTTGATGATTGTCCTACGCTTATGATTTATCATTTTGCTGAACAGAATTCTAAAGTTTTTCAAAGTTGTTTTTCTCTATAGTGTTGTTATTGTATAAAATGTTTTCTTAGTTCTGCTCACTTTGCTCTGTATCAGTTCAAAGAGGTCTTCCCAATTTCCTCTGAAAGTATCCATGTCATTTCTTTTGGAACAAAAATGTTCGAATATATTCATATGCCATTATTTGCAGAACCATTTGTTGATTAGCTCATTAGCTTTCAATTTTGGTCAACTATAAAAGGAACTCCTACAAATATTTTTGTACATGTAAGGTCCTCTTTCTCTTTCTTTGACCTCTTTGAAGCACAGGCTTAGTAGGGGCATAGCTGGGTCTAAGTTTAACAGATTTTTGAGTATAATTCCAAATTGTTTCTAGAATAGCTGGGTCAATCCACAGTTCTGCTAACAATATATTAGTGTTTCTGTTTTCCCAGAGATTCTTTTACATTTGATATTTTTTCTCTTTTGCCATTTTTGCTGTTCTGTTGAGTATGAGATGAAACCTCATCATTTCTTTGCTTTGCATTTCTCTAATTATGAGTGATTTATAGCATTTTTTTCATCTTTTGATAATAGTTTGGATATCAGATCCCTTTCCAGTAAATTAAACAAATGTTTATTAAAGCTAAAATCCATAGGAATAAAGCAAATGAAGTTGACTACCTTTTCAATCTAACAATCTAACAAATGCTACAAGTATAAATTAAACCAAAGTTAGAAAAAGAAAATAGGATTGGTAGTGGGGTGTGTGTGTTTGTATGTGTGTGTATGTGTGTTTTTGTTTATTTTGGCCATGATTCTTTAACTTTTTGATTAAAATAGCTTGTATTATTAATTGTTCTCTCTGTATTTTCCAGTTATTTTGAAGCTTGGAATCAGTTCCCAAAATGTAACACTTTAAAGAATAGGATTGACCCTAATGATTTGCCAAGTTGTATCATTTTCAAATAATAAAAGCTTCAAAAATCTTATTTTCTTGTTTTGTAATTTTCAAATACTCAGATACCACATGCATGACCAGACACCTTCCCATAAAATTGGAAAAACTATTTTTAGAGCTTGCACAGTACCTAAAATTGTCCACATTCCCTCTAAACACATGTACCTTAAGACACACTGCCAAAATACTAATCACAAATTACCAAATATAATATACACAAAATATAATGGAAATCATCACAGACTTTGAGATCTAAGCATCATGATGAGTTTTTATATTACAATTACTTTAACTAACCATTATATGTTCAAAATATGCTATTGAGTTTTTTATATGTGTGTATGTGCTAATTTGGTATTTGAAGTTTCAGTTCCCCCAAAACATCTTTTTAAATGTTAGAACTAGGGATCTAATGGTCAACTAAGTTGTACCATGTTTCCAGTTAATCAATATTTGTTCAATTTTGATTGGTAAATGCATACAATACAAATTCTGAATGCATGCATGTCTTTATTTAGTGACCACCCCTGAGGCCAAGATCAGTGCTATCTGGAGTACAGTTTCCATTGTTACCCAAAGCTTTTTGGGTACAAGTTACACTAGACTTTCATTACAGCTATTGTAAAACTGAAGCAAGATAGAGATTAGAGAGTTTTTAATATTTTATTTGGATTTCTGAGAGGGAGAGATTTTCTGAGACCAAAAGGATCCATTTTTGGTCTGAGGGCTGAATCAGACTTTCATCTCAAAGAATCCAGCAGCTAACACACGTAGCTCTAATCGACGAGGGTAGACCAAGGCAAGGGATGGAGTCCCAGCACTGAGAGCAGAATGGACCATCAGTCCGGTTCTGACAGAGTGGGGGGTGAGGACCATATATTCAGATAAACTGGGAGGTCTTAGGTGCCAGAAAGTCTGAACTCCCCCTTATCTTGAGTTTATACATTTACAATTTATAAGCTTAGAATAACCAGCCCTAAGTTATATCAGTCCTAATGATCGGGGGGGGGGGGTTGTTACAACCAGGGGGATTGAGGCAGAACAATTTAGGGAAACTGAGGCAGGACAATAAAGGAAACTGAGACAAGACAATTTAGGGAAACTGAGGCAGGACAATAAAAGGGAACTGTGGCACAGCACTATTACATTCTTTTCTTGTACAAAACAATTTAGATAAATGACTGCACTGAAAGTGAAGAATCTGGATTTTTATCATCTTTTGGCCTTTGAAGATTTAAGTTTTGTTTTCCTAACAATGAAATGTGGATAGTGTTGTCACATGGCATGGTAAACACTAAAAGGATAGAATAGTTTCCATTTAACTTCATTGTACAACTAGGACTATTCTCATTTTAACTCTTCCAACCAACTGAATTCCCTTGATTTCCTCTATCATGTCTGAGAAAAGATTTATGCTTTTAAGGATGAATTTGGAAGCCAAAGTCTGCATCACCATACTTAAGCAGTTATTACTGGGATAGCCTCTAGTCACCTAACAGTCTTTTCTCTTTTCATTCAGTAACATATTACTAGAATAGTAGAGAGAAAAACTCAAACCTGACAGACTTGGGAAGGGAAAATTTTGTTTTGTACCCTCCCCTCCTCACAAGTTATTTAACAAAGTTAAATGCTGTGTGGTACATGGGGCCAACTCAGGAATAAGCTCTCCAGTTTGGATGATGGAACTGTCCACCCTGTTTTAGCCTTTGTGACAAAGGTTACTTGGCTTTGTGTGGCTTGCATGCCCCTTTGTTTCTTGTGTGTTTTCCAGTAGAGACTTCCTTGTTCAGATGAAAGTCCTAGCTCTTCCTTTGCTCTCTCTTCCCTAAAAAAAAAAAGACAGGTTGGTGAAGTAAAATCATTTAATTCCACATTGTCAACAAGTATTTTGTGCCTACACTGTGCCAAGCACTGGGCTAAGTGTTGCGGAAACTGCAGATTCAGGTATCCTGGTTCTATGGAGATATAGGAGGGAATCCAAAGGGGAAGGGGCCCTCTTCTATAGGAAAGAGGTCTTAAATAGGACTTTCCTTCACCTAAGTAAGTGGAATAAATTATCTCTGAGTACTTCACATTCTGAGGCTGTGAATTACAGGTACTTTTCCTCTAGTCTATGCAACTAGTTAATTCTATAAATTCCTAATGAGCAAGGATAGACTCATCCTTTGAATTTGTGTCCCTAATGCCTAGCAGAAAGCCTGGCATATTACTGGTGTTTAATACTTACTGCTTGATTGATTGTAACCCAACTTCTTTGGGGGGTAGATATCAAAAAGCCATATTCTTCTGGTGTTTGGGGTTTTGTAAGAAATGGGTTAATTGTATTTTTTCCTCCCTCTCTCACTTCCTCTCTCCTCCCTTCCTACTTCCTTCCTCTTTTCCTTTCTTCCTCCCTCCCTCCCTCCCTCCCTCCCTCCCTCCCTCCCTCCCTCCCTCCCTCCCTTCCTTCCTTCCTTCCTTCCTTCCTTCCTTCCTTCCTTCCTTCCTTCCTCCCTCCCTCCCTCCCTCCCTCCCTCCCTTCCTTCCTTCCTTCCTTCCTTCCTTCCTTCCTTCCTTCTTTCTTTCTTTCTTTCTTTCTTTTCTGGATTTCTTTATTTTTCCCAACTTCCTTTCTTCATTTTTTCCTTCGAATATTAACTCACCTATAAGATGCAAAGAAATGTTGATCACACCAAGGTAAACAATCCTTTTCTTCCCAGCAAGAAAGACATGACCTTGAAGGCAGAGAAAATACTGAGGAAATCAGGTTATCATTTATAGCTTCTAGAACTGACAGAACAGTGTTACTGCTATTCCCTTCATAACTGGGAAGAATTTAGAAATTTCTAGATGTCATTCACCAACATAGAGAAGTATTTAAATGCAATTAGAACTATAGCATTTCTAGTGAAGGACTTCTTCCCTTCATGAGGAGTCTAATATCAACTATAAAATATCAACTAGCCTTTGGTTTTAGTTCATTAAGTGAATAAACATACCCAAGGTGTATCATCCCAGCTCCCAATTTTTAACCAGTAACTGGCATGAAGGTGGAAAAGGAGACTTTTGTCGGCCAATTCTTCATTCAACATTGGCTTGCTTTTGTTTTTGTTGATTTATAATAGGTTCTCAGTGGACACTTGAATGGCATTTAACTAGATCTCTGATTCCAATTATTCCTTCTCTAATTTTCTTAGCCTTATTAGCAGTGCCAATTATTTATTTGTCCCTGAGCTCTGCTGAAAGTTTTCTAGAGGATGTGGGAAGCGTGTCTGATTTAATTTGATTGCAGTCTGTTTTCTCTTTTGCTCATCTCTGTGTACTGTGTACCAGCATGGATGGAAACCTTGCACTATGAGATTTCAAGGAAGAGTTCATTCAGGTCTTCAGGAACTAGCAACCCACTTTGGTGTACCTCCTGTCTTCCTTTCCTTGAATGACAAGTTCAGGACTCTTTTTTTCATTCCTTCTCCACCCCCACCCCCACCCCCCAAAAAAAATATTTAAAACCTACACTGAGTAGAAAAACATGAGTACTAAGGACATATTTCATGTTGGGTTTTAGAAAACTGAATAGAGCAACAACATCCCATTTGTATTTATGGTTATATATACGAATCAAACTGTGGGACAAGCAGTTCATCTCACAGATACCTGAAGAATCAATGATTTAATGTAAATTTAAGCAATTGTAGAGCTGTAACCTATCCATATCTTAACTGATAAATCCTAGGGAATGGCTTCAGGCATAAAGAAGTTCAATTAACAATCATCTATTCTTCTTCTACTGTATTCTGAGGCTCTGGGGACATACACACAAAAAAAAGCAGTCCCTTACCTCAAAAGCTTATATTCTAAAGGGGAGGACAATAAATAAGTATCTAAAAATAAAATTTAGATAATTTTGTGGAAAATACAGCTAAGGGAATCAAGAAAGGTTTCATTAAAGATGTGGTGTTTGATATGAGCTTTGAAAGAAACCTGCAAAGGTGAAGAACAGAAAGATACAGAGTTGGGAAAGGACTATTGTATGTGAAGAACAGGTAGACATCCAGTTTGGTTGGACAAATGAAAGTGATAATGGCTAATAATGCCTGGAAAACTAGTTGGATCCAGGTTTTAAAAGACATTAAATGACAAACTTAGGAGTTAGCATTTGATTGTAAAGGTAATAAGGAGTTACAGGAGTTTGTTGAGTATGATAGTAACATGGTCATTCATATCTTTGTTTTAGTAATATCTCTGGCAACTAAGTGGAAAATGTATTACAATAGGAAAAGAGTTGAGGCAGGGAGATTATTTAAGAAGTTATTGCCATAAATTTCCCAGGTGAGAAATTTTGAAGACCTAAACCAGGGTGTTGACTGTATAAATTGCAAGAAAGAGACAGATGGAGGGAAGATGTACAAGAGTTAGCACTTTTTTTTTTTTAAAAGAAATATGAGGTAAGTGTAAGGAATCAAGGAAATTTGAGATTATGAATCCAAATGATTATGAAATTGATGTCCTTGGCAGAAGGGGAGAAATTTTGAAGTGCAGTAGATTTTTAGGGGAAAGTTCTGGTTTGAAGTTGAGTTCGAATCATTTATAGGGAATCCGTATTTGTGCACTTTGGAACTCAGGAGAGAGGCTAAGACTGGGTATATAAATCTAAGAGTCATCTGCATAAAAATGATAATTGAATCTTTGAGAGCTGAAGAATTTAGATGACACTTTTCCAGGGTTACACAGCTAACACAAAGAGGATTTAAACTCCAGTTTGCCTGACTCCACAATCAGCATTCAATCTACTATATCATATTGCCTTGTATTTCAAATTCAAATCCTTAACATTTCACAATTCTTTAGGTTTTTGTTAAATGGAAAATATCATTTAGACAATCTAAGTTCCCCTCCCCTAGTTTTGTTGTGTGTGCTCAAATGACTTGTGTAATATTCTAATTTTCCAAGTCCAACCCAGGAATGTATCCCATATTTCATGTGATAGGAAGCCATCAGTCTACGATGTTTTGTGCATTTCCGCCTAGAAACAGAAAGATGGACTTCTGGAGACCTCATCCAACATTTTCAGTGACTTTTCTTTTAGAGAACCTCTCATCAAGACATAGCCTTCTAAAACCCTGGCACAGTTTCTCTAAGGCAAAGTTAAGGAGAACACTTAACTTCTTTTCTATGTACAAAGTTGAACATCCTTGTTTGACCTTAATTTTCAGTCTGAAACATAGACTGTGAAAGCCAAAATTCTTCTGACTTTGGGGAATTTAATACAGCAGGTGGTAGCAAGTTGCCACAAGGATAACTGGCAAGTAACAGCCAAGTTTCCATAGTGACTGTGCTTTTTGATCCTTCATTGTTGGCTCCTGCTACCCAGAAGCAGAAGTGGAGTTGTGGGACATACAGAACACCCAGCTGAGGTGTGATCTGATAAAGCAAGCATCCCAGACAAGTGAATAGACTAGTGGTTGAGGAACCAGTTATAATTTGACAGATTAGGAAGTCTCCTATACCATAGGAAACTGTTGGAGTTAACCAGAGAAGAAAAAGCATCATGAAGTGGCTAGTGGAAAGCTGCAGTCAGGTTGGACAGATGCTATAGCAGTGCTTCTAAAGGAGATTTGTGGGGTTCCTGGTGTGTAAATGAGCCACTTGGGTCTTGGGAACCACAAAACAAACCATGTAGATGAGTTTTTAAATAGGATTTTTCCTCAAGTCATAGCCAGTGGAAGAACATGGAAAAACACTGGGGATTTCAAGGAGAAGTTGTCTGTCATAGGTCTTTTCAGGGGAAAGGGTAGGAGGGGCAATGTCATATTGCTGTAACTCGGAAAAGATTTATTTCTTAGCCATGTTGGAAAAGAATTTGATCGAGTCTCTCATGGAGTTCTGAAATGGGCAACAAGGAGATTAGAAGGTTTATAAACCATCTCTATTGCTAAAGAGAGGCAAGCTGAGCTGGCAGGGAGGAAAGCCTAGTTTTAAATCCTGCTTCTGACATTTACTAGTTTCATAACGTTGGATGAGCATGTTACAGAACCTGTTGGAATCTGTTTCCTGATCTGTAAATTAGAAATAATAATGCCTATTATATCTACCTCACAGGATGGTATTGAGATTTAAATGAAGCAATGTATATAAAGTGCTTTGCAACTCTTAAAATGCTCTAAAAATGCCAGCCATTATTATTGTCCTTATTCTGAAAGCCCCCAGGGGAGTAAAAAACAAGGTGTGAGGGGAAAAAACAAAGGAAAACAAAACACTGCCTTTAGAGTTAGAGAAGCTGGGTTCAGATCCTTTTTGCTGTTCATTACCCATATAAATCATTCAACCCCTCCAGTACTCAGTTTCCCTATCTACAAAACAAAGCATTTGGAAGTGATTTTTACCTCCCTTTTAGCTCTAAGTGCCATGATTTGGTGGTTCTGTTTATTCTTGGTTCTTTATTAAGTGCTATAACCCAACTAAGAATTCATCTTTGAAAAATTTAGCTTAAGTATGAAAATGTGTTTTGCGCGGCTTCATGTGTATAATTGATAACATGTTGTTTACCTTCTCAAGGGGGAAGGGAAGGGGAGAGTGAGAGAGAGACGAAGACAGAATTTAGAACTCAATTTTTTAAATTGTTTAAAATTTTTTCCCATGTGGTTTTTCTCAGAGAAATAATTATTTGAAGAACCACTTCTTTTAATCTAGTGAGGGCAAGAATCTAACTCCTCCTTCAAACCTTATCTTCTTTCCCATTCAACCAGATTTCTTTCTGTCCTCCAAATGAACCGCACATTTTCCTGCCTTCACATCTTTGTTCATGCCATTTTCTGCACCTCACTTCTTTGCCCTTTGTGATTCTGTCCAGCCTTCCTGAGATGGCCTTTGACAGTGCTCTTCATTTTCCTGTCCATTTGTGTCTCCACTAAGGAAAAGTTTCAAGATGGTCAAGGCCAAGGGAAGAGATGAATCCAAGGTTAAGGGAAGTAACGAAAAGCAGCAGAGGAAGAAGGATCAGGTGTTGTGTAGGAATCTGGCCACTTAAGACCGAGAGAGACAGATCCGGAATCCCCATTTTTATAACAGCCTTGTTTCATGACATGATTTTCATTGGCTATTAATGAAGTTTGAGCACAGTCCTCCTCTCCCCACCATCATCTGGGAACAGATGACTGCTTGTGTGTGCTTTGTTCCCTGTGTATATGTGGATGTTTTAATAGCCCAAGGGAATATCAAATAAGCTTAGACTCCAATCAGGCTGAGACTCCAGGATTCACTGTCACTGTCCCCGTTCCACTGCTCTGGTCTGTGTGAACAAGAGGCATCTTTAGGGAACAGTCCATCTCATCTGGTTGCTATGGTAAAGCCTCTACTGGAGCCTGTTTGGAAGACTGTAATTACTATTCAACAGCTGTTTCCTCTCACCCTCTCCTGAATGCTGCACAACCTAGGGCCGTGCAGTCCAACACCATTCTCTCTGCCTCGATGGGCTATGGTCAGCAACAAGTGTACCCCTCCTCTTCAAAATTCAGGAACGATTCAACTGGCTTGAGAGACTAATTTTGCTTTGAGAGACAAGTTAAAACTTGTCGGGGAAGGGGCTTAAGGGAAGCTGGTAACTTTGAAATCAATATTGCAAATGCAATGCAAAAGAATACAATTAGCATGTTTTGCAGGGCCTATTAATTCCTTCAAAAAGCTGTTTATTAGGCAGAAGAACTCCAGAGCCCATCCTTGGATTAAACAGGTTCTGTAATGAAATGTAAATGGTGTAATTGGGCTTGTTCTGAAAGTATTTATTCTTCACCTGCAACCCGCCTGATTGCGGTTTGACAACACGAAGGAGTGTGCATCTCTTGCTTAATGACAGCTAATTCCCCCAAGCTAATGGAGTGGGACGCTCAGGCACCCGGTTCCTGGGACGACAGGTCATGGCTAGAGCTTGGCAGTGATTGGCACCAATCCGAGTACAATGTAACTTTAATTACAGTAATTCCAAATCCAAAGCCAGTATTTAGCTGCTGGAGAGAGACTCTTAATTTTGCAAATAGATGTCATCTAATGGGCTGAACTTTCATTAGCCAAATATGGGCTGAGGCAATCCCGAAGTCCTCCTCGCTCCACCCTCCAACAGGTAGAGCTCCCATCCCCATCAGCTCAATGGAGGCACCAAGAGTGCTGCTGCTTTGCTGTCAGGTGACGAATATGCATTTGCTCACAAGTGTGGCCCACGGCTGCCACAAGGGAGATGTGGTGCCATGTAATATTTAAACATGGCGTTTGCAGTGAGGTGTGAAATCCCTTCTCTGAGAACTCATGTAAGGAAGATGAGTTTGCTGCTGTGAAGGGTCGGCTCTGGTTCCCCTTCCTCCCTCCCCTTTCCTCCTTCAGCAAAGTTCTTCTTTCAAGATGAAAGATTCTGGATGTCTCATATGCATTTCCTCTTCCTACAGAAAAGCACCAAGTTGAAAATAATAAAGTGACAGAAGCTTTAGCTCTATTACAGACTCCTTCTGAGCTGGAATCCACAGAGACGAGGAAATGTTGTCTAGACACACTGCTGCTTTATCTGATTTGGCTCTGGCTTTTCTGGGCCTTTGCATGATACCTGAAATAATCAGTTTCTTTGAGCTGAGCATTATATATGGATGTCTTGGAATCACAGAATTTTTGTCCTGGAAAGGCAGTCAGTCACCAAGCATTTATCGAGCACTTACACTGTTCCAGAAACCGTGTGAAACCCTGAAGGTACAAAGAGTGCACTCTGTAAATAACCTGGTGCTTCTGAGCTCTCTGTAGAATAAGTGGAAGGTGCTCCCAGGTGGGTAGGAAGGTGTTAGCAGCAGGAGGGCCTAGGAGGGGCTGTGGGATGGGAGCAGTCAGTTCTTTAGAATCCACTTCCCTCATTTTACAAAAGAAGGAGCTGAAAATTAGAAAGATGGAAAGAGTTGTCGTGGCAGCCTAGAACTGGAACTTGGATCTCCTGAGTCCGAGGCCAGTGCTTTTTCTAAACCAGCACACTGATAGTTTATGAAACAGTGTTGTTCACGGAACCATTTTTTATAGTTAATAGTATTCAAAGAAGACTTCAGGATAAGTACAAGGGATTTAGCAGTCCACAAATGTTATTTACTATGCCACCCATTCCTTTTAGAAGATACACAGGGAAACAACAGAAATCAATATTCATTACATCTCACCTGGCACAGGTCATTTACTCTCATTGAGCATGCAGGTGAATAAGTGGCTGTTGAGATGAGTGGTTGAAGCTGCATCCTCACTTTTAGCTAAGAGGCCTTGGCTTCTAGAAGAAATGACAAGAGGTGCCATGTCCCCAAAACTCTCAGATGAAACAGGAAAGAAAATGGTAGCCTTGCCATTGCCCAGTGTTTGATATTTAGATACTCAATAGATTTAATTTCATCAGATCCTGGTTCTTTTCTGGTCTGGGTTCTTTGTTTTGATTTATCTTGATGCTGGTCACTTTTATTTTCCCCTTCCCCCTTTACAAACTTCCATGATCACAAAGCAAAGCAAAAACATCGGGGGAGAGAGACCAGCTCTGGTATTCTTTATCTATAGTCCAACACCTCAAGAAGGAAGAATTCTTCATCATCTGACCTCTGAAACTAAGTTTGGTCATTGAATTTAATCTGAATTCTGATGTCTTTTAGTACTCTGGTCATTGTGTATATTGCTCTTACTCTGTATTGATTCTATAAGTCTTCCCACATTTCTACATTCTTTATATTTATCATTTCTTATGGAAATGTAATATTCTCTCCAGCATCATAATTTGTTTGGCTATTATCCAATCAGTGGGCTTTGGGTTTGGTTTTCTTTGAGGGGAAAACACACAGAGACAGGGAAAGGTTTTTTGATTTGTTTTTCTGTTTTACTTTAAGTGCTGCTAAGACTATTTTGGCATAAACAGGACCTTTCTTCTTGTCATTGACCTCCTTGGGGTATATCCAGTGACAGGCTCTTTACAAGATTGCATTGAGATCCCAAGAGAAGCTGTAATCAGTAGGAAAGAGGAAACACTGGGGAATAGCCCCAGATAACCAAATCAAAAATGCAGCATCAGTTCAACACAAACTCACTCTGGCCAAGCCCCAGGGAAGCCATAACTGAGAGATGTGTTGCACCATCTGCCCAGATGAGTGATGTGTTGACTTGTTGGATGCAAAGCTGTCTGGCTATCTAAAGAAAGTCATCCAGACTGTGGTGGTGAGTATCTGTCCTGCCACAAAGGGCATCCCTATGGGGCCGAATGGCAGTGTCAAAAGCTGATTGACACTAGGATCCCTGGCTCCCATCTCTCCCACTAACCCAGTGGATGCTTCTAGAGATGGGCTGGGTCTCAGCTCTGGTGCAGCTCATGTGGAGGAAGGGGGGCTCAGATGCTTTATCAGAGTTGAGCCGCCTAAGTCAGCTAATGATATTCAGCAGTCAGAAACAGTTTGGGTGACATGAGCAAGACCATGACACTGTGGGCAAACAGGCTCCTGCACTAAAGTCTACTAAATGAGATTCTGAGCCCAAGCAAGGACTTACACTAGAAATGGGGGAAAGGAGGCCGTGGCTAGGCACACAGGAGGAGACTGAGGATATCCCTCTTTCCCTCTTAATGTTTTCCTTTGGAAACATGTCAAGAAAGAAGATTTCTGTTCTGTCATTTAGCTAGAGATTTCATTTTTCCTAAAAAGATCCCTTCACCCTTCAGGACGTTTTCCTTAGCAACCCACAAAGGAAACACACAGCTCCCTCCCCCTAAAGAGTGCAGACAGAAAGCTCACTCTGGGTGACCAACATTTGCAAGGAAGTCTCCTGACTACATGGGCTGGGCAAAATATACCATTCCCTCCTGGCCTGAGCCTGCTGTTATTAAATTTCCCACATTGTCATGGCAGAGATGTTCCAGCCATCATGAATGAAGAGAACGAGCATGGGTGGGACAAAGATGGCGGCACAAGGTGGGAATCCATAGACCTGGCTTCTGCTCCAGGCTCTTCTTGGGATCCCCAGGCCCTCTCAACTTCCATTCCTTTCTCTCTGGATAAAGATAAAGGTAGTGTGGTACAGTGGGAAGAGTCTTGGGTTTAAATGCTATTTCAGCTGTGAATTGCATGATGCTGGACAAATCATTTCATTTCTTCAGTCTCCAGATTCCTTATCTGTGAAATTAGGGAATTGGACAGGAGGATCTGGATCTACATTGCTCCTTTCAGCTCCAAATCTAGACTCCTGTGTATCTATGTCATGCTGGGAAGTTCTAGTGATATGAGAAAGTTGACAGTATTTTTTTTTTTAAAGGATTAAGTTAATTTAAGGTAAAATTAAATGGTGGGGACCAGAAGACAACTATTTCATTTAATGAACTCATTGCCTTTCAAAGGTTCAATGATCATTTCTATGCAGATTATTTTCTACATCCAGCCCTAGTTACTCTCCCAGATCATCATCCTATAGCACCAACTGCCTTTTGGACATATTGAACTGATCGTCCAGTAGGCATCTCAAAATTAATATGTCCAAAAGAGAATTCATTAACCTGTACCTCCCAGCCTTCAGCCTTCCCCCTTCTGAATTTCCCTGCTTACTTTCAAGAGTATTACCATCTTTCCACATATCCAGGCTGGAAATCTCAGGTCTCTTGCTCTCCATACATGTCAAATTCATTATCAAATCTTGTCATTTCTAACTTGACAGTGTCTCTCATCTGTATCTCCTGTCCACTCACACAGGTTCATGTCCTCTTTCCTCTGAACTGGTGTACTAACCAACCTTCTCACTGGTCTCCCTGCCTCAGGTCCCTCCCACTCCATCTGTCCTCCACTTAGCTGCCAAATAGATTTTTCTGAAGCATATGTTTAACCACATTGCCTCCATAGTCAGTGAACTCCAGTGGTTCTCTGTCACCTCCAGGATCAAATATAAATTAACATTGTTTGACATTTAAAGCTCTTTATCCCCTGCCTACTTTCTCCTCTTTGACCCAACTAGACTAACCCACTTGCTATTCCTTGCACACAACATTCTAGCTCTCTTGTCTCTCTGCATTTGCACTGACTTGTCTTCCCAGACCTGGAATGCTCTCCCTCCTGCCTTATGAAGTTGATTTTTGCCAGTGTCCTCCAGTGCCTTCACTGGGTCCTTAGTGCCTTCACCATCCTTGAGAGTACTTTCTATCTACTCTGTATGGAACTGTACCTAGTTATTTCCATGCTGCTTCTCCATTAGAATGGGAACTGCATGAAGGCAGGGATTTAATCATACTTTTATTTGTATACCCACCCCTTAGTGTAATGCCTGCCTGTAGTAAGTAGCTTAGGAAATATTAGTTTACTGACTGACTCCCATTTCCAGGGACATCTGATTTTTTCAACTGCTATTTTCCAGATATTTTAATTTAATTTAACAAACCTATATAAAGTTCTTGCTTTGTACAGAGCACTTTTAGGGAAGCTGGGAATGCAAAATCAAAAGAGTTTCTGCTTCCCTTCTAGAATAGTGGAGTGGGGATGGTAGGTGGGTGGGTGGAGGAGGGGAATGTACCACATATGCCTAGAAAATAAATAACCAATCATAAAAAAGGGGAAAGGGCTCACATGTGCAAAAATGTTTGTAGCAGAACTTTTTGTGGTGGCATGGATGCCCACCAATTGGGGGAATGATTGATTAAGTTATGGTACATGACTCTAAGGGAATATTATTGTTCTATAAGAAATGATGAGCTGATTTCAGAAAAGCCTGGAAAGGCTTAGATGAACTGATGCTGAATAAAGTGAGCAAAAACAGGAGAACATTGTACAGAGTAACAGCTACACTGTGTGATGATCAACTTTAATAGACTTAGCTCTTCTCAGCAATGTGGTGATCCAAGATAATTCCAATAGACTTGGGATGGAAAATGCCATCCACATTCAGAGAGGGAATTATGGAGACTAAATATGAATCAAAGCATAGTATTTTCATCTTTTGTGTTTGTTTGTTTGTTTCTTTCTATCTCTCAGTTTTTTCCCTTTTGCTATAATTTTTTTGGTACAGCATGACAAATATGGAAATCTGTTTAAAAGGATTACACATATTCAACCTATATTATTAGATTATTTGCAGTCTTGGGGGCAGGGGAGATAAGGGAGGCAGGGAGAAAAATTTGGAACACCAAGTCTTACAAAAATGAATGTAGAAAACTACAAAAGAAAGAAAAAAAAAAATAACAAGCATATAACAATCATTTCAGGATGGAGAAAGCTATAGCAGCTGTCTGGGAGGCTGGAAAGAGGGAGGGAAGTGGGGATGAAGAAGGGGAAGAACCAGGAGAGGACTCAGGATGTGCCGACGAGAGAAGTCCAAGAGCTGCTATCATGTGGTTGTCATCAAAGCTATTGCAAATTTAAACTGTATTAATAAAATGATAATGCATCTATCCACAATTGTACCTCATTTAGATTTCTCTGGTCAGATCACATCTAAAGCATTATATCCAGTTAGCTCCGAACCATGTAAAGACAGTGTTAAAAACTGGATTGTATTGTGGTGACCAAAATATTGAGAGTATCTGAAACCATGACATAAGAAGAGTGATTGAAGAAATTGATGCTATTAAACTTTAGGGAGAATTATCATCATTGTTATGATAGCTTACATTATATAATACCTGCTGTGTTCTTGGCACTCTGCTAAATGCTTTATAATTTTTGCCTTGTTGGATCCTGATAATAACCTTGGGAAGCAAGTGCCATTATGATCATATTTTACAAGTGAGTCAACTGAGGTAAATAGATGTTAATTGTCTTGCCCAAGGCCATATGGCTACTCAGCGTCCAAGGCTGGACTGGGCTTTCTGATTTCTATGCACGGCTCCCTGTTCAGTAGCTGCATTCAGATGCACCAAAGACCAGCTCATGGAGGAGAGCATAGACATTCAGTGAAGTGCATCTATGAGATGGGCAGATATTACAGGGAGGTACATTTTGTCCCAGCATGAAAAATTTCCTTACAATTAGAGTTATTTAACCAGGAAATGGGATGAGATGATTCTATATGAAGGGAACTCCCTATCACTAAAAATACTTAAGGCTGGATGATCAAGGATAGTATTGAGGGATTCTTACATTGGATAATGGTGACTACTACCGCTAGTACTTTTAACTACTACTACTACTACTACCACTACCTATCGTTTATTTAGAGCTTTTCAAATATTGTTTCATTTTTATATTCACAATAAACCTGGGAGCCAAGGCCTATTCTTATCCCCATTTTACAGATGAGGAAACTGAACCCCAAAGTGGTTAAGTGAATTGTCCAGAGTTGCACTGAGTTCAAATTTGACTTGGCTTCATGTCCAATGCTCTGTCTATTGAGCCCCCTAGCTGCCACATAACCAGATAGCCTCTAATGGGTTTGTATTCTTTTTGTACTAGATTAGAAGTACCCAAATAGTGGGGACCAAATTGTCTTTCTCTTGGTTGCTTTTTTAAAAAATTTTAAGCTCTGCTCAGTGCTTAGCACAGTCATAAACCATGAAATTCCAGGTCCTCATTCTGAGATGTAAGAAAGCTATTAGGAAGGACTGGGCTAAAATAAGAGAGAATTTACTGTGCTCCCTCTCTATTTGGAGAATTTCTTGGATAACTAATGGGCAAGTCCACGATCTCCTAAGTTTTCTCTGTCCCTGGATCTTCTTTTACCTCCCTTCACTCCACCTCCCCCCCCCCCCCTTAACCAGCTTCCCCTTTGCCCATCTCGTTGCCAGCATCTTGATCTTGTCCTTGCCTTTGCTAGTCAGCAGAGGTTTCAGTCCTGACTTAGCTGATTGCTAAAAGCCACCCCAAGTTGATTTCTAACAGGGAGACTTACACCAGGGGGCAATGCCAGCCGGGATTGGTATGACTTGTAATACTGTCGTTGAACCAAAAATAGCAGCAGTCCAGAATGTTGACATGGAGAGCAGGCTGCTTTCACCCTCCACCTGGGACCATCTAGCCATCTTGTAGGTTCTGACTGGGCAGACTGAGGGATGTATGATCTGGTGCACATGTTGAAGTCGAGATCCCTGAACACCAGCTCTTCAGAGACTGGAGTAGCTGACACAGAGGTTGTCAGGGATCGTAGAGGTTTTTTGCGTGATAGGAGGGAGGGAGGGAGAAGAAAAGAAGGTAGCCTTCTCCTTTTCCCTCAAAAAAAAAATGATGCCCTCCTATATGTAATTGTAATAATTTTACATAATTCTGTTATCATTCTATATAGTTCTAGTGATTAACTAATTTTCCAGATTAATCTCGAATACAGAAGATGGTTGAACAGTTTATGAGTTATCCAGACCTATCCAGACTTTCATTTCTGTCGCCAAGTATTTACTTTGGAACCCATCTACCACCAGTAATTTTCCTTCTCAAAGAAGAAGGGAAAAAGAAGTTGAAAACCCTAATCATTTAATTATGTGACTTACCCATGGATTTGATTTAAAAAAAAAAAAAAAACAACTTGGTAGCAAGGACATAATTTTAGCACTACCAAGTACAGTTAGCTTTCTTGGTTGCAACACTTTGCCTGGTGTCTTTATGCCATGCCATTGCCATATCTAGACTACAGATATATACTATATTCTATATAATAAAACTCAGAGCTGACAGAAGCCCTCGGTTGCATCCATCCCACACCCCAAATTTTATAGAAAGTGAGGCCCAGGGAGGGGAAATGAACTGAAGTAGGTCACATAACTAATGAGTAGCAGAAGCCTGGGACCCTGGACTCTTAACTTCCTGTTCTGTCTCCATAATCAAGCATTGCCCTGAGGCATTATGATATTATACTGGCAGAAATCCCAGCCAGTGAGACCAAAATGGACTAGGCTAGAACTAGCTGGGGTCTAGTGTAGTGTATTGTTATTCTTTAGTCATGTCCAATTCTTTGTGACCCCATTTGGGATTTTCTTGGCAAAGATACTGGTGTGGTTTGCCATTTCCTTTACCAACTCATTTTACAAATGAGGAAACTGAGGCCGACAGGGTAAAGTGACTTGCCCAGAGTCACCTAGCTAGTAAGTGTCCAGGGTCCTATTTGGACACATGAAGATATCTTCCTGATTCCAAGCCCAATATCCCTATCCACTTACCTGCCCCTTCTTTTGTGTATGTGTGGGGAGACAAAAAAAGGAACTCTTTGCCCAAAAGCCTTTCAAATTATTGCTTTCTATCTTATTGTCAGGCCAGAGAGCTCCAGGGATGTGTGTGGGAGTGGGCTCTGTACTTCTGCCTGTTGTCCATTTGCTAACCCCTCCTTCCCCTGCAACCTAGTAGCACTTAATCATTATCTTTGTTTTAGCCCAGATTCCCTGGGAAGCTTTAGGTCTGCTAGTTATTGCTCGTATTTTTGGTGAGCCTCTGAGGCTCCGAGAGCCCTGAACCTGTGTTTTGCCCTGATGAATAAATTAGACTCCCGGTTTCTTTTTCAGAGCAAGCAGATGGTTGTGTAAAATAGGCTGGAGGTGGCAGGTAGCATCCAGTCATTAATCTGGTTCTCTTGATCTTGCTAGTCTGATCTCATTCCCTCACCATGTGACACCCATTAAAGACTGACAGCAGTTTAGAAGCCTCCCACAGCATTTTTCTGAACTAAGAACTCTACCAGGAGCAGTTAAAGAGTATAAAGTGATGGCCCGGTGGGTTATGGGACCAGCATGACTCACTAATCCAACCAAATCTGTGTCTGGAAAATCGAGCGCTAGAAAGGCTCCATGACAGTTCTGTCCCTCCTTCTGTCCCAGCACTGTTATGGCCTGGAGGCTTTATTAAGGTGTAGACTCCATCTCCAGGCCTTCTCCTATCAGCCCCTGCTGGGCTGGCTCATTATCTCCCCTTACCCTGCCTCTGTAAAACTGCATTGCCTTTTGGGATTTGGTTTATGTGCACCATCAGGCGCACACCTGTTGAGCAAATATGGTCCCTGCCCTCATGGAGCTTTTGTACAAAAGCAGATGGCATCAATGCAAATGTACAGATTGTCACACCAGGGTCAAGGCTGGAAGCAGAGCAGGGCTTAAGGAGTCTATAGTTAGTGGATGTCAGGAGCAGACTAGGATCGAGATTCAGAGAGCAAGGTAAGCAGTAGCAATCAGGAACAAGCATTAAGAATACAGAGAAATGGAGCAGCAAAGTCAGGGAATGGTAGAAATATACCTGCACTGGGCGACAGAAGACCAAGTCACATAATCCCTCTAGCCTCCACATCTCCAAGAGATAAATAATAATAATAGCAATAAAAATCTCATACTTCTGTAGAAATATGAGCTATTTTGTTTATAAGCATAATGAAAATAGCTCACATTTATGTAGTGCTTTACCATTTACAGAGCAATTTTCTCAAAATGATTCTTTGAAGTACATAATGTAAATATTGTGATTCTCATTTTACAAATGAAGAAACTAAGACAGTAAAATTTTATGTCATCACTGGATGACAGCCTTTCAGTCAACAGGTATTAAGTGCTTACTGTGCGCTAGGTATCGGGCTATACTAGCAAAAGCTCAACACATTTCTTGCCCTTGAGAATCTTCCAGTATAATGAAGGAAGGTGACACATAAGAGGAAGGTTAGAGCACTGGGCTGAAGCTAATAAGGTGAAATTCAGGAGGAATAAATAGGAACAAATTCAATAGGAATAAATGTCAAGTATTACATTAGGGTAAAACAAAATAAATTTCACAAGTATAGACAGGAGAGTCATGATTAAAAAGCAGTTTGGGAAAAGATCTGGAGGTTTTAATGGACTGCAGGTTTGTTAAGAGTCAGAGCTGTGACGAAGCAACTAAAAATGTTATAATTCAGTCCTGGGCCACATTAAGAGAAGCATGTTGTTATTATTCAGCCTTTTTTAGTCATGTCTGACTCTCCAGGACCCCATTTGGAGTTTTCTTGGCAAAGGTACTAAAGTGGTTTGCCATTTCTTTCTCCAGCTCTTTTTACAGATGAGGAACTGAGACAGACAAAGTGAGGTGACTTGCACAGGGTCATACAGATACTAAGGGTCTGAGATCAAATTTGAATTCAGGTCTTCTTAACTTCAGGTCTAGTGTGGTAACTCTGATACAAAGATTATTAGCAAAGGCCTCTATCACTGAAGTAGGGAGCATCTGGGCTAAACATACCTTGTGTTCTTGCTGAAGCAGAAAAGGAAGCCCTGGTCTGGATGGACCCAGGCTGACAACCACAAATCAGTGATAGCAAGAACTGGGGTACAAGTAGATTCTGGCATGGTAAGGACTCCCTGGATCAGCAAACCAAGGATATGTAGCTCAGAGTTGAAAATAGAGAATGAATGAATAAGCATTTAGTAAGAGCTTGGTTTGTTCTAGGTGTGGGAAACCAATAGTAAAGTAAGATCCTACCTGTTTTCAAGAAGCTTATACTCCTTAATTAGGGGTTCAAACACATGAGGGAGTTTGGCTGCAGGCTGGATGAAGAGGTCCCGAGTCAGTCAATGGGCGCACCCCTGATATGGCCTGACATGTGCAGTCCATCTGCATGGCAGCTCCCGAGGGTCCCGAGAGAACAGTGGCAAGGCAGATAATGTGTCCCCAGAGGACCTAAAGATGCCGAGGTCTGACAGAAGATAGAACCTGGAAAACCTTCACCTAATTAGAAGGATTGTAGGGGCATCTCCCATCTCATATAGCATGAAACGGTCCTGGTGGGGCATGTATGTGGAGGCAGAGGGTTCCTGTGGGTGATGCACCCACCAGCTGAAATTTGGATTTCCTTCCCGGAGGTGTAAGAATGGGGGAGGAGGGAGCATGCTCTGGGATAGCTGCCTCTGATAAATGGTTTCCAGGCTTCCTGGGTAATGAAGGCGCCTGGGAGGAGTTTCCCTAGGGGGGCAACTCCTGCTTAACCACCCCATGTAGGTCTTTCTGGGTGTTGTAGTGTCATTCCATAGGACCGTATGATCTTACTCTGACAGATAACAATGGGTAGTGTGTCTGAGCCTTTGTCAACTTTTTAAGACAAGATATATCTACTACTGTAGAGAAAACCCATGACCTGCTTGAGCAGGGGGAGTTCTTCCACCATGAAATCACAGATTTTGTATTTCTCTATGATGACCGAGAGGGGAGGTAGAATGAAGGTATACACCCACTTCCCCATACGGTGTGAAGGATCAGGATTTTCAGTAAGGAACTGTGATGACCTCACTAACCCCCAGGGCACCCCAGAATCAGCCAGAATCAGGATAAGCAAAAGCCCTTAGTCTTTGTTCTTGGTCTTTAGGGGTAGAAGTGAAGGGGATGGAAGCAGGATCTCCACAACCGCCTTCTTCCTCGTCCACCGCCAAAGTGACTCTGGCTAGTCTTACTCCACCCCCTCGTCCCTCCTACAATCCTCTGTATACACCAGTCATTGAGCCAGCACAGGGTAGTGGGAAGGACCATTTTCCAAGCATATGCCCATAGAGTATCGTCCAATCGGTAGTTAGCCTCAAGTGCTCGGCTGTCCTGATCTCAGTGCATCGACTCAAGAGTTTCAGCCCTCTACAAGGCAGGAAGATGCTTACAAGGAGACTCCAAAGCTGACAGTGCTTAGCAATGAAGCAGAAACCGAGAGGAGATTGACGAGTCCAATCCCCATATTATATAGATGTTCTAAGTTCAGGTTTAAACCTTCAAGCTCAGCTTTGCAAGGGAATCTCCCCCCACCCCCCCACCCCCAGGTGCCTTTGCCGTGTTGCTCAGAAGAGGGGAGAGCTTTTCAGGGACATGATCTTTGGTATTTTAGCAGGCCCCGTGGCTGGGCGGGGTTGCTGTAGTTATCCTATGGGGTCGGAGAGGACGTTCCAGGCAGAAGTAGCAGCATGATCCAAGGAGTGCAGAGACCAAAAAACGTTCAGTGTGTGAGAACAAGTAACGAAGCAGAGAATATCTAACCAGGAGTTTGAATTGAATACTCTGGAATTTGGTCTTTCTGTAGAAGAAAGTAAGAAAGCTAAAATCTTGCTAGGTGATGTGTTGGAAAGTACGTGTGGTGGAAAATGGATTTGTTCATTCTTTTCTTGGGTAGTCACTTACCCGTAGCCAGCTTTCCACCGTTTCTCAGGTCTTTGTCTTAGGAGGCAGGGAAGCAGCTTTGGCACCTTGGATAGAACACTGGACCTGAGTTCAAATCTAGCCTTAGCATCTTGCTAGCTGTGTGACCTTGGACTTAATTGCTTCAGTTTTCTCAACTGTAAGATGGAAATAATACAAGCACTCACCTTGTAGGTTAAGAATAAAATGAATTAATATTTGTAAAGTGCTTAACTAGCACCTGGCATGTAATAAATTCTACATAAATGTTTATTCTCTTCCCCCTTCCTAAAGGACTAAAAGGTTCTAAGATCTAACCCCAAAACACTATCAATTCTGTTCTACCATTTTCTTTCTTTTTTAACTTTAATAATATTTTATTTTTCCCAATTATATATAACATTAATTTTTAATATTTATTTTTATTTTTCAAAACATATGCATGGATAATTTTTCAACATTAACCCTTGTAAAACTTTGTGTTCCAATTTTCCCTCCCCTTTTCTCGCCCCCTCCCCTAGATAGCCAGTAATCCAACATACATTAAAGATGGTAGAAATATACTAACATTCATTTTTTAGAAAATTTGAATTCCAAAATCTTTCCCTCTCTTCCTTTCTCCACTATTTGAGATGGTAAAATATATATGGTACAGGTTATATATATTCAGTCCAAAACATTTCCATATTAATCATGCTGTGAAAGAAGACACCAACCAAAACCAACCCAAACAAAAAAACTTACACAAAAAACAAAGTGGAAGACATCTATTTTGTTCTACAATCAGACTCCATCAGTACTTTCTCTGTAAGTGGATGGCATTTTTCATCATGAGTTTTTTGGAATTGTCTTAGATCATTGTATTGTTGAGAATACAGAACGATATTATTTCTGTGTACAGTGTATTCCTGCTTCTGCTTACTTCACATTAGTTCATGTAAGTTTTTCCAGGTTTTTCTGAAAGCATTCTGCTTGTCATTTCTTACAGCATAAATAGTATTCCATCACAATCATATACTACAACTTGTTTAGCCATTCCCCAATTGATGGGCATTCCCTCAATTTCCAATTCTTTGCTACCACAAAAAGAGCTACTATAAATATTTTTTGTACAAATGGATCCTTTTTTTTTTTTTTTAAAGTCTTTTGGATAGAGACCAATGGTGGTATTTCTGGATCAAAGAGTATGCATAAAATTTTTTTGCAAAAAAAAACTTTTAAGCATAAAATGGTCTCCAGTATAATTGAATCAGTTCACAATTCCACCAACAATTGTGTGTCAGTGTATATCAACTTTCCCACATCCCCTGTAACATTTATCATTTTTCTTTTCTTTCATATCAGCCAATCTGATATGTGTGAAATGGTACCTAAGAGCTGTTTTAATTTGCATTTCTCTAATTAGTAGTAATTCAGAGCATTTTTTCATATGCATACCAATAGCTTTGATTTCTTCATCTGAAAACTGCCTGCTTATATCCTTTAATCATTTATCCATTGGAAAATGACTTGTATTCTTATACAAATGACTTAGTTCTTTATATATTTAAAAAATGAGGTCTTTTTAAGAGACACTTTCCATAAAAAAAATTTTTCCCTTTAACATTCTGCTCTCCTTCTAATTTTGGTTATATTGGTTCTATTTGTATAAAACCTTTTTAATGTAATGTAATCAAAATTGCCAGTTTTTCACCTCATAATGCTCTCTATCTCTTGTTTGGTCATAAATTCTTTTCTTCTCTATTAAAGTATTCCCTGTTCTCTTAATTTGCTTATGGTATCATCCTGTTCTCCCATTTTTCATGTGATTCAGATGTGTATAGTTGTTATTTTTTGCATGTCTGCTTAGTTTAAGTCTTAAAATGAGGGTTAGAATTCTCATTTTATGCTTTTAAAAAATCAATTATGGAAATAATGTTTAAAAGAATTGCAAAATTTAATCTATGTCAAATTACTTGCTACCCCGGGGAGGGTGGCAGTAAGGGAGGGAGGGAGAAAATTTTGGGACACAAAGTTTTACAAAGATGAATATTGAAAATTATCTTTATATGTATTTGGAAAGATAAAATACCATTTTAAGAAAGTCATTTGAAAAAGTACAATATAAGGAAGACCTGGCCTCACTGTACAGTTCATGTGAAAAATACTTAGGAATTTTAAACAAGTGTGTTTAAACAAGCCAAGGTCACCACATCAATAGAAGTATAGTGTCCATTATATCACGTACTAGTCAGAACATTTCAGGAGTATTGTTTCTGGCTCTGGGCACCACATTTTAAAAGGGTTATTGACAAGCTCAAGTTTACAAGCACAACAATCCTCAGGAGGTGGGTAGGGCAAATACTATATCTTATTTTATACAGAAAGAAATGGGCCCAGGGAGGTTATTACTTCCATGCTCACATAGTCACCAAATGTCAGTGCTGGATCTGAACCCAGGTCCCCTGGGTCCCATGTTCAATAGTTTTTCAATTCTGCCCATTGCCTACCTTGATACAGTTGTCTGAAAGCCAGATCCATTTGAGCTTGCTGAGGAGACACCAGTCTTAAGATCGAACCACTTTGTTGTCCTCCAGATTCCACTTTGGTACAGAGTTCAAAGAACTCTGCAGGGGAGTTATTCATTGATTCGTTATGATTGAGGCCTTGAGTTTTCCCAACTTCCTATTCAGCTCAGCTGCATCAGAAGAAAATGCTTTTTGCTATTTTCTTTCAGTCTTTACAGGAGCAGAGCTGAATGTACTGAGATTTTTGTTCTATCATGGCTGTGAGTAGGCAATCTGTGTAGGTGGGTGGGATTTTATGCCCACAAGTTCACATTAGCACACACAAGCACACCCCATTCCAACCCCTTATAATTCAATGGCCTTAGTAGAATTCTAATTATAAAAAACATCAGATTGATATTTGCAAAAGATATATATCTTAGTTACACAAGATTACATAAGAGAAACTAATTTGTCTTTTATCTTCACAAATGTATTCTCACTACCCCCATTTCTTTCTCTTTCTTTGCATTCCTAATTGGATGATATTCTATCTTTTAAGCACTTTTTTCCACATTAAAGGAATAATTTTTTGCCCATCCCATAAGCTCGATCTACAAGTTTTGCCTACCATCCCAAAACATTAGAATTGAAAGCGTGGTCTCACCCTTTTATTTTGTAGATGGGGACCCAGATGCACCATTCAGTAGTCAGAGTTGCACAACTAGTTGATTGCCACAGCATTAGCTCACTTAACTCACAGGCTCTCCATCATATCAAACAGCCTCCTTCTCTTTTCTCCTTTAGTTAGCTTACTTGTTTCTCTGAAGGCTTAAAGTCGAGCACTTTTGCTTTTCAGCCAGAAAAAAAAAGCCATTATTCATCTGACACTTGCTGTCCTTTGTTAATTATCATCACCCCTTGATTTGAATTTATGGACTTGTTTCTTTGGTTGTCTAGCAGGCACTTCCCTAGCTCAATGCCTGCTTTGGGACAGCTCTTCCCCGTCTCTGTGCTGTCATAACTGGAAAACAACTGTACAGAAATGACACAGACATAATTGCAATCATTTTTGATGTCTGGAGCTACCATTACCACTCAATTTAGCAGGAATCAAAATATGCCTACAACTGCGTTTGGTTGCTAGAATGAACAGAGATGATTAATAATAAGTGAAGCTTCCTAGAGCCCAGCCTGAGTATAGAAGTATTTGCTTCCTGAATGAGCCCAAGGATCTCTGTGTTTGGGAAGAGTTGTATTGCAAGGGAATGAATAAGAGCTTAGTGCCAGCCCCTTCTAGCTCAGTGCCTGCCCAGGCCTTCATTCTCAAAGGTGCTTTATTTTCATCCCAGAAGCAGCTCTCCAGTTTCAGCATGATTCAAGAAGTAAGGGGTCAGGAAAGGGAGGAGGCAAGCCCCCAGCTCAGAAAAGGATCACCTAGAACTCTGGCAGAGCTCGTGAGCAGAGGCGAAGCTTAGGATGAGAAGCAAACTTAGATACACTTCAACATAAAGTGATGAAGTAAGTGCCTATTTCCAGTGTGCCTGGAATCCTCCAAATCAGTGACTGGTTTGGAGCTGCCTCTGTCCCAGAGGTACCGCTTCAGACACATGTCAGAGCAGGTAGAAGGGCAAGGAAAATCAGGGAAAGGTCAAAGGGACTCTAGCCTGGTCTAATTCTCAGTTCCTTGCCAACTCCAGGACCACTTCCCTGGGGGCTGAGGTCAACCCTCAAGCAAAGCCAGGTGACCTTAGGAGCCTGAGCCTCACTCAGGTAGTCTCTGAGACTCACTTCTCTCCCTCCAGGTGTTCACTCCCTGTAGCACATAACAGCTCATCCCAGAGAGTGCTGGGAGACTGTAGAGGTCTTCTAATCCAGACCTCTTACTAAGGTTAACTTTAACTAAGAGGTAACAGTGCTCCTTCACTGTACAAAAGAGCAGCACACTGTAGCACAGAAAGAAATAATTTGTCCAAGTGGTTAGTAGGTAGTAGGTCCAGGATTCAAACACAGGGCTTCTGCCTCCAAATCTGCTGCCCTCTCTATTCTACCACACTACTTGTCTCAAGGTCTCCTGTTCCATAATATTGGTCATGATCATGGAGATGGGGAAACGCCATAACAGAAGAAATTCTCACAGGCATACAGTAAACTGCTTTCTTTAGAGGGCATGATTTAAGCACAGTGAGGTGGGGCTGTAAATAGAGCACAGGGCCCAGAGTCAGAAGGAGCAGAGTTCAAATCTGGCTTCAGACTCTTACCAGCTATATGACCCTGCACAAGTCACTTCACCCTGTTTGCCTCAGTTTCCTCATCTGTGGCAAACTACTCCAGTGTCTTTGCTGAGAGAACTCCAAATAGGATCATGAAGAGTTGAAAGTGACTGAAAAATGCCTGAACAACAACAAACAAAAGAGAGCATGATAGAGCAATGTTGAACAGAAAGAGAAGAGGGATCCAAAGCCATGTAGCTTTACAATGATATCAGCTTTGGGAAGAGAAATGAGAATTCTGAATCAACATTGGTGCAAGGGGAGGGTAGAATGGCTGCCAAATTGAAGAAGATAGCAATAGTTGATTAAAAGAGAGAGTAGTTGAAGAGGAGAGAACAGTTACCAAAAGAAAATGAACAGAATAAAGGAATTCAGCAAGAAAAAAGGAAAGGGGGATATAAAGAGGTGTATGCTTTGGTGAATGAGAGGCTATGACCTATGGGTTACTTACTCTTGCACTCCAGGGTCCTCTGAAGTCTAAAGTTAAGTGGCAGAGGTTTTATAAATGGAAAACAAACAAACAAACAAACATAGGCCCACAGAAGAGAAATAAGTTGTCCAGGTTTACACAGCTAAGATGGTGGCAGAACCAGAACTAGAACCATGTTCTCCTGTTTTCAAGTTCATCTTCCCAGTTGAAACTGTTGTCCCTCATCTGCTTCTCAGTGAGACAGAAGCAGGAAAATCATGGGAGTCGTCACATTCAGCTGGCAAATTCTGTTCTGATGAGAATGGTCCAACTGCTCCACATGCTTCTGGGAGCATCTGATTTGAAGGCAGAGAGACAAGCTGCAGTGACAAAATCACAGCCTTATGGCACCTCTCTTCCCTTTAGTTGAGGAAAATAGCATTATTTTTCCTACTGCAAATATTGCTCAAAGTGAAAATTAGGAAGAGGCAAAACATATTCTGTTGCCAGCAATGCCTCGATGCTGTGCCGAAATGTTGCCTTTTCCTCCAAGGACAGCATAAGTGAGTGCTTTGGGATTCCTGTAGTTAATGATGGGAACTCTGGTAATGAGTTCTCTTATTCTCAGTCTGACCCCGTGGTGAGGAAAATCAAGTTGAAATTAAATCAAATTTCAAATGTTAAACCAACCAATTAAAAAAAAAAGCAATCACATAGAAACATGCATTTTTCAAAACATCGTTGTTTACTCTGTCATAATTAATTTATTCAGTGAGGAAGGTTTGGTTTTTTAGAAAGGATTGTTAGGAGTAACCAACAGGGCTGGAGGCCCAGGCCTAATTTCACATTTTCAGATGTAGGGCCAAGATCTCCCTTAGTGTGGAAGCTGGAAGAAACAATTAGACAATAAATTCACCCTCAGGCAACAAGAAAGAGGACCGATAGACATTGTTGCTTTTTACCTATTGGTCCTGTTGGAATATATTTGCTCAGCATCCCTTTGAAATCAGCCACCTTCCCCTAGGACTATAGTGAAAACAGTGGCGCTGTCTAGACCATTGGAGTCCAAAGATCTCTTCTTGATCAGAATTAGTCAGTGACAAAGCCTAGACCAGAATCCTGTTAGAAAGAAAAGTGAGAAAATGGGGTTTCCTGTATTTGTGGACATGTTTTACCTCTCTTATTAGACTGCAAGCTCCTTCTGGGCCTACAGTATATCCTCCACTGCATCTAGCTCTGCATTAAACACATCTCTAATGTTAAATACATGTTGTTGAGTAGAACTGTATTAAATTAAACTGAACTGAATGGAATTGACTGGTGTGCTAGCAATCAATGACTTCTTAAGAGTAGAGAAAGTCCCAGGTCTGTGCTGAGAGGACCACTCAGTGACACCTGAGATAATTTTTGGTGTTCTACTAGTCCCTCTGACCTATGACTTTTTCCTATTTTCTTGTTTTCATTTCCTTTCTCTCCCTCTGCCTTTTTGGTTCTTATGCATTCTTCTCTCCTATGTTTTGGTGGAGGATGTTTAGACATGCTCAACCGAGGCAGTTTCCTTGTTGTCCTTTTGTACTTTGAATTTTGTGCCCTAATAGACTTTTAGGCAGCCCTAAGAACTCATTCAATAAGGATTTCAAGAAAAAAATAAAAGGGGGGGGGGAGTTTTTCTGCTAAATATCAAGACACTATACATTGGAAGAGGTATTTTCTGATTTATTTTGATACTTATGTAATGCCAAAAGCTTTCTCTTCCTTCACCAGGAATGATGATTTTCTTTTCCTACTTCTTGGATTTTATTTAAATCATTGATTTCTTTTTCTTCTTTTATTTACTTAATCATCTGTTAGTTCTTTTATGCCACTTCCCACTTACTTAACCAGGTTAACACAAAATCTCCCTGTCTCCTCTTCTTCAAATTCTTATTTTTATTAATTTTCTTTTCTCTCACCTCTTTCCAAGAGGTTTTTCTTTGCTTTGTTCTCTTAATTATTTGGGAAGTGGTGAAGTGAAACCACCCTACCAAGCCTTAGTCACCAGAAAAATAAATTCTAAAAAGGTTTCACATTTCCATTTTAACTGTATAATTCTGCCTGTCTTACTTTTCCTTTTTCTCCTTTTCTTCAACATCATCACCACTGAATATATATGCATGTGCACATGTGCATTCATGATGCACATGTACACACACACACACACACACATAGTATGAAAGCTTATTTCAAAATCCTGAAAAAGGATCATTCTTTCTGTTATTTAATTTATATTTAAAGGGAATTTTGGTCCTTTGTCATCATTCATTCTTTCTGGACATTTCTCTCACTGCAGTAGGTAATATTTGACTTGTGTGTGTATTTATTCTTTGTGTATTCAATCTTTGTTTGCTTATTGGGTTAGTTTATCACAAATTTTGCTGATGGGGTCCAAATGGGAACCCAAAGCAAAAATAAAACTTGAAAAGGAATAGAAATTGTTAGCCAACCTCCTTATTTCAATTCCATCATAGCTGTACTTTCAGATTTCTGCTGATCTTATTCTGTACATCCTTGAAGAAAAAAGGAAAAGGGCTTTGTTTGATGTAGTTGAATGGCAGAGTGTTTAGAGAACTGAACTGGATTTTTTTTTTTCTGCTGAGGCAATTGGGGTTAAGTGACTTGCCCAGGGTCACAGAGCTCGGGAGTGTTAAGTGTCTGAGATCACATGGGAACTCAGGTCCTCCTGACTTCAGGCCTGGTGCTCTATCCTCTACACCAACTAGCTGCCCCAACTGAACTGGATTTTAAGAGACCTAGGCCAATCTTTGTCACTAATTTGATATGTAACATGTTAAGTGACCTCATCTCTCTGACTTTTAATTTCCTCATCTATAAACTAAGAGAGTTGATTATCCATAATCTTTTTTCAACTCCATTATTCAGTGATTCCAAATAAAGAGTTTCTAGGATTCCTGACCTTGACCCTTCCAAGCCCCCAAACTAAACTCTGAAAAACTGTTGCTTGCTTCCTCCTTTCCCCTGTCACCCTGTTTAAGACTGCACCCCTTCTCCATGGGGAGTACTGGCTTTGGGAATTAGTCCTCATTGTCTAGAGTACAAAGTTAAAATTCTTTAATCTTGGGATTGAAGCTTATCTAGTAATCTGACCTCACCTTTGCTATCTAGTTTTATTCCCCAGCCATTTCCCCAACCCTTAACTTTCTGCTTCAGCTCAGTTGACATGCTTTGGTACCCTTAAAATGTTTTGCTCATTCCACTTAGGCATCTGTACTCATGCTTTGCAACCTGGCTTCTACCTATCCAAATCATAACCATCTTTTAAGGCCCCAGTTCAAGCCTGCCTTCTCTGGTCATTCCAGTCCACATTGATCTCTTCCTCTTATGAAATTTTATCATAGACTGTCTTCTACTTTATTTAATTCTATGTTGTTAGTCTCATTGGCTTTACTAGGCTGTAAATAGTTTAAAAGGAGAGACCATGCTTTAGAAGTCTTTATGTTGCCCGTGGTGCGTGATACAAGTATTAAATACCTAGTTGTTCACCATGAATAAATTTGTTGGTAACCCAGAATCCTTGTGATCTGCAGTCCTTATAATGATAAGATCAAGGTTAAAGAATTCACTGAATTTATGGGATATAAGAAATTGAAACTATAACATATACAAAAACATGAAAGCCTATTAGAATATTTCCTATGGGCAAAGCTGAGCTGTATCATAGAGCAAGAATTGGGGTTTAAGGTTTTTCTGAGGATCATTCATTCTCTTACCTCTCTGGTTAGACATTTGCTGAGAAAAGTGTGAGGGCCCCAGGCAGCAGCCATCAAGTGCTTCTTCCTGAACTTTTCTTTATTAATGAATCTTATCTCTATTCACACAGTGCTCTGTTTACTGCAGACAGTGGGTAATAAACAGAGATCAAGCAGACAGAGATGATAAATTATCTGTTCAATAATTAACAAATTAGCCCCAACAGATGGAATCAAAACAAAATCCTGCATGGCCCCAAGTGCCTACGCAATATTTAATGTCTTTCCCCTTTTAAACAGATAAAGATAGAGAAAGCATTTATTAAGGGCCTACTATGTGCTAGACATTGTATTTCAAACCACCAGATAACAACGTACCTCCTTCTTCCTGTCAAAATATGAGTAACATCTAACTAATGGATTCTACCTCTTCATTTTTGAGGAAATTCTTGCGTGGTAAAATGCTAACAGATCTAGCTTAACTAGTCCCAATATCTAGTCATTTTTGAGAGATGATTAAGTGAATCAGTAGTGGGAAACAGAAGCAAAGACAGAAAAAGCAAAGGATAGGAAGTAGATGAAAGGAAAACAATGCCATGGAGATAGAGAAAGAATAAGACATATTGAAAGTTTCTTGAATCAATCAAAACTGTGTTGTCTTAGCTGGTGCTCTATCTTCTACACCAACTAGCTGCCCCAACTGAACTGGATTTTAAGAGACCTAGGCCATCATCACCACTGAATATATATGCATGTGCACATGTGCATTCATGATGCACATGTACACACACTCACACATATACATAGTATGAAAGCTTATTTCAAAATCCTGAAAAAGGATCATTCTTTCTGTTATTTAATTTATGTTTAAAGGGAATTTTGGTCCTTTGTCATCATTCATTCTTTCTGGACATTTCTCTCACTGCAGTAGGTAATATTTGACTTGTGTGTGTATTTATTCTTTGTGTATTCAATCTTTGTTTGCTTATTGGGTTAGTTTATCACAAATTTTGCTGATGGGGTCCAAATGGGAACCCAAAGCAAAATTAAAACTTGAAAAGGAATAGAAATTGTTAGCCAACCTCCTTATTTCAATTCCATCATAGCTGTACTTTCAGATTTCTGCTGATCTTATTCTGTACATCCTTGAAGAAAGAAGGAAAAGGGCTTTGTTTGATGTAGTTGTCACTGTAAATTTTTTTTTTATAAAGAGGATACCCATATTTAGTCTGGTATACCAAATCCCAGCCAAAAATTGTAAGAAACCATAGCTTTATATTATAAGACCTTGGGGCAGCTACATGGCATGTTTATACTGAGTTCAAATCAGATACTTCCTAGCTGTGACCCTGGGCAAGTCACTTGCCTCTTTGCCTCAGTTTCCTCATCTGTAAAATGAGCTGGAGAAGGAAATGGTTTGTCATTTGACAAAGATAGTGGAGTAGTTTGTTATTCCATTATCTTTGTCAAGAAAACCAAATGAGGTCACAAAGAATATGACTAAAATAACTGAACAACAGCAATAAAATTATAGTAACCACCAAATGATCAGTCTAAAGTGTAGGATGCTTTTGCCATTTGAAGTTATCCTGTAGGAAATCTGAGGGAATTTGCTAAGAGAAATCTTGATGAATGGTCACAAATTTGGCTTGGTTTCAATTCTGTGATAATTTTGTTAGCAAAACAGTTGTTCCAGAATGACCAACCTAATCTTATTTGGAAACACAGAAACCAAAATACCTGGAAGTACTGACTTGGAAGACAGTATAATGTAGCCACGTGGCTCAGACCAGAGATTAGGTGACCTTGGTTCCTATGGAAGAAACCCCTCACTGGCTGGGTCCCCTTGGCAAAGATACTTCCTTTCATGATGCCTTAGGCTCTCATCTGCGCACTGACAAGATGGAATCTGATAATCCCACAAGGCCTTCTGAGTTCTGACATTCAAACCTGTGCATGAGAAATCTAGAGAGCCCCTACCCACTAGGTTTAGCAGTGCCAGAGAAGCTATTGGTGAGTGCTCCATGTTCCATCAGCCAGCCTTTATCTGAGTGGCTTTGAGCATCCTGTTTTATGACAAAAAGAGCCAAGGCCAATGACTGAATCTAGAGCCCTATCCAATGACAGATTGAGGACTGAACCTCACACAAGAGTTGTACTTAATAGATGTGAGAGGAGTAAAAGGCCGATTCTTTTTGAGACAACTGCCGTACAGTAGTTTTTCTTGCCATACATCCATGCATAGTCGGTCTGCTTTTTTACTGCCAGTGACTTCATGGTCTCTGTTCATTCTTTTGGAAATCTCTCTCATGTTTCATCTTCTCCATGTGGCCAAATCCCTGGAGCAGGACTCAGGGGAATGTCTGCGTGCTTGTTCTGTGATTGACACTCTCCATCTTTAGAATGGAGATTTAAGAGAGTCTCTCTTGTCTTTTCCTTCTTTCTTGGCACAGGCCTAAGGGGCACTTTAGGAGGTGCTTTCCTGCCGGGCAGCCCTGTCAGAATGAGCCTGCTGATGACTGATGCTGGTTTGAGTCAGAGAGTATATAGAGTGGATAAATGTGCCTGACGCTTTGTGATAGAGCTGGTAATTACATTTCACAATGAGTGATATTAATAGTGAAAGGAGGCTTCAGCATGCTAAATGAGAATTGGTATGAATAAAGGCTGTTGGAAGGAGTCATTTATTAACCTGATAAATTAGGGAAAGATGGACTTTTCACTGGACTCCCCGAGGAGTTCTCCTGGATCTACTGCTGGGTGAGGCACCTGTGTGCTCAGATGTCCAATCTGTCAGGGAGCCATAAGCATAAACTCTTGTTCCTCTGATGACAATAGGAACCAGGGAAAGATAGTTCCATCCCCAATGCCTCCATTGAACCACTGTGAATGGAGAAGCAAACTGGGACATCAAAATGAGCCTCAAACAGGATTGGAAATCATTGAAAAGGAAAAGTAGAAAGACAGAAGTTTATCACTAACCTAGGCTTCCTGCTCCATCTGATGTCCTGATCCTATCCCATTCTCTCTGAAGTCATAGTAATTCTATATATGCTGTCTCTTATGGATACCAGAATACAGCCTTTATAGAAATACATGGCAATGAGTACTATGCTTACTATGTTTATTAGGGTTTTTTTGTGCTTACAAATAAGTTTTCATTTCTAGGGCAGCCCAGCAACCAGAGGAATGCCTTTGCCTTTGCAATTCTTATCTTCTTGGTTTGCTAAAATGACCAATAGGGTACAAAAGTTGGGACTCACTTTGAAGAGCTTTCAGGACAAAAGAGCAAACTCACTTGATGAAAGTAAAAGAAAAAATGTTCCCTGTGGGGATTGTTGTGTTCTATCCAAAACCTTCACCATTCTGCTGATCTAAAATTGTTCATACAACATTTCTTGTTAATTTTTGTCATCTAATATATGTAAACACTTCAGACTTGGTGCTGAATGCAGTACCTAATATATTGAACATCTAGGTCCTCTGAGACCCTCCAGTCTGAAATGGACACCACTAACATTGAGAAATAATGATCATTCATTTTGATAATGGGCTAACTGTATATACAGAATTATAACTGAGTCTGGATTATTAGCAGCCCAGAATCACATTGGAAGCAATTAGCAAAGGTACCAGGACCAGCACTCTAATCCTCAGAACTTTACCTTGGAGTTGCTTCTCTTCAAGACATCTTCCCCTATTCCTGGAAACTGCTATAGGTTCTGTTAAAGAAGGGAGCAAAACAATAGAATGGAACTGAGGCCAGCTAGACTTGACCCAAGGCTGATATTATTGGAGGAGCTCTCCAGAAGCGGAATGATTTAATGGCATGATTACTTCTTAATACAACACTTCACAAGGTTTTTTATTAGATTTTTTTCTCCCCTTTCCTTCCAAATGCTGTAGAAACATGCTTTTTTGAAATAAGCACCTGAGGCTGTTATACTTTATACCACTCAGTTTAATTAACTTTTAAATCATATAATGTTGCACAGGCACCTCTCAAATGCCATCTTCCTCTGAGCAGGGTGGGATGGGGAAGCACAAATTGGGAGGAGTTCAGTTCTACTCAAGATGGTTTAGCCCCAGAGATTTTAGAATCTTGAAATTGGAAGGGACCATAAAAGTAATATAAGTGAAACACTTAATCTAATGGAGGAATTCTCTTGACAGTGTCTCAGATGAGACTTGTCTTATATGGAGGAGATCACCATCGTTCCCTCATTAGTTCATGATTGGTCTAGTGGGTTAAAACATAATTTCTGTTGGGTCACAGGTTCAGCGTAGACATGGAACACTTTGCTTTTCTCTCTTCCATGGCGGGAAACTATATGCCTAACCTCAAGCCTGATCTCATAAAAGTATGCTTAAGAAGAGACTGGGGAAAAGAGTAGAGATGACTTTGTGAAAGCCCATTACCAATATGTTTTTTTTTAATGAAAACTTTGCTTTCTAATGGGATTCATATGATATCATGTATGAAAGAGCACATTAAAGGTAAACAATCGATTAACATGGAGCAACTGATATTTCACAATGCATCCTATTCTCTTCCCTTCTTTCAATTATCTTCCTTAGCCAAAAAAGTCTTTCGGGTCTTACAGCTCTTATTGTTGTTGATTCTTCGTTTTTGAAGAGACAGGGCAACTGTTATTTGGATATTTAAACAGTGGCATTCTTATCTAGCATTGTCAATGTACATAAAAGCAAAAATTCCTGCCTAATTCTAAATATGGGGCAGAAAAACTTTTCCCCACAAAAACAAACAAACAAACAGACAAAAAAATTACTTCCAATCTCTCCTAGGAAAGATTTGGTGACCCTAATCTGATTTTCTCCAGGTATTTCCCATTTGAGTTGTCTGTCCCCCTCTTCTCTGCTTCAAAAAGCCAAGTCAATGGCAGTGAATAAGTGAAAGTGAAGGCATAGTTAACAAATCCATGATGCCCTCACCATCATCAGGCTAGAAAACCATCTGAGAACAAATTGTTCCATGTGCATAGATGTGTACAACTAACACACATATATAATGCATAATCTTTCTGCACATACATATGGGGATTTCCTTACTCGCCCCATTACTTTGAAAATAACCCATGGGAAAGCCCTACTGACATCCAGTTTACTAAGGAGCTAAGGATGGATGTAGAATGTCTCCACATCACAGGATGTGGCTGATTTTATGACCTGCTCAATACATAGCAAAGCAGCATATATATTTCTCAGTTACAATATTATCCTTTGTCTTGTTAATCTCCTTATGGGAGCTAGAAGAGAAATGGAGAGGGGAGGTTTGGCATTTTCTTGTTCTCTGGGTTGGTTTTGTTGTTGTTGTTGTTGCTGTTTTTTGCTTTTCTGTTGGCACAGAAAGACTAAAAGACTTTCCTTCCCTCCTTATGAACTATAAGCAGTAGTCACTTGAATGTTTTCATGGGGATAATGCATGTCACAGAGATGCATAATGAAGCATAGAATTGATCCTTAAATTATGGTCTAAGAAAAAGGTATATGGTTGGATTTAACCATGGCATAAGGCCCATTATGAGCTTAGACAAATGACGAAAGTTGCCCATGCTGCACAGTTGTCATGTACTTTTGGGTACTCTGTTCCCAGCCCAATTGCACTTACCCATGAATACCAACTAGAGGAAAAAGAGTATGGCTGACACCTGTATAAAACACCATTGTCTTGTGTGGCCGTGCCTCTGGCTCTTTCCCAAGAAAAGGAACTGAAAGTCTTTATGCTTATCTAAACCAGAACAGGAGATCTTAAGTGTAAAGGGAAGTGGAGAATGACCTCCCGGCTGTTAGAGTGATTTGGAAAACCTACCAACCCATGACAGTTATCACAGCATCCAAAAATCTAATTGTTTATTGAAGACCTCGTCAGTGAGCCAGGCACTAACTACATGGTATACAAAAAGAGGTGACGGTGGTTCTCCACCCTATAGAAGCTTGCTGTGCATTGGGGTGAGAAAACTTCAAAACGGTCCAAAATTAAATGCCAAGTTTTAAATAACAGTTTGAGAAAGAGGTCAAAAGTTATTATGTGGTAATTTTCAAATTGATTATAATAATGTCCTAGGAGTTCAGAGGAGGAAGAACTGTGTTAGTTTGAGAAAACTTTATGGGGGAGGTGAGGCTTGGGTTCTGGGGTTTGCAGATCGGGCAGATTGGGAGAGACCCAGAAAGTGGGCTGGGGCGTTCCAGTGGGATGCGGGGTAAGAACAGCATGAGGAAGAGGGAAGGCGCAGGCGTAGTGGAAAGGATATTGACCTGGGACACAGAGGCCCTGGATCCAGATGGCAATTCTGCCGTCTTGAACAAGGCACAATTATTCTGGGACTCAAATCCCTCATAGTGATATGAAAGATTGAACAAGGCGTTCTCTTAGGTGTCTTCCAAAGCTAAATCTGCCACTCCTTAAGAAAAGGAAAGGGAACAGGTGTTTATACTGTACCTACTATGTGTCGGGCACCGGACAAAGCAAGCAATGGTGCGTTTGACCTTCACAACAACCTGGGGGTGAGGGTGGGGGAGGAAGGTGCTGTCTATGACTTGCTCAGGGTCACGCAGCTACTGAGCTCTGGAGCCCAATCTGAACTCAAGATTTTCTGACTCCAGGCCTAGTTCTTTTGTCTCTTGCTCCATGGTCTTTGAAGGGCACAGGAAGCTACGTGACCAGAATAGAAAAGAAGGGAAAGGGAAATGATTAAAGATAAAACTGGAGAGGAAGTTTGAATGAGATTCTGGATGGCTTGGTTAAGACTCAAAGACCAGGCCAGCTTTTGGCCGTGTGACCCTTTGGATAGACAGTGATGGTTGGATGGACTGGCTGACCTCTAAGATTCTTTCCCATTCTGAGATTCTATGAGCTGGCAAATGAGAAATGTAAACAGTTTTAGGTAGAACCACCTCGGTGCATCGTAGACTCAGAGCTAGCAGGCGCTGGAGAGTTCATAGAGCAGAACTCCAGTATTTTACAGATGAGGAAACAGAACCTCAGGCAGAAGAAGTGACTTTCCTAAGATCACACAAGATAGTAAGTGGCAGAACCTCCAACTCCAAATGCAGCGTTTTTTCCTGTTGCGGAGTCCTTGTCTCCTCAGCAATGTAGCTATCTATATAGAACCGAAAGAAACATTCCCAGTATGGTAGGCCATAGTTGCTGAAAATCTAGAAAATTATTTTAGATCTTTGCACTTTTTCAAGATGGAGAAGGTAATAATCAGGCCTTCTTTTTCCCATGAAAAAAATCTGCCAAGCAGGAATTTGCCAGCATTACAGAAATCTGCTTGAACTGCTTTGTGGGGCTTTTCTATCCTGATTATGCTTTTAATTTCATTATTATTATCCCAAACTTGTTTTCCTTTAGAGCTTGCTTTATTTCTTTTAGATTCTTTATTTGGAGCCTCTGTTAATTTGCTTATTTAAAAGATGAATTAAATAAATTTTAAAAGATTTAATCAATTAGAATTAATTTATAAGATTAAATAGAACATAAATTGTCTTTCATATGTAAAAAAGACTCATTGTCAATAGAAAATAAACAGAGTACTTTTTCTGGTAGTAGTGATGGATTATACCATTCCATCTGCATACAATCTTTTGGAGTTTTTTATTTTGTAATATAGATTAGAAAATCAAGGGTGAGCATTTGCATATACAAGAAAGCTAGAAAAAGTTTTTTAATAAAATTAAAAGTCTATTAAATATAACTATGCATATAAAACATGTTAAATTATATATGTCACATATAATTTAACATGGTTTTATATAAAGTATATATTATATGTAATTATATATATAAATTATGTGTATATATTTAACATACACAGTATTTACTAGCATTGTCCAGTTTGTGTTACTGTCTGATCTTTCTTCTCCTATCTTCTGTGAGTATACACTATCCTATCTTTAATGATTAAAGTTTATAACTAGGAAACCCAGTGGCCATCTAAAAGATTTTTCTGTATACAACTCAACCATATAGAAGTACCTCTTTCACTTTTGCTGCCTAATTTCAAAGTGTAAAACAGCAGGCTAACTGGAGATAGCCAGGTGTGCTATCCTATGAGATTAAACATGAAACTAGTTGCTTTATCAAACTTGTTTTCACCCCCTGACCATATCTGAATCCCATTTTTTGTATATTTATTTTTTTCATTGATTGAACTGAAGGCTTCTGGGTATACACAATAAGATAATGCTTCAACTTAAGAAGATGCAGCAATTGTTTCCTCAATATTCTATTGATGTTGTGCTGCTTAATCAGAGCTGATAACTGAATTACCTACCTTAAAATCCCCAAATCTGTACTCCAGAGAATATGTATGAATTATGTATATTCAAGAGGCTTGATTCTTAGTATGACTGGAGTAGTACAATGGAATCACCAGAAATTGTTGTCAAAGAGAAATCCTAGGTAAAGGATTTTTTTTTATCCAAAGATCCAGTTGGATTTCTAATTCCTCCAGAATAAGGCCTGAGGAAAGAGAGGGATGATGGTATTGCCTCAGATAAATTAGCTTACAAGAATTGTATAAATAATTTATTTGCCACACTGTTGAGGTATAGACATCATTATATTAGAAATATGAATATTAAAAGGGGCCATCCTACTTCTGGCCTGGAGATTTCTGATATATCATACTACAAAACTCCCACCACAAAATTGTATATTGGAAGATCATATAATAATCATGTCAACGATCACATGTTAAGACAGTTAAATATTTGCTTTTTAAAAATATTTGCCTCTTAACTGGAATAAATGTAAAATTTTATATTTATGTTCAAAACATAAGCTGCAGAAGTACATTTGCTAGCTGGGTGAGGGAGGCTTGGGTTTATATCATGATATTCATGGGACAGAGATGTCTGGGTTTTAGCAGACTCAGATTCAATAAAACAACAGGTGGCAAAAAATTAGCATATTCCAATGCATTAATAAAGACATGGCATGAAGAATGGGGAAAGTGATAATATTGGTAGATTCTGCTATGATCAGACCACATCTGTGTGTTTAGTTCATTGACAAGCAAGAGTTGTGCAGAGGAAGGTGATCACACTGAAAGGCAGGGGAAACATGCCATACATTTAACTTGGAGAAGACTTGGTGGAATATAATCAGTCTTCAAGTCTATTTGGCACGTGGAAGAAAGAATAGCCTTTTTTTTTTTTTTTTTCTGAATGAATGAATGAAATCAGATTTAGAAGCTGTAAAAGTTGCAAAGGCAAGTTTTGATTGATAAGGAAAACCTTCCAAAGGATTAAAGCTATTGACAAGTCAAATGGGTGCATCGAGACAAGGAGTTCCCTGGAAATCTTCAATTGGAGACTGGATAACTACTTCTTAAGAGAATTTCTACCCAGATAGAGGTTAAATAGATGATTCTTAAATTCCTTTCCAAATTTGAGATTTTGTAATACTGTGAATGAATGCCCAAGATATTTTTGCAAGCGATGGGCCCAAATACTGAAGGAGCCCCAAGACAAATCTGGATTCCATAGAGGTAGTTCTGTGGTAGGTATAACCTACAATTTTCATATTCTTGCTAAAGCAGTAGATATTTCTACCATGTTGTCTGAGTTCTACATGGCATTTATGTCCATTATTCCTCTTTCTCAGCCTGGCTCTTCAGCTAAATCTTCTAAATGCAGCAAAAACCACTCCTTGGTAAAGATCAGACATTCAGTTATTTTGATAATGTTGAACATTATAAAACTAGGGAAACAGTAAATGAAGGTCGACAACTGATGTGTTTAATAGGGCAGGGGGAACTTAAATCAAAAACTAGGACTCAAATCCTAGCTCAGCCATTTACCAAGCTATACCTAGTCAACTCTCATCATCTCTCTGAGCTTATATAAAATGAAAGAGCTAGAATAGATGTTTTTGAGTTGCCTTTCAACTCCAACATTCTCCACTTATTCTCAAGTCTAATTTTCAGGAGAAAGTGCAGAAGGCAACAAGGAACAACTTAAAATCAGAGCAAGTAAGATAGTCCTTCCTTCCCTTCTATCTTTTTTTCATTCTCCAGAAAATATGTATCACTCTCTCTCCCTTATTACTCCCCCACTAGGCTTTGAGTTGTTGGGAACCTGAAGACCTACTTATGTTTCGTGTAATTAAGGGGCAAAAGGGTCCTTTCTGACAGTTTTTTCCTTTGAGAACCTCTTTTACTGTGTGGGAATATACTATTTTTTTTCTTCCAACAGGTGAGAATTCTTGGTTCTGTTAAACCGAACTCTCTTGACTAACTTGGTTTTTCTATGTTTTTCCTCACTGCCTCACAAAGGCAATGGGGCCAAAATAATTATTTCTTTCTTCATAGAGTTAAAATGCTGACATCCGTGTTGAGGAAGGCCAAAATTAAACCAGGGAAATAGTGGAGTATATTGTTTAAGTTGTGGGACAGAGGGCAAGTTAACATCAGGTCTTTGGTCAATAAGAATTTAGTATGTGCTAGGGGGTTGAGAGGAGTAAGAGAGGCAGGTGGGAGCCACGGAAAGAGGGAGTTGAAAGATGATGGGGCTGTGCCTTGATAAAAGCAATTGTGGAGTGATTAAGTTAGCAGAATTGGATGCCTGGGCATCGGTCACCTATTCAAATTCTGGGCAGGTTCTGCTGCGTTTGCAGCAGGACTTGAGAGCAAACACTCTGCATGCAGCTGTGAATACCAAAATTCAAGCCAGGGGCAGGGAGCTTAACCAGCTTAACTTGCCCAGGTAGGCAGTGATGTGGTAAGCAGGGTGGCATGGTAAGCTTTGATTTTTTTTTCTGAATATGCATTGCATTAGGGTTTCATAGGATAACATGAAGGTGGAGGAGCTAGAATTATGTTTGAAGATAGGAGGAGAATGCATATGAACGGTTATGGCAGTGGCTTTCTAACTGAACTATTTTGAGGAGTACGGGTACAATCTAAGAGGAGCCAAACCCAGCTCATTCAATGTGTTTTTTAGAGGGTGGAAGTTACAGGGAGGTAGAGTTTGATTCAATATAAGGATGAATATTCCAACTAAAATTTTTGTTGTTAAACAACAAATGAAATAAGTAGATAATAAACTCCTTATCACCATAACTAAAAAAAAAAAAACAAAAAAACAAAAACCCAACAATGGAAGGTCCCTAAAAAGTGGCAAGATAACCAAGAATTTTCTAGAAGAGCTTGCCCCTAGTGGTAGGTTGGGCTAGTTAGCCTCTCCAGTACCCTCAGACTCTCAAGATTCTCTCTTGCCCTAAAATAACACCATCATCCTGGAAGCAGTCTGGAAGAATAGACAGTATTCTATTCCAATCAGAGGGTAAGATGGCGTCTTATCCTGACATCAGCAAAGGCCTCATGTAGGAAAAAAAGATGAAATGGGGGGCCTTTGTGGAGCAGGAGTCTGTGTAGTTTGAGAAGGATCAGCAAGCTGTCTGGTGATGAGTATCCAGAATATATTTCTTTTAAGAAGGGAATGAACTATCCTGTTCTCACTGGTTAGTGACATATAGGCACTTATCCTGTGAATTAAAGAAATAAAGCATGGTTATAGGTGTTTCAAGAGACTGTGCCCTGAGATTTGATAGGAGAAGGTACAGCTTGAAAATATCTGGGAAATCTAACCAAAGTTGTGCCTTCTCAGTGCTTATATGGAATATGTCTATATAAACACTATGTGTGGCAGAGGTGCCAGCTCTCTTTTAGCTGAATAGTGTTTGCATTATAGTTAATGTTAAATAGGAGACATTAGAGCTAATACTAAGAAATTTCCAAATGTGCTTTGGAATAGCCTATTACTTTCTTAGCTTATTGATAACTGAATAGGGCTTATGAGTGTTCCCATGAGAATTTTATTTTTTTTTTTACCCATTCTACTGATTTTTCCCAGCAGGGTGTCTATTGTAACCACTCAGGTTAAGGAAAAGAGAAGGTATGAAAGAACAAATGCCTTACACAGATATTCAGGAAATTGGATTTTTTTTCTCCCTTAAGGTCATACACTTCACTGTAAAATTAACCAATATTTTCATAATCAAAATTTGAATGTTTCCTTCACTTGGGGAGACAGGTCATGGATCTTGAGCTTTGTCATTCATCCTGGCAAGTTGACAACTCCCTAACTAATCTTTTTTTATTAAATAATTTTCTTTATTTACAATTTACTTTTTCTTAGTCTTTGGTCCCAATGACTAGACCAGCATGGAAGGGGAAAAAAAATTCTCTAGCTCAGTTAACGAGCCAGATAAGATTTACCACACTGTTGAGAGTGACTATTAAGAGTACAAGATTTCTACTACATTGGCAACCCATCAAAATTTGCCTCCACAACAAAGAAAAGCAGAAAAAAGGGGAAAGGAGGAGAATCATCTTTTTAGATGGGACCTCCTCCATTGCAGCCGGAGTGAACTAATCCCCAAACTATCAGGACCCATTTTACCCCCATCCATCCTTCTACCTCTAAACATTACATCACCCAGTGATATCACTTGTGTAACTGTTCTGGGTTATTCTGCCCATGTTCTTATTTAGAGGAGTAGATTTGTATAGTGAAAAAATACTACTTCTTGGAGTCAGAAAGACCTGCGTCCACAGCCCACCCATGATGTAGACTAGCTCTGTGTCCTTAGTGCCAGATGCTAAATTGCAGAGAAGGGGCTGAACTACATTGGTGGAAGGAGTTTCTTCACCTGGGAGTCCCTATACCAAAGGAAATCCCACCCCAATCCTATTACTTTTTCACTTTCCATGTAAATAACCTGGCCATGGGAAGATCTGGGCTAAGTAATCAGCATGTCTGGATACTCCACTCCTAACCAATCCCTTCCCCTCCCCTCGCGCCTCCCCTCTAAGCAATGATAAAATGCATTTGCTTGTGATTTCCCAACTTAATTGTAAAGTCCTTGAGGCTACAGATTGTGTCTTAAGATGGCGCATATTAGGTCATCTTTGTCTCCCATGTGGTGCCCAGCCCGGAGCTTGTACTTACTTGGTTCTCAGTATGTATTTGTTTGAATGAATGGGTGACCATAATAGTCAGGAACAATATTCCCACCATTCTCAAGATTGAAAATTAAGAACCGTCATATTCAGAGCAATTTGTCGTCTCCATGAGAGGCGTTCTTGGAAAACAAGAGAAAGAGGGCGGTTCCTCCTCCTCTCCCATGCTCCAGAAAGGGCAGTGCTCTCTCACAAGTGACAGATACTGTTGGCAGTCCTCCTGGGCTTACCTTCTCTTCTCTGTTTCCCTCTGAATCTTAACGTCTGTGCTATTTCTGGCCTGTTGGATCGTCATCACTTTTGTTAGTCATATCATATCCTTTATGTGCTTGGCTTCCCAACTAGATAGCAAGTCCTTTGAGGGCTTGGACCGCGACTCATCCCAGCACCAACCACAATTCCTTTAAGACAGTAGGCGCTCACCAAGTCTGAGCAAAGTGGAAATTTCAGGTAGTCTTATGCAAGGTGCCTCACACTGTTGTTAAGTAGCTTCTCAGTCATGTCCAATTCTCCGTGACCCTATTTGGAGTTTTCTTGGCAGAGATATTGGAGTAGTTTTGCCATTTCCTCCTCCAGCTCATTTTACAGATGAGAAAACGGAGGCAAACAGGGTAAGCTGGCTTGCCCTAGGATGCATCACAATGCCATTGTTGAATTGATATGTATTTTTTAGGCCGGAGAAGGAACTGAGCATTGACCAACTGAAGTTATTTCTCAGCATGTACTTGCCTGAACTTAGCAATTCTTTATTTTCAAGGCAGTTTAAAGGGGTCCATGAAAAAATGATTGCTGTTGTGTGGAAAGGTGAAGAACTTACAGATTAAGCACATATTGATCAGAGACTGTTAACTAAAGTAGCTCAGGCCTATAGGCCCCAGTCACGTGATTTTAGATGAGACCTGGACTGCATTCCATTGTCCAAAGAAGGAATTAAGTGGCCAAAGCTGTACATCACCTTTTTCACTGCATTCCACTGACCAGATAAGGGGGTAAAGGTTTATGTGACCAATCACAGCCTGTAGAGGGTGGGATTTTGGGGGTTCTTTGTCTGAAATGTATAAAAGCTGTAAGCATCTTCAAGTGAATGATTCTCCTCCTGTGGGTATCTTTGCTGTCCTTTCGGGCCCACAGGCCAGGACGGTCCGCTTCTCGAGATTCTAATAAATTCTTTCTGTGCATCATTTGGAGTGACTCCTGAGTAGTCAGTTTGGGTAGGTGCAATTGCCCCAAACACTGTGATACAGCTAGAATCTTTATGAAGTCCTCTGACATGCTGCAGGGCCAGCCTATGTGAACTCTACATGCCCACTTGTCCCTGGAAATCACGCTAGAACTGTCCTGTAACCATATCGAACCCAAATTTGGGGTGCAACATCATGTGCTAGGATATCGGCCCCTGATAGTCCCCATTTACTTAGTGACTCTGATACAGTGAGGTCATCACCAAGGCTATTGCATATGTCTTGTTGACATGGAGTTGGGGAAAAAGATCACTTGTAGAGTTAAGTGATCCTCACGGAACAAGTTAGATAAATTGTCAGGCTAGTGGGGACTTTTGGAGACCCAGATTTCTGTACCTGAGCCTTTTAGAGCATCTTCACCAAATCGTCTTTTGGCTTCCTCTTAGAGACCTCCAGAACCATAAAACTCAAAAAATTTACAAAAACTTTCAGCTTCCCCTGCAAGCCACTGAACACATGCCCATTTGCCTTCTGGGGAAGTTCTCTCCTCAAAATCATGTGCCTGATTCAGAACTATCACTGCCTGATCTCATGAGTCAGGTGGTTGGACTTCACTAGAAGAGGTTACTGGTCAAAAACAGAAAGACCCCCCCCCTCCCAGATCAAGGCTGCTTCTTTGAGTTAATCATAAATTAGGGCACCTTTACCCTCCATCATTTCATTATGCGTTACCATTCATTGGAGAAACTATTCTACAGAGTTTATTGAAAAATACCTTCTCCAGAAAAGCAACACTCTTTCACCACACCAAGCTGTTATCATCATCTCTCCTTGTAAGCACACAATTCACAAAGCTCAAAGAAAAATTTTACTGAGGGTCTGAGAAAAAATAGAATTTAGAACTGAGTTCATGACTGATAGACACCTTCCGATAGATCAGCCATTCCACAAAGACTTCTGCAGCTCCTCAGTCATGTACTAGGTAGGATGACCAGCAGGGAGAGCCTCTCCCAGTTCCTCACTGGCTGGCTCCTCCTGTTGTTCTGAACAGGTCCCAATAGGTAATGTAGGAGAAGGTGCCAAGCGTCAACCTCCTGCTATTTGGCTGGGTACCTCTAATTTACTTGTCACCAGCCCCTTGCCAAAGAAGCCTCTTTTTAAAATGTCCTGAATCCTGCTCAACCCAAAAGAAGAGTGGGGATTACATCAGAGCTTCCTTCTTTTGGCCAACTTGTATGAACTGATGCAGAATAAAATTATTTTTTTCTCCCCTCCTACTACTCAAATATTTTAGGCCATTTGAACAAAACAGAATGAATTTAAAATTAAGTGACACAATAATTTCCCCACCTGAAAAGCTTTATTCTTAAAACAAAACAAAACTGTCTACCCGGAAACCTTCTATCCCTTGAATCCCTTCAGGTTTACTTTTCTAACTCTATCTTCTTGTGAATTTTATGGTCATAATCGCCCAAGTGACACATACATTTTTTGCCACACCCACTGCTGCTTGGAAGGGAAGGAAAAGGGGATTATAGGCTATTGGGTTACCCAACTCTACTACTGTGCTTACTAAGGGAATGGAGCAAGAATTCCACTTGTACCTCAAACCCATTTTAGGCTTCACCTGTTCTGTTTACTGTTTACTTAGAAAGGGAAAAATCCTCTAACAAAATTCATTTACTAAGAAGATTTTGAAAATCTCAGAAATGAAAAGAATCCTATTTTCTAGTCATTTTCAGGCATGTCTAACTATTCATGACCCCATTTGGGCTTTTTTTAGTAGAGATATTTGAGGAGTTTTCCACTATCTTCTCCAAATCATTTTACACATGAGGAAACTGAGGTAAACAAATTTAAGTGACTTTCCCAAGTAACAGAGCTAGGAAGTTGTCTGAGGCTAGATGTAAACTCAGGAAGATGACTCTTTCTGACCCCAGGCCCAGTTCTCTATTCACTGTACCACTTATCTGCTCCAAGAAAGAATGTCAGAGTCCATTTAATGGAACCCATAACTGAATAGGAATCCCTCCAAAATGAGTAACAAGTCTCTGATTTAGGACATCTAGTAAATGGGAGGAGATTTCTCCCTACCAAGCGAGCCCATTCCACTTTTAGATAGCTCTACCAAGATTTTCTTTTTTCAAGTCTGAAATCTACCCTTCAGCCATTTCCACCCACTCATCCCAATTCTCCTCCTGGCTCAAGCAAAAGAAATAAAATCCCTAACCTCCCCCCATCTTTTTTTTTTTTTTTTTTACAGACTTAGCAGTCCTTCAAATATTAGAATTTATCTTGTGGTTCTCTTCTCCCTCATCTCAAGTCATATAGACACAAGTCTTCTCCAGGCTAAATATTGCCAATTTCTGTAATTAAGCTTCATATAGCATGGCCTCTAGTCCTCTCACCATTCAGACCTCCCTACTCCCTAGTCTGAATGTGCTCCAGTTTGTCAGTGCCCCAGCCTGAACACTGCATGCTAGATATGGTTTAACTCTAGCAGGAAAGAGGGAGACTATGACTTCCCACATTGTGGATATTATGCCTCCTTCAATGCAACATAAAATTATATTCTCATTTTTGAGTAACATGTAATATTCTTAATTCATGTTTAACATATCCATCAAATTCCCAGACTCTGTTTTGTTTGTTCACATAAACCATTATCAAGTTATACCTCAAGTCAGGCCACTTGACCTCCAAATGAGCAGAATAATGGTACCTTTGGTACCTCTTAAGACTCCTTTCCCACCTCTAATCCCACTTTGATATACCTGCTATTCAAGCTTCTCTCTTAATCTATTCTTCTCTCACTTAGATGCCCCAGTCTGACTGTACTCATTCTGCAATAAGAGAATTTACATCAACTGAAAAAATCATTTGATTTCAATATTCTAAGCCTTGGGTCTCATGAAATGATGCTATCTTACTTTGTTAGGAGCCTTCTGTCCTTCAAATCCTGCCAGAATCATGAAAACAATAGCTAAAAATAAACAAAAACATGTGTAGCCCAGAGCTTTGAGCAGCCTGTGGCACCATGTGGAAGCATAAGTACATAGTAGTCACTCAGTTAACACTGGTTGATGTGAGTTGATTTGAAGTGATTCCAAAATGCCTGAATTCAGGCATTTTTGATGTTTTGCTGTGCTCTTCCATTGTTTAGCTTTGGTCTGTCTTATTATCCCCAGTATCCTGGGGAGTACTTTGAGCTCCTTAAGGTCAGAGATTGCATCTTACTCAGTTTGGTATCCTCCTTCCCACCCACCCTCCACATTCTGCCATCTAACAAAGTACTTTGCATAGGATAGGCATTTAATAAATACTTATTATCTTGAAATGAATTGAATCGAATCACAAACTATTGTTTCTACAGGATCTATTCAAAACAGACTCATGGACAGTCAAAGGTCTTGTCTGTACAGCCAGCAAAGTGGTAGCAACCCTGCCATGATGTAAACACAATAATCTATATTAATGACTAACATATTTGGATGTATCTATGATTGAAAATCAGTAGGTAAGAAATGGAAAAAGACAAATTTAGTTCAAAATGAAATGTTATTTTCAAAATACTTTTGAAAGAGAAGAGGAAAATTACTCTTCCTAGAACAGATATGAACTGTTAGTTCTTTAAAAATCATTTCCAAAATAAAATCACAGGAAGATACATGCCAGATGTGAGGAGATTATTTGTATTCCATTCTAAGGGCCAAGGAGCAAATCAAGTGCAGAATATGTTTTGAAATTTCCTTTTTAAATGAATATGGTCAATGAAAATGCAGTGCTATCAGCAGGACATGAAATCTCCTATTGCAAGATGAGGAAAATCCCATAATACAATTCAAGCCTCATGAAATGGCACTGAAAGCGAATAGCAGATTCAGACAGGTATGGGATGCTGATGAAATGGAAAATGCACTTAACAGATTTTGCACACACAAATTGCATCAGACTGGAGTATTTTTTGCAAAGAAGGGAACATTTTTCTCTCCTTTCAGCTTTTGTTGTATTAGTTGCATTAAGGTGGGGAAGGGAGGAGGAGAGAGAAGGAAAAAGGCTGAAGAATATGGGTCCATATGCAATTTGCCATTTCTGGAACTTATCTTTCTAAGGCTTAGAGTGGGATTTGCTTAAGTTTATTAAATGATTTTGGCCCTTATACAGTCACAGTTCTCCAGGGGGATCTTGAAATTCTAAGGAACGTTTTTTCATTCAGTTTGTGAGAAAGTGCCATGCCTTTAATTAGGCCCTTTTGTTCTTAGGAAATCTTGGTTTGGGGTAGCCTCACACCTCCCCTCCAGAGCACTCACAAAGTGTAGGATCTTTGAGCTGGAAGGACCTTAGAGGTTGCCAGATTCGACCTTCTTTACCCAATGAGCTAGAGACCTGCTTCTACAATTGCCAGTCTCTACCAAGTAGCCACTGAGCTCCTGCTTACCCCCCCTCCCCCAAGAGAGGAAACTCAATATTTTATAGAGTAACCTACCATTTTGATATAATAAAGTATCATTATTCAGCTATTTCACTTTGAATCTGCTACAGAGGCATTAGCCTTCCTGAATGTTGATAGACAGGTTCTATAGGACTCTAGTTCTAGCTGGTGTCTTGCGTTGAAGCTCCTTAGGAATTCAGAGAGACATTCGTTTGGCTGAATGTAGAGCTGACCAAAGGTTTCGGATTTTGGTTCAAACTCTGTCATCAGAGGAGGTCATGAAAATTATTTAAAAACACACTTCTGAAGCATTTTAACATTTCCAAAGTTATTTCTTCACAACAGCCCATTGAGATAGGAAGAAACTGAAGCTCAGTGAGACAGGGCCATGATCAGTGGCAAAGCTATTATGTGTAGGAACCAGGATTCACACCAAGGACTTCTGATCCCATTCCAACTCTTTTTTCCCATAGACTACATTTCTTCTTGGGAGTATTCCAGCCTAGAAGAAAGTGAAAGTTCTCAGTGTATCCAGTCAGTCCATTCAGCTGATTTTCACTTGTCCTACCCTTATTACCATGACTTAGTTTTTTAGTATTATTTCTTTCTTAGATTTATGATGTGGAAGTAATCCTTGATTCTTGTCATGGATGGACTGCCTTGAGCAGTTCATGTATATTTTCTCCCCAAATTATTCATCATTTAAAAGTCTCTTGCCCAGCTGCCCTATTTATGATACTTCTTTACATCAGGTGACCCATGATGTTGTTAACTCTACAGGTACAGATACAATCCTGTACAGATTGCTTCCTATCCATGCCTTCTTATCATATATGATTCTAGTTTATTTCCTACCATTGATCCTCCACAGAAGGTCCACCCAACATGCCAGGGGGCATGTTCCTTTGAGTATTTGTTATTGTTTACATTTAGTGATACCGGAACATCATGAAATCCTTCACTTTTAACGCCTGCTATGTGACTAGAACCCTAACTTTTTTCCTTTTATGATCCCCTTCCCCAGAGAAATATACTTACTGAAGAGCATTATTTATTATTAGACATATACCATGCATGCAAAAAATAGCTCGCATTCACATGGCATTTATAGGATCCTGGGAATCATATTAGTCAACCAACAAGTGTTTGTTAAATACCTACTCTGTGCTAGGCACTTCACCAGTAGGTATTGGCAATTCAGATACAAGGAATGAAACAATTCCTACTTGCAGCAAGCTTATATTTCAATGGAAGAGATAAAAATACAAATATGCATTTATATAGTATAAATATGTTCAAAGTAATTAAAAAAGAAAGAAATTAACAATGGGATGGACTGAAGACTTTGTATGGATAATAGTCCTTGAGCTGTGGCTTAAAGGGAGATACAAACTCTCTGAGTTGGCACTAAAGGGGGGGGGGGACCCAGGAATGCTGAGCACCAGACAATGGCACATAGACAAGAGAAGATGTATAATGAGTGAGAAATAGAGAGAAGGACAATTTGGCTGAAGGATGATGTTTAAGCTAGGTTGGGGCCAGGTTGTGGAGGATTTTGGAAGACAGGCAGAGGAGTCTGCATTTTATTCTTAGAGGGAGCACAAAGGGGATTCACATATTCAGATTTGTACTTAAGGAAAATCATTTTATCAGCCTGTATGTAGGATGGACTAGAGCAATGAGAAATTTTAGGTAGGGAAACCAGTAAGGAAGATAGTGTGATAATTAAGGTAAAAGATGCTGAGAGCCTGAACTAAAGAGATAGCCATGTGGGTGGGAGAGAAAGGGTTAGATGCGAGAGGTGTTGTAAGGTAGAAATAATATTTGGCAACTGACTGTATATGTGGAATGAGGAAGAGTGAGGACTCTAGAATAATGCCAAGATGATGGACCTAGAGGACTAGAAGAATGATGGTGCTTTTGACAGAAATAAGAAAGCTTGGAAGAAGAAAAGGCTTGAAACAATGGTAACAGTTTAGTTTTAGACATGTAAAGTTTAAGATGTCACTGAGACATGCATTTTTTATGAAATAGCCTTTTATTTTTCCAAATAGATACAAAAATAGTTTTTAACATTCACCTTTGCAAAGTATTGTGTTCCAGATTTTTCTCTCTCTCCTTCCCCTCTCCCCAAGACAGCAAACAATCCAATATAGGCTAAACATGCGCAGTTCTAAATGTATTTCATATTCGTCATGCTGACAATAAAAATCAGATCAAAAGAGGGAAAAAACTTTAAAGAGAAAAATGCAAACAACAAAATAAAAAGGATGAAAATACTACGCTCTGATCCACATTCAGTCTCCATAGTTCTGTTTTTGGAAGTGGATGGCACTTACCATCCCAAATCTATTGAAATTGCCTTGAATCACTTCATTGTTGAAGAGAGCCAAATCCATCACAGTGGATCATCGCATAATCTTAATGACAGAAACTTGGGAAATACCCATGGTTAAGAAATGTAAAATGGATGATGAGCCAGTCAGAAGGAATAGTCACATAGGAGATAAAGCAGGAGAGGGGAGTGTCAGGAAAACCTAGAGAGGGAAAAAATATCTCAGGGTGTTCAGCAGGGTCCAATGCAACAAGTAGATTGAGACGGGTTCAGCCTTTAGGTTTGAGAATTAAGAAATCAACTCAGAACTCAAAAATTAATAAATAGGAAATCATTGCTAACTTTGAAGAGAAGTTTTAGTTTTAGTTGAGTAAGGTTGAAAACCAGATGCAAAAAGTTGAGGAATGTGAAGAAAAGTGGGAGGAGATAGCTTTTCAAAGAGTTTGTCCAGGGAAGGGAGAAGAACACAATAGCTTGAGGGATGGTAGATTCTGGTGAAGTCTTTTGTTTTGAGGATGGGAACAACTTGGACATGTTGATAGTGGAGGTTAAAGACTCTAGAGGGGCTGGGGATGACTGAGCATACCACCTGCTGCAGTATATGAGAGGAGTTGGGATTAAGTGTATATGTAGGAGCTTGTAAGGAGAGGGGCCATTTCTTTGTCAGAGACAGGGAAAGGAAGAGACAGTGGGAGATGATGTTAAAAGTTTTTGAGATGAAGAGAATGGGAGAAGGAGAAGCTCATTCTTTTCTGTAAAGTAAGAAGCTAGATCTTCAACTAAGGGAAGAGGACATTTTGAAGAGCTTTTGTGCACCATGAGATAGGTTTTAATTAAGGAAGAATGAAAGAATAGCTTTGCTGCATTGAAGGTCCAGTTGTGGTTGGATGGCATGAATCTGCAGTATGCCGCAGCACAGCTATGAGATTTCTTCTAGTTTCATTCTGTGCCTAATGAGTAAACATAGAGGAGGCAGAAGATGGGAATCATTCAGGGTTGAGATATCTCAGGAAAATGCAGAGTGGTGATAGTACAAAGGCAAAGGATCCAAGAGCACAGGGAAGAATAAGGTTGAAGTGGTTAACAAATGAATTGATGCTAAAAGAGATGGAAAGTCATATCAGAGCAGAAACAATAGCCTAAAATAGTACTGAGCTGTGGAAGGATTAGAAGCCCTATGAGGGCAAAAAGAAGGAGGGCTAAGTAGAATGGTAGGAAGTTTGGGGCAGACAGGAAATCCCAGTGATTTTTCACCTAGAGATTTTTACCTAGAGAAATGGAATGCTTGTGTTTGAATGTCTATTTATGCATGACCAAAGTGATGTGAAAGTAGAAGTCATAGGACTTGAGTAGGTTGAAGAAATGGGAAGTTAAGAAGTTTGAGGGAGGGTTTGTATGCATATTAAATTCCCCTAGTATTATGTTAGGAATTGGAGAGCTAGAAGGTATTTCAAAAACATCTTTTCCAACCTCAGGTCAAGTTAATTTACCCAGGGCAACAGAGTAAAGGCCTGAGACAGGATTTTAAGCCAACTCTTTCAGACTCCAAGCAAGTGCCCACTATTGCTCTCTGAGTCAGTTATAATTTCAGAACTGTGGTATTCCAAGATGTATAACAATTAAGCATCTCAAGGGGAACATTTGTGTATGTGGTGGGGGTAGAGTGGTTTGGGGTTTTTTATTGTGGTGTAATTAAATTAGGATCATTAAAATCCTTGCAAATATAACCCTGCTCCAACTTGCTTGGTCAGTTCTGAAATATATGTGATAATGGACCAGTTCAATAGATTATCCATCCAACTCTGTCATACTCTGGGTAATAGGTATTTTTCATTTATTTAGTTTTTTTCTATATGGATTATTAGATTGCTCTGTTTTAAATAAAGTAATTCTCTTAGATAAATCCCTGTAATATTCTAAGACTCCCTGCAAATTGTTGTATCTACAATGGAGAGAGTTTAAGATTTAGGGTCAGAAGACCTGAGTTCAAATCCTGACTTTTTTTTTTCTTCATATCTCTGACTTTGGGCAAGTCACTTTTTCTCATGGGGTCTTTCTTTATCTGTAAAATCAGGGCTTGGATGATTATTAGGGTTTCTTATTTATTTATGAAACTCAGTTCAAAATTAACACCAAATTAGAATAAAAGATATGAATGAAAAACTATTGCAAAGAATTGCAATAGCTTCATTCTTATTTTTAAAATAAGTAGTCATAAACTGACCCTAATTTTTACCATTTCATGCAATAACCTAATTGATTTTTTAAAAGAGGCAGTAGTCATCACAAGGAGACCAAAAGAGCTCTGAAACACTTTAATCAGCGAACAGTTTATCTCATTGCCAAGTCAAGACATGGTAACCAAGGGCACATCAAACCCCATCAACATCAATCCAGTAGTCAATCATTTCAACTCTACACTGTCTTCTACAATGAATCCCCTGCCTTATTGTCTTACCACTAGTTTTCTTCTTCCAAAATCTCATTTTTTAAAAAATAGCAACAGAAAATGATAGTATCACCTTATGAAACCACATAACAATGGAAATGAAAACAAATTATAAAATTTGGTAGAAGATTCAACAGAACAACCATTATTTTTGATTTCCCATTAAAGCTCCATCTATCGAGCAAGTTGAACATGAGTTATTCTGATACTTTTAAAAGAGTGGTATGTGTGATCCTGGGCAAGTCACTTAACCCAATTTGCCTCAGCCCCCCCCCCCCCAAAAAAAAAAAAAGAGTGGTGAATAGTTACTTGCTCTGTTTTAGTCCTTCTTTGCTTTTTTCTTAGTAGTCATGAGAAGAAATGAAAGTAGCATAAGATAGTGATTTAAAATATCTTAAAGATATTGACCTCCTGATCGGGGTGGGGGTTTTCTCTTGGTATCTGCTTCTGGTTGGGGTAATGGCTCATCCTAGTTGTTGCCATTGCATAGTTCCATAAGCATGATAACTATTCATTGCTGGATGGGAATCTCAATGATACTGGTTTGGGATGTGCCTGAAATTACTGGCATTTTTCCTTAGTTAATTGCCTTTTTAATCATAGTGAAATTGCTCTTATTTGCATGAATATTACAGCAGCCAAGATCAGCTTGCTGTTGTCTCAGGGCTTCACTCTGTAGCTTAATGGGCACACTCAAACTTTTTAGAGAAAATCAAACTTGTCCATTGCCCATTTATACACAAAAGAGCATCTTTAATTCTGGTCCTGTTGCTGAACATCTAAAAAATGGGCAGAAGCAAAACAGCAAGAGTGCATTTTAAAAGACCCTGACTACACTGAATATTGGTGCTAACTATTCGGATACGCTGGCATTAACATAGTCTCCTCTGTGGTACCTTAAAAATATTTTTAGGGAAAAATCTTGCCCATCATATGTTATGCGAACATAGTTTCTTTCTCATAAAATCTTATTTCCTTGATTTTTTTCTCTAAGAAATGCAAAGTTGGGATAAGACTTGCCATTGAAGAAATGAATTGGGCACAATTTCTCCTTTGCTTGTCTCCTGATTTGATTCTTTTGCATTAGCCAAGAACTCCTGATAGAAATGATGCACTTTTGGCAATGAGATAGTGTTTTAAAAGTACATCTTAAAATAGAATTGCAATAAAGAACATTAAAGTGTGACTAACGAATTGTATTACAAGGAAGACCTTAACATAATCAGAGACCAGCAAACTATTAAAATCTACATTCAAATGTTTCAAGACCTTATTCTGCCATATTCCATTGTATCTAGATCTCATCATGGAAAATATCACTGAAGACTTTGGGAACTTAGTATATTTCATCACTTTAAACTTAGCCCATCACCTTCTCAATCTTCATGCATCAGCTTCACAATGGCCAATTTATAAAGCAACTTTTATTGTATACTGTTGTGGTCCACTCTGAGTGGCTTGGGTCAGCATCCTGAGATCATTTAGTACAGATTCTCAATTGGTCCTCTAGAAGAGATCAGTTTTCATCCATCAAAGCAGTTAAGAGCTGATCAAAGGAAATATCTATGTCTTGAGTAAACAACTAAAAAAAGTCAAAAACATCCCTCAGGGACATAAAAAGTAAGAAGCATTATAAAATGGGGTTGACCAATAAAAGTGGCCAAGACAGTCTGAAAATGATCTTATTCTAATCAGTTAAGACTGAGGGGGCATACAATAACTACCTTGAAATAGAACAAGGATTACCATGAAAACAGGCGAGGAGATTTTATTCTAGAAAGCAAATCTAATGCCACTGGACAGGTGATACAGAAAAGCATATTTTAACTCGGTATCAGAATTTTCTGTGTAATGCAACACTTCACAAAGGGTTGAGTATCCTCTCTCTCAGAACATTTCAAGCTAAGTCTGGATTATCATTAGTTTGGGATACAAATAACAAAATATTATAATATTAAGTAGTCTGTAGGACCCTATCCATCTCTTCCAGCTCTAAGATTCTTTGACTTGAAACCAGACAACCAAGGCAACATTCCCATGACAGTTGGGAGTGTCCAATGACTGATCAGAGAGCTCTATGTAATGAAGAGCATGAATGGGAGGGAGCCTCTTTTTGGAATGTGAAATTTGCTACTGCTTACTCTCTTGCTTAATTACAGGCATGGCAGTTGCAAAGTTGAAATGCAGCTTAAAAAGCCTTTGTGAGTAATTAGTGTCAAAAATACAAGATCTACAAAGCTATAAACTCACAGCTTGGTTATATTACCAAGTACTAATTAAAAAAGAAAAAAGAAAATTCCCTTTCATGATCAGATTTCCAACACAGTCAAAGATTAAAAAGGAGGCAGTTTACAGATGATACAGAAGCAAAAAAAGGGATTTTGGAATAGTAGGTACAAAGATGGCAGAGGAACTGGGAAGAAGCAAGATGGAAACAACAAGAAACAAAATCAGAAGGAAGCAGTAACATGGCAAATCTTGTTTGGCACACTCACAACAGGGGAAGAAGCTGCGTCTCACAATTGAGAATGAAAATCCTAATTTATTTGGCATAGAATTTAGAAACAGCAAGCATACACACAGCCAAAGTCATATGACAAGAAAGTAATGATGTAATCCATTCCCCTTGCTTGATGATGTGGGATCATATTTAGAATTTCACAAAACTAAAACAACTCACCTTTCTCTAGAGCATTAAAATTTACAAAGCACTTTTTACAAGTCAGTAATATATCAACACTTCATTTTACAGATGAGAAAACTGGCTCGAAGAGAAGTGACTTGTTCCATCTCAAAATACCATAGACACTCCCTTGTAATTAAAAATACAACCAAAGCCTCAAAAAAAGTTAAAGGAAAATGGTATTAGACAGTAAAATTAATGAAAAAATTCCAAATTTGAGTTCATATTCTAAATTCTGTCCTCATCAAAAATGACATAACTATATTTGATGGGCAAGCTGCTTTTAATTCAGCAACATGTATAGTAAAGCCTAGGGATTAAAAGAAATTAATATCAGACTCACAGCAGTTAGATTATAAGTAAGAATTGTAATACTTCAGTACCAAAGGTGGTATGATTTTGTCAATATGACTCTTCTTTCCTTAGTGCAGTTTGCAACATTCCTAAACCCTAATAGGCAATTTTTGTAAGTTTTTGTTCTTGTTGAATCATTCATTTGTCCATGACCCTGTGGGCCATACTGTCCATCGAGTTTTCTTGGCAGAGATACTAGACTGCTTTGCCATTTCCTTCTCCAGTGGATTAAGCCATACAGAGGTTAAGTGACTACTTACTGAATTTCAACTCAGATCTTCCTGACTCCAGGCTCAATGCTCTATCCAGTGAACTAACTAACTGACTCTTTCTGTAAGTGATGGTGGCCTAAAAAGCTTTATTTAAGAGCCAAAGCACTGTGGGTTCTGTCCTACCTTAGCTTGGCTGGTCCTTAGATTGCAAACACAGTGCATCACTAGGCTGGGACTTGAAGCTTTTCTAGCTCTGTTAAGACCTGCCAGAAATTATATTCTACCAGCATAGATTTCCAAGCCTCAGGATCACCTCTGTGACAGGAGGGGGGCCGTTTAAGGAGGATAGTAATTGAAGAAGAAGGAACAGGAAAAAAAAATCTGTTCTAAAGCTCCAGAGCCATACGCGTCTTCAGTTTTCCTATGCTCGCAGCCACCCGTAAAGGCTTTTAGATTGGGAATGGGTGATGGCGATGATGTGATGAGGCTATGTTAGGTTTACAATTTCCTTGTGTTTGGTATCTCTGGATTCAGCACAAAAGAGGAAAGTTCACGTACTTTGTTACAAACTCTAGAAGACTTTTTGGTCCATCTTAGTTAGTTTGGATGTCAGAGGTTCCATCCTCACTCTGATCTGCTTCCATGTTAAGCTCTTCCATTTTCTAGTCAGCAAGATGGATAAAAGTCAGAGCTATAAGTAGAGCTTGTCTTCCCCTTTCCTTAGCACTGGAGTGACTGGAGAGAGATTTAACTCTCTAAAATTCCATGTCATTCACCCAGATATTTTTACCTCGAGGAGAGCATAATGCACCTTTCAGCCCGCAGTGCACTCGGAGGCAGCCAGCCGCCTCTGACAGACAGGCAGACAGTCACATTGCACCTTCTGATCCACAAGGATCCACAAGTACTCCGCTAGCTATATATAGAAAGCGTTCTGCTCCTCTGTGAAGTGCATCCACTTCTGGTTGGGAGAAGCTTGGCAAAAGCACTGCAATCATGCCCAGGTTTTCCGCCCAGAGACGAGAGACCAAGCTCACCTGGGCAGCTGCAGCTTGGGAGGAGGGGAAGGCCTTGGACGGACACCACCAAGCTCCAGGATTGGGAGGGCCTGTCAGACTGGTGTTGGAGTTCACAGCCTTAATCATCTCAGAGCCTCCCTGAAATGAGTCATTGCAATGATGCGATGAATCTGCTTCTTTTCTCTAAAAGGTAGCTAGGAATCAGTACAGAGTGACCGGCCTGAGTCATACCAACATAAGCAACTCTGTCTTAAGCCAGAACTGTTCCGATTGTATTCTGTCTCTGATAGAAATGTTAAAGGAAAAGTAGCAGCGTTAATCACAGTCTCTTTTTAGCCATCCCCCCAACATGGATTATGGGTTAAACTTTGAAGGGATAATAATGACTAGCATTTAGAATCCTTAAAGTCTTAAAAGTACTTTATTCATACCAACCTGGTGATAGTGTTTTATTATTCTATTCCCATTATACAGATGAAGAAATTAAGCTTGGGAAGGTAAAGTGGCTTTAGCACCAGCCTTCTTACAGTATAGCACATTGCCTCTGCTTGGCGGGAGAACATGGCTGAGCTTGTAAAGGCTAGCTAGGGGAAGCCTGCTCAATCCCTACTAGCTTTTAATTCCAGTGCTGGGTGTGGTCAGGTTATATGGTGTCTTTCAGAACTTTGGAAGAGGAGGCATCTTCCCCATTGTTAGTCAACCAGCAAGCTGAAATCCAGTGAGTGCCCCAGGCCTGACCTGAGCTTGCCACTGTGGAGGACACAAAGGGAGCGTAGTTCCTGCCCTTCTCGAACTCACAGTCTGGTTGAGGAGGCAAAAGCTTCACACGTGTGCTGGGCAGCAACAATGGCAAAGAGATAGGACAATTTAATTGAGGGCCTAGACAGTTCAAATTCAGGTTCTACTCCTAGTACCCAGGTGACCAAAGGAAAGCCTTTATTTTCTCCTGACCCTGCTTCAGTCTTCCCAATTTCTGTTAAAGGGACCACCATCCTCCTCCTCACCCAGATTCTGAACCTGAGGCTCATCCTTAACTCTCCACCTTGACATGCCATGTCCAATTACCTATAAAGGCTTGTTAATCTATAGTCCTTATAGTAACTCTTGCATCTGACCTTCTTTCTGTTCACACAATCATCACTTAGTATAGGTCCACATCACCTGGATCACATAATAAGCTTCTCATTAGTCCTCCTACTCCCACTCTGTCCCTTCTCTAATATACCTTCCTCACAACTACCAAAATAATTTTCCTAAGGCACAAGACAGATTGTCACCTCCTTTCACAAAAATCTTTGTTGTTCTTCAGTCGTGTTCCACTCTTCCTGACCCCATTTGGGGTTTTCTTAGCAGAGATACTGGAGTGGTTTGCCATTACCTTCTCTAGTTCATTTTACAGATGAAGAAACTGAGGCAAACAGGGTAAAGTGACTTGCGCAGGACCAATAAAATGTCTGAAGCCAGAGTTGAACTCCGGAAGATAAATCTTCCTGACTGTAGGTCAGGAGGGCTATTCATTGTGCCGCCTATCTGCCAAAACTTATTGCCCATAGAATAAAACATAAATTTAGCCTAGCGTTTAAAGGTACCACACATTTAAAGAACATACACTACTTCACCTTCTAGCCTTATTTCTTGACTCTCTTTTATGAATTCTACCTTCCAGCCAAACTAACCTTCTAGCTTTTCCCTAAACACAACCTTCTATCTCTCACCTTTGTGTATTTGTACATCTCATCCCTCATTTTTTTTATTGTCATATTTGAGTTATTGGCAGAGGTAGTTCAGATTTAAATTTTTTACCAGTTTACTTTTAACTTATTAAAACTTCTTATTTTCAAAACATATGCATACAGTTCTAATGATCTTGTTATGAAGAGAACCATCTATAGCCAGAGAGAAGACTGTAGGAACTGAATGTGGATCACAACATAACATTCTCACTCTTTTTGTTGTTGTTTGTTTGCATTTTGTTTCCTTACTCATTTACTTTCTTTTTTTAAAATCTGATTTCTCTTGTGCAACAAGAGAATTGTATAAATATGTTTATACATATTGGACTTAACATATATTTTAACCGTTTAACATATATTGAATTGCTTGCTGTCTAGGGGAGGGGATGGGGGAAAGGAGGGGAAAATCTGGAAAACAAGGCTATGCAAGGGTCAATGTTGTCAAATTATCCATGCATATGTTTTGAAAATAAAAAGCTTTATTTAAAAAAACAAAAACATACACATAGATAATTTTTTTAACATATCCCTCATCCTTGTATCTCCTCATCTCTACCCTCAGAAACTTTGTCTTCCTTCAAGACTATAATTAGCTTCTCTGTCTTATGGGAAGTCTTTTCTGATCCCCTCACCCTTTACTCCTTATGATTAGTGTTTTCTTCCTCTTAATACCATACTTAGTTCTGTGTGTTTGTCCTCTCTCCCCTCCCCCAATAGAGCAAAAGCTCCTAAAGGCAAGGATGAATTAATTTTTAATCTTCTTAACTTCATCACAATGCCTTGAACATAGTAGAGACAATGAATAATTATTTCTCAGATTGAATTGTCACATCTCCTCCCCCTGGTAAAATTCATCCTATTGGGACGGCAAGGTGGTGCAGTGGATAGAGCACCAGCCCTGAAGTCAGGAGCACCCGAGTTCAAATCTAGTCTCAGACACTTAACACTTCCTAGCTGTGTGACCTTGGGCAAGTCACTTAACCCCAATTGCCTCAGGAAAAAAAATATTCATTCTGTTTCTTCTCATCTGTAAAATGAGAAGTCTGAATTAAATGCTTCCTAAGGCATCCTCTTTCTATAACATCTGTGATCCTGGGACTCTCTCAGGGGTCGAATGATCATAAAGGGCTTTTATGCAAAAGAAATCAGCCTTGAAGGTGGGGTAGATTTGGATGGGACAGAAGGGGAAGGCCATTCAAGACAGAGGGGCATGCACTACCAAAGATACAGTATGGCCCTTTGTAATTCTACTGTATCTAGCCCAACATCTTTCCCCCCCCCCAGATCTATAATCTCATTGATGTGTTTATCCCCTCCAGTGACACAGATTGCAACCCATCCATGCTTGTTCGACTCTCCTCCATGTCCTCCCTTGATTGATGACAAGTTCCCTCCAATATCCTCAGGGCCTCTCTCCAATCCTCTTCACACTGCATATGTACCAATAGAGTGCACAGATGGGTCATCCCTGGCTCTTGCCATATAATTAGTCTATCCTTTTTTGTGTGATCTTACATTTCACTGATGACCCACACCATTATCCATTTTGGACAGTTGAATCGGTAAATTCAGAGAAGGGGCTAGCATTTATTTTCCCTGTCCTCTTCTAAATGTATAGTGCTAAATGCTTTGTTTCCTGTCTTCCTAACCCCTTTCCTAAACTCAGATGTTATTAAGTGGAGTCACCAGTCACCTGCTAGAGAGTGATACTTATGGGTTGAGAAGTGTGCTTCATGTGTTTGTTTTCCCTGCCTCAGCAGGTTAGACCCCCTGCTCTGAATTCCAATGTGTACTGGCCCTTTCACCTTGCCAGTGGACTCAAGGGGACCATTAATATGGGTGTCAAGTCAGCAAGAGAGAAAGCCTCCCTGCCACTCAACAGGCTGGCCCTGCCTGACCTTGAAGGTGCATTAAGTTTCAAATGGTTTTCAGCTCATCAGCCTCCCAGCCAAGAGACCTCCCCAGAGCCCGAAGAATCTGTATACATCCTCTGAAAGGAACCTTCTGAATAGTTGCTGGCATATGGCACAGGGACACGACTCTCTCCCTTCTACATCCTCAGCATTTCACTGAGATCCAACAGATATTTTTACCCTTTCACCCCAAATCCCCTCTTGGAATCTAAGACAGCCTGGCCCTGATGGGTCCCCTGTAGCCCTTTGGAAGAAATTGCCACATTTGGACAAAGAAAGAAGTCTTAGATAGTGAGAACCAATTTTTTCTCCAAGTCCTCTGAGGACCAACTAGAGACTTAAAGGGAAATAGGAGGTGCAGACCTGGACATATAGTAGTCCCTGGAAAAATTCAGCAATTGATTGAATTGAAGTGTTCTAAAGCACCCAGAGCTTTGAATCCAATATGGTCAGACCCAAAGCAAAGCTTCCTGAGTCTAAATATGCCTCGGCCCGGATTGTTGGACAGGACGTTGAGTCAAAGAACATCTGAGGCATGAGAGGCTTTGGAGGTTGTCTAGGTCAAAGCCTTCATTTTACAGAAGGGAAAATCGAAGTCTCCAAAGGAGTGACTAGCATGGAATCATAATGGTAGTAAATGATAATGCTGTCAGTTGACTCCAGATCATTCAACTCCCCCAAGCCAGGGGCCTTTCTTCTATACCAAGAGGCTTGTTTTCTGCTGAGCAGAAGACAGGAGAGATAAAAAGCATCCTTGAGGTCCCGTTTGTCCTAGGGGTCCAGGTTTGGCACAACTCTTGATCTGAAGAGAATTTTAGGAATAGGAGTAGAGAAGACCCATCAGAATGGAAGTTACTTCATTTTCTCCAGGGTTCTGTGTGTCCTGTTACCTACTTCTAGAGGAGATGAGGTTTGGATTCAATTCTCACATATTTACATGTGCATTTACACCAAAAAATATTAACCTCAGAATGTCTCTTTGATTCTGGGTCGAGTTCTTCTACCCACAAGCAGACACTTTATGTGCCAGCTTATTTCAATAGTCATTGTAGAACATAGGTGTCTAGGCTTGCTCTATAATAGTGCTGTCATATATACCCAAGTCAGATAGAATCTGGTATGATGGAATCAGCCTTAGATGGTTAGTTACTTAGGGGGCCTGAGTTCTAATGTGGACGCCCCATGAATTCAGTCATTCATTTGTTTATTCACTCACTCCCCATTCTGGCTCTCATTTCCATTTTCTGTAAACTGAGTGGGTTGGGTCAGATGAGCCCCAGGGCTCATCTCTACGACCTTCTGGCTTGGGGAAATTATCTGTATCAGAGCTTTCCCTGCCTTTGTGCACATGAGCTTAGTTGGCCACCTTAGATTAACTCAACTCATTTGTAGTCTGTGGAGTCCATCAATAGGGCTTAGATGAAGAGGGGAGAGAAGAATTTTACAACGACTTCAGAGGCCTCAGGAGAGCTGCTGCAGGCACGTGGACTGGTTTCTGTGAATATCAGGTGCATCCTTCAGTGGGAAATTGGCTGCCTTTCCCAAGGTCGTCTCCACTGCTGCAGTTCTTCCCTGTCATATCTACTGTCTTTCCCTTCAAGACTCCCTCCCTTGTCTCTGTGTGTATGTCTCCCCTCTCTGTCTCTTTCTTTCTGTCTCTCTCCTCTTCCTTCCCTTCTTCTCTCTCTGTTTTCTTTGCCTTTCTCTTCTCTCTAATCTCTCCTTTCCTTTCTCTCTTCTCACCTCTTTTCTCTCTAGTTCTGTCTCTTCTCATCTTTTCTTTTTTTTCCCTCTCTGTGTCTTAGTCTTTGTTTCTTTCTCCTCTCTCTTCCTTTTTTTGGTATTTCTACATTCACTGTCTCTTCTTTTTTCTTTCCTCTCTTTCTCCCCCACCTCTCTCCCTTCTTCCCCTTCTCTCTCTCTCTCTCTCTCTCTCTTCCCTGCTCCCTCTTTTTTCATCTCTATCTCTCCCTCTTTGTCTCTCTCTCTATCTGCCTGTGCATGTGTGTGTGCACGTACACCTCTCTCTGCCCCTCTCTCTAACTCCTGAATGGAAGATGTTCAGTTGTAACCCCAGTAGAGGTTCTGCTCAAATGCACATGGCTCCTGGGAAGCAGGCTTTTGTCTGGTTGTCTTTGTTCCTGATGTATTACATGGCTGCATGGCCCAGCCGGGACAGACTTCCCCTTTTCTTTTTGTCAACAGTGCCCACCTGGACAGGTGATTTATTAGTTTGTTATCAGACAGGAGCACTGAACTCATAGGGGGACAGCCTCCACAGTGCAAATGCAGCTCGGGTACTGCTGATTGGCAGGCCTCCCAGTCTTCCCTGCCCGGAGAGTGGGTGGGCAGCCCCAGGTGCTGCCTTTTGTCATCCACGTGGCAGTTGGAGGCAGCCAAGAGTCACACCTTACATCCCAGCCCCTGTATACTCCACGAGGGTTGCCCAGTCAGGAGAGTGCCACTGGGTATAGACAAAAGGGGAACGAGGCCCAGTGGGTTTCTTGGGAGTACTTCTCCAAAATCCAAGACTGGAGGAAATTTATACACACCACTGGTCTCATTTGCCAACCTCTCCCAGCCATCCTGCCTCCTCGCTACCAACAAGGGAATCCCCCTGGCTATTTTAGAGACTGTAATAGACTCATTTTCATTGGTAAATGCTTCTTGGCAATGATGAAAGGTGAATTTTTTAACAAGGAAATGAGCATTTTTAACAGCTGTAAATGTGGTCAGGGGAATTCCTTCCTCCGAGGGGACACTTGGATGTGTCTGTGATGTGCTGATGATACAGGCCAGAAAGTTCCCAGGCCTCCTGTTAAGTATTATTAATAGCAGTGGGACTAGCTCCTTTCCCTGGGCTTCCCTCTCCTGCTCTGCTCCATGTAGCTCACGAGTGCTGAATCATCCTTTCTGCTACATGGCCAGGCCTGTACGACGTGACAGGCTCCTCATAGGCAGGTCAGGGAGGGAATATCGTGGGCTCTGTTAGCACCGATGTCTACAACCAGACCAAGGCCGTGGCCTTGAGCTTCAAAAAGCAACCTCATTCAGTCAATAAATACTGATTGACTGCTCAGACACTATGGAAGATAGAGTGAAGAGTAAGACATAGCCCTTCCCTCAGAGAGCTTACTGTCTACCAGGAGGGCACATAGAGGGCCACGAAGCATGCAGAAGTGCCCTGCACTGCTAACACAACATAGTGATGATAGCGAACATTAATAGCACTTTACAATTATTATCTCATTCAGCCCTCAAGACAACCTTGTGAAGTAAGGTACTAGGATTACCACTATTTTACTGATGAAGAAACCAAGCCAAACACAGATTAAATGAATTCTCCAGAGTCATGCAGCTAATAAGTATCTGAGGTCAAACAATAACTCAGGTCTTCCTAACTCCAGGTCCAGCACTCTATCCTGTACTACCTAGCTGCCCCTAAAAATTAATTAACATTAATGGTTCCAGAAAAAACACAACATTTTGTGAAATAATATTGCTAGGGTTAGCTACTTCCATAGGAGCCAGTACCATTAATAAGCAGTCATGATCAAACATCTTCTGCAGTGGCATTTCATAAAGTTCTTGCAGGGTCTTATTATAATTAAGACTGGCTTTATTATTAATAATCATAAAATATCACAGTTATTTAGTACTTAAGACATTTTTCTCACAATAACCCTATGATATTTGTAGCACAAGTATTATATCCATTTTACAAATGAGGAAACAGGCAGAATGCAACTACTTACCCTTTGCCACATGACCAACAAGTACTTAAGAGAATCAAACCCACATGTCTCTGACTCAGGTCTAACTCTCCTTCTGCTACACCTACTTCTCAAAAGCAATGTGAAGTGAGATTTTACTGTAGGTGGTCAGAGCAATGAAGGAAGTTCATACAAAGAGCATTCTGAGAAAGGAGAGATCACTTTATCCTGGAGGATCAGATATTTGTTTTGGGTAGCCCCAGAAGATTTATGAATCAGCATCTCCACCATTAGCACTTTGGGCAACCTTGGTAGAGAGCTTCAGTTTTCAATGTCTCCATTCTCTCTCCCATAGAAAGGAATTTCAGTACCCAGTGCCTAACTCAATTGCACTCAAAACTTCCATAAGAATAGTTCACACTTCTCTAAAACTTTGGATTTGTGAAACACTTTACTCATTTGATTCTCACAACAGCCCAGTTAAGTAGGTGCTATTATGATCCTGCTTTTACAGATGAGAAAAGCGAAGTTGTCCCCATTTTATCGATTAGGAAATCAAGGCTTATCCATGATCACATGGATAATGGCTCTCTCAAGTAGAATTCAAATCCAGGTAGTCCTAGCTCCAGAGTCCATAGCTTTAGTCACTATACTGTAACCTGTGAGGAAGGGAGAAGGCAGAGATGCTCTGGGTCCTTCCAGTTTTCCAAATCTGAAATAGAATTCAGATCTGCTGATTCTTAATTCCAAAGGCTCAATATTAAAAATCCTGCTGCTTCCTGTCATTGTGTCACCTTGCGTGTTTAAAAATATATACGTTCTTAGAAATTTGCTCTTTTATGTGTTCTCAAGATTTCAAGGTTGAACTTCTTCCCACAGTACAAATACACCTGAGCTTCCAAATATGATTCCCAGGAGTGTGGGTGGGGCTTCCTAGAAATTTATCTTCCTAAGACCCTCCAGCACAGAAGGAATCGTATGCTTTCTATCTTCCTTTAAAGATGGTTTTTGAAGTTCTGTGTCTTTATACTTGGAAGGTTGTCATGTCACTACCAATTTGGAGGGCAGATCATCCCTATCCATTATAATCCATATTTATCAAATCTATCCTTTCCCTCAACAACATAGAATGTTAGGTTCGTAGCCTTGTTCTGAAGCACGAGTCCCATTTTTTTTTTAAATAGCAAACTGAGTACTTGCTGTATACAAAGCCCTGCCCTGAGCAGGTTGCAAAGATGAATTAAATAATGCTTGAGAATAGAAGAGGAAGCTAATTCTGTGGACAAGGGAGATTAGGGAAGACTGGTGCTAATTAGGAAGCTAATGCTTCTTTCTTGGAGAAAATAGCATTTGAGCCAGGCCTTGAAGGAAACATTTTTTTCAAGATGTCAACAGTTGGAGTTATTTTGGAAGGCAAAAAATGTGGGGACAGAAAAACTTAAAACATGTTTTCAGGACCCTGAGTAGTCCTGTTTGACTGAAATGTAAAATACACAGCAGGGAATAAAATAAGCTGAAGCTAAAAAGCATGTGCCTGCTGACATAGCTTCTGATCCATTCAGGGGCACTAGCCTTCAATCCCCCAGCTCTGGCTGCAGATAAGATCAGCAGTCTAATTCCAGACCTTCCCACCCTGCCCTACCACATCACTGCCTTTGACTCAAGCAGCAGGTGGATCGATTGCAGCAGAGGCCCAGCATAGGAGATATTGGCAGAAGCTTGCTAGGATGAGAGCTCCAGGAGAGAGAACACAGTGGCCAGGCAGTAAATATCACAAGAAAAGAGAGAAGGCACTCAGCCAAGAAATGAGAGACCCACCCCCAACTTGTTCCCCTAACTACTCTGCACAGAGCATGTCCATTGACCTGATGCTAATGTTGACAATTCATAGTGGGTGGCATTTTCTTTAAACAGGCATCGGAGTCGTGGATACTAGAAAGTGGAAAGATCTGCAAAACAGATTTGCAGGTTTAGGGAAAGATTTCAGGAATAACCTGCTCCCTGATGAAGCTGGCATGAGTAGCCCATGGAGACTGTACCCATGTGCTTTGAGAATTTTTTATAGATCTTTTGAGATATTCTCCACTACAGGAGAACTTATTGGAATAAAGGACTCCTTCCTGCAAGAGAGCCCCTATTGGCATTGTAAAAAATGGCAAATCTTGTCCCTGCCCTCTGGAACTCTCACTGCCATACAGAAGAGAAACCTGTGTAGAGATCGTGGTACTTTGTAGAAGGCTTGTAAAGGAAGTACCATGAGAGTACCTTGAGTCAGAGAAAAGAGGCTGCTTTCAGCTGGGCCAGATCAGGTGACCAACAAGACATCCCCAGAAACAAAAAGTCAGTGAGTTTAACTACCACTTCTGCTGTAATTTCACTCTATAATATAGCATCCTTTCTCTGTGCTTCCACTTTCTCTCCCCCTTGAGAAACAGGGATGACCATGACATATTGCAAAGCAGGACCACAGGATAAGGCATTTGGGCATCTCAAGCAAGGTTTGAAATCTCTGCCTCTTGTGGAGTACAGACTGTCCACATGAGGCTTGGAGCTTTTGCTGTAAAATTAGAAACTAACTACCACAAAATAAATAACTACAGGCATAAAAAGTGGGATTTAGAGCTTTCAAATATGTGCATTTATAAAAAGGAATACTTTCAAATGCCCCTCAATGTGTGTGTCTCTCTCTCCCATTTATTGCACCCTAGGTAGCTAACCTTCCTTTCTTACCTCTAAATCTAGTTCTCTTTAATTGACTCCAATCCACATAAAGTAATATATGCATAAGGTCTATGGAGCAGTCCTAAGGCACCTCTGAGTGATGAGGTCTCATCCTTTTGCTGTAGCCTGTCAGTGCCCAGTGCGGGGTACTCAGTAGGTGTTCAGTAAGTACTTGAGTCCCAGTCTTGCCCAATTAATGAAGGCCTTCTAGACTTGGACTTAGAGAAATAGACCATACCTACATGGTAACAGATTGTGGACACGTAAGGTTTTGTAGAACCTTTAAGCGGACACTTGTATCCCAATTGAGCTGTTCTACCTGACTTAGGTGTCAGATTTCATATATACTACCCCTCATCTAACATGAGCATAGCAAAACCCTTCAACTGGAGAACTGCCGACTGTAAGGGAAGAAGGGGAAGGAAAGAAGCATTTATATAGTGCCTTCTTTGCACCGAGCCCTTTACAAATAGCTCGTTTGATCTTCACAACAGCCTTGCAAAACAGATTCTGTTATTATCTTCCTTTACAGTTGAGGAAACTGAGGCACAGAGGTTAACTTGGGGAGTCTCTCGCAGGTAGTGTCTGAGGGCGGATTTGGACTTGGATCTTCCTGATTCTAGATTTAGTGCTCCAAGCAATCTGGAATTATGCCCCAAAAGTTATCAAACTGTGCATACCCTTTGATCCAACAGTGTTTCTACTGGGCTTATACCCCAAAGGAGATACTAAAGAAGGGAAGGGGACCTGTATGTGCCAAAATGTTTGTGGCAGCCCTGTTTGCAGTGGCTAGAAGCTGGAAAATGAATGGATGCCCATCAATTGGAGAATGGTTGAGTAAATTGTGGTATATGAATGTTATGGAATATTATTGTTCTATAAGAAACGACCAGCAGGATGAATACAGAGAGGCTTGGAGAGGCTTACATAAACTGATGCTGAGTGAAATGAGCAGAACCAAGAGATCATTATATACGTCAACAATGAACCTGTATGAAGATGTAATCTGATGGAAGTGGATTTCTTTGACAAAGAGACCTAATTCAGTTTTAATTGATCAATGATGGACAGAAGCAGCTACACCCAAAGAAAAAACACTGGGAAATAAATATAAACTGTTTGCATTTTTGTTTTTCTTCCCGGGTTATTTATACCTTCTGAATCCAATTCTCCCTGTGCAACAAGAAAACTATTTGGATCTGCACACATACATTGTATCTAGGATATACTATGACATATTCAACATATATAGGACTGCTTGCCATCTAGGGGAAGGGATTGGAGAGTGGGAGGGAAAAATCGGAACAGAAATGAGTGCAAGGGATAATGTAAAAAAATTACTCTGGCATGGGTTCTGTCAATAAAAAGTTATTATAATAAAAAAAGAAAAGAAAAAGAATCTACCTTAAAAAAAAAAAAAAAGATTTAGTACTCCATCCGTCTCCTGGCTTTCCGGAGATAAAAATGATTCTTACTGTAGGACTCGGCAACTAATTGTCAGTGTGAGATTCTGCCAGTGGTTAGAAGTTATGATGCTAAGTATTTGTAAAGTGTCTGAGAATACAATGATCTATGACTATTGTGAAGGATTTAGGATGAAAAATCCTATCCATACCCAGAGAAAGAATTGATTGGGCCTGAAAGCAGATTGAAGCATTCTCTCTCATTTGCTTTTTTTTTTTCTTTTTTTTTTTTTAAATTTTCTTGAGGGTTTTCTTGGAGGCGGAGGGGGTTATGTTTTCTTTCACAACATGACTTTCATGGAAATTTTTTGCATGACTTCACATTTGCTTTCTTAATGGGAGATGGGGATAGGGATAAGGGAGAGAATCTGAAACTCAAAAGTTTTAAAAACAATGTAAAAAAAAAAAAGAATCCTAGAACATGCCCATTTTAAAAGTTTCAAAAAAAGAAAGTTTCTGAGGAAGGAGTGACTATCTCATTGTATCTGAGATGAGATGCACAGGATGATCCACTCTCCTGAAAGGTGCTGTTGGCATCTGTCTCCCTGTGACATTTCTTACACAGGCCTGGCTTTGTTCTCTGCTGTGGTCGCAGATGATGAGGTACCAAGTTCTTCATTTGGCATAGATGCTATTAGATGACAATACCCATGAGCCTGTGCCAAGAGTGTGGCTAGCAGTTTCAGTGTGATTAAAGCATTAGTCTCTGGGATTAAGACGCAGCCAGATCCTGTCCAAGTTGAGGAGCTGACAATGTTTCTGGCATCCTTTCTGAGTCCCTCTTCCACCTTGTGGTACTCTTCTCAGCCTCATTGTGCGTCCCCTCCCCTAGGCCCACATGGAAAGTAACTTGGAAGGTGAGGCAGGTAAGACAACAGAATCCAGCTAAAGGCCCCAAAGAAAACTGAATTTCTTCATGTTTTTATTAGGTAAGGAAAGGCAAGAACATTTTGAGAAGGGTTAGTGCCAAACCTCCCTTCCTTTCCCTCTAGGCTCTCCAGTCCCAACCCGAGCCACAGCAGAGAGTACCAGGAGGGCCTGGGCCTTAGCCAGGAAACTGCCTGTCCGTCTAGTTTGCTTTCCATTGTGACAAGTTGGCAGTTTAGATTCTTGCTCCCTCCTGTTCTTGTTCCCTCCTGTGAGTCTTCCTTCCTTGTCCAATTCCCCCATTCTTTTGTTTGTTCTCATAATTCATATCATCTTTCTGGGTTTCTCAGGGGCATTCTATGCTCTATTAACATTCTGATTATAAAATAACAAAGACTGTAGCATGTACTGCCTCCCTTTTGGCCTCTTCCTCTCTCTGGGCCTGAGTTTTCTTCTTTATAAAATTGAAAGGGGGTTAAAGAATAGGGATGATAGCATCCTTTCTTGATAGCATCCTGTGATTTTGTGATTGCTTCCTGTCCCCCCATTTCTATCCCCCCAGCTAGGTGAAGTTGCTGGGTTTTGGCTTTTTGGAAGAGAAAATTATGTGATGATATCTTAATAAACCCTCCCCTCCAAAAAAGGCTTTCCCTGAAACAAACACCTTGGTGGGCTACAGGCTCTTTAAGAACAGGGATTTTTTTTTTTTTTTTTAATATTTTGCTTTGTCTATCCCAACACCGATAATAGTCCCTGCACATAATAAATACTTAGTAAATGCTTACTGGATTGGATTGGGTTGGATTTTTAACATTGATATCCTTTCAGTCACACTTTATGGCTACAAGTAATGGAATATCATAGGCTCCAAAGAACTGAGCTGTGCAGAGGCCTATGAAAAGTGAATAGGCTGCAATGTACTTCTAATGAAGAATTACATAGGAGAAGAAGTGTAAGGATATCAACAGAGAGATGTATGACCAGAAGAGTATGTGGACCAGTCATAAAGGAAGACTAAGGATTAATTTCTATCCCTCAATCAATTAAACAGATATTTAAGAAGTCCCTATTGTGTATACACAGGGGCACAATGACAAAAGTAAAAATAATCTCTGTCTTCAAAAAGCTTACACTCTAGCTGGGGGAGACATGTTCCTATATGGGCATTTATAAAATAGATAAAAGGTAATTTTGAGGAGAAGGCATCAGCAGTCGAAAGCATCACAAAAGGCCTCATGTAGAAGGTGGTGCTTGAGTTTAATTGTAATGTCAAGAGATTTAAATGAAGGGCCCCAGTACATTAGTGTGATGACTGCATATTTTAAAATCAGCCAGAGTCAGGAATTCAGGTTAAGGGAAAATCTTCAATCTTTATTTTCAGTGGAGGTAAAAAAGGATTGGAGGTGAAGAAGGATTGGAGGTAAAGGGAGATTAGCAATGTCAGCAGCTGCGTAGAGAAGCCAGCCAGACCAGAAACCACCAGAGCAGAATCCAGTCAGCCTTCTCTCCCCTCCTCTCTTCCTGCCCTTCTGCCTCCACCCACCAAAATCGTCATTTCCTATACAACACATCAGGACTTTCACAGAGAGTGGGTGGGGGCCATTCTTTCTCCAAGCATATATATTAGTAGAGTATGGTCCAATTACTATTTAGCCTCACGTGCTTGGGACCTCAGTGCATCAACTCAAGCCTTAGCCCATTACACATTAGGAAGCCATGAAAAAGAGTCCTCTGAAATAAGAGGTGTGTTCATTCTGATCTGTAAAGTTGGAGGGAGTGCTCACCTAGAGAACTGAACTCTACTTATGTCTCCAAGTACCAGAAAGTTCTAACTCCTCACCACATTATTCCTTCACAGGTGACAGGTGCTGACTGATCAAGCAGGGATATGCTCTATCTTCTGGGCAGCCTTTCATCCACGCTCATCCTCTCCTTACAGAGCTTTTTTTTTTTTTTTTTTTTTTTTTTTTTTTTTTTTTTTTTTTTTTTTTTTTTATTTGTCTCAAGGATAGATGTTGTGCTTCTGGAGGATTCCAGTTTATTAATTTCTGGTGTCTGCCATCAGCTTTTTGTGTGGCCTTTGGCAAGTGACTTAAACACTCTAAACCTTGGGTTCTCCATCTGTAGAGTATGTTGACTGTCATTTTCCTTCTGAGTCAGAAGATTTTTAAAAATGAGGAAAAAATGAGAAAGCATTTGCTATGCTGTGAGCACTTGAGAAGAAATATGATTCCCATCATCATATGATAATAGCTTACTTTTACACAGTACATTACAGTTAGCAAATCATAAAACTTTTGCCTTATCTTATTTGATCTTCACAAAAGATCTGTGTGGAAGACAATGCATGGTTTATTATCACACTTATCGGCTTATTTTACAGATAGGGAAATTGAGGTTCAGAGAGGGTGATTTGCTCATGATCACTTTGCCCAATGAATGTCAGAAGTGGTATTCAAATCAGTATCCCTCCCAACACTAAACCCAGGCCTCTCTTCACTACCTCATGAGTATTCCCTTTACGACTGACCAGGGAAATTGGACGAAAACATATATTTTTAAATTTTTCTGCTTGCCTCATTAGTCAAGCTTTTAGGTATTATGCTGGAAGGGTTATCACATAAATCTCATGTATAATTCTAAGGAGGAATCCAATGTTAGAGTAAAGAGTAATGTTAGAGTAATGTTCTCTGGTGGCAACCCTTTCATCTCTCTGTGATCTTATCCCTTATTTGCTGATGAAGTGTCTTGTTCCTTTCATTTACCACTTCCTCCTTAAATATTTTGTCTTTTTCTCTCTTGTATGATGTTTTCTCCTCTACCTTCAGACATGCAGACACAAAATCTTCATGTGACCTTTCTGCATTTTTTTTATCACCTGTTGTGTATCTCTTCTTGTATTCTCCATCAGACTTCTCTAACAAGTGGTCTATACTTGTTACTTTAAAAACTCCACTCATTTCTTCTCATAACCTACCCTGTCAAATTATTCAGAATCAGAAACAGATAAGGTTTTTATCAGTGGAGAAGACACTAAAGAGAATGCCTTACCATCAGTTTTTGGTACTAAGCCCATTGGGCCTTTCCATCTGACTTGTAGTGAAATGTCCTATATGTATCGTCCCTTCATTAGTATGTAAACTCCCTGAGAGCAGGGAATGTATTGCTTTTCTATTTGTATCACTAGTACAAGGCTTTGTACATAATAAATCTTTAATAAAAGCTTTTTCTTCCTTCCCTCCTCTCTCCCTTCTTTCCTCTCTCTCTTCTTTCCTCTCTCCCTTCCTCCTTCTTTCCCTCCGTTTCTCCCCTCCTCCCTTCCTCTCTTCCTTTTTTCCTTCCTTCCTAACTTAACTCAGAGTATAATGAAAATCAGGAGACTTAAGTCCTTATCCAGGCTTAGTCACTAATTCATTTACAACTATTTCCCCTTTCTAGGATTCTGTTTCCTCCTCTGGAAAATGAAATTGGGACTAGGTGATCTCTAGCTATCTTCCAGCTTTAAAATTCTGTGATGATACGATTCTTCATCTTTGCCTTTCCTCAGTCCCTTCATTTCTCCCACCATTTGGTCTTCCCCCACCCCCAGGCCAGCAGGAACAGCTGCAAGTAGATTTGAAATGAAACGACAGTGTTAAAGATGGAGAGCTGTATAAATAGAATAATAATAATGCTGGGTTTGGAATTTATCCACACTTGATGGGGGTGTCTTGCCTTGCATTCCCCACTCATCACTCATGAGTGAAAAGGTCACCCCTAGCCTAGGAAGATAAATTCCAATAACGTTGGTATAATTAGAACATGCAGTATTTAGATATTTTTTTCTTCAGTACAATTAGGCAGGGATAATTTGGTGAGCTATTTTCCCCTATGCTGGACATGGCTCTCGCTCGCATCCGTTCTTTTGAATTACTTGACGAGACCATCATCCTCAGGGGCTCTTTTTACACTCCCTTGGCCCAGTTGTTACTTATACAGAATGGTTCACGTCGCCCTCTCTAGGCAGTGTTCTATGCTCTGAAATTATCCCTTCCACAAAAGCTCCCTTTGCCTCATTATCCTGCCCTTAGCTGCATTTTAGAGAAGGCAATGACCTGTTCAAATAACCAGCATTAGTGTGGAGTGATGAGTAACCTTAATGTGTGACCTCTTCCCTGTACTATTTGTATTTTGTATTGCAAAAGAAGAATCCTAATTCATCAAGAATGTCCTAACCTAAGGGTTCAATAAGATGTATGCAATAAGATCTCATAGCCTTCGCTTAGAGAACTTCAGACTAGTTGTCCCCACTACAATTCTCTATCCTTTTCTCTCCATCATAAGCTCCTCCACACCAGTGTATCTGGTGGCATGCCTCCCCTACCAGCATTACATTTATTTTTCTGCCTCGAAGACCCACTGCTGGCTCACTCCATCACATGGCATCTTCTCTGCTATAGACTTTGGGGGGAAGATGTTTTTTCGATTCCAAAAGGGGAGAGAGAAGAACAGTTAACAAAAATGTCCCCTTCTCTGCTCTGGGATTTTTACTATTGACATCCCACTGATTTTCTCCCCATTCCCAACTCTGAACAACCTCAGGACTTTAGGGAAAAGAAAAATAACTCCTCAATGAAAAATGAAGTTCCCTGCTCAAACCCGAAGAAACATTTCTCTAATGGCGAGAATTTCAGGCAACATGTGAAGTTAGTGGAAAAAAAGATGATTGGGGGAATAGTTTTTTATGATCCCACTATGGAGACAACCTCTCAGGTAATGTTGTTCTTGCTGCTTGATGTTCAAATAGTATTTTCCTCTGATTTTCCATTTGGGCCTCATTTTCCTTAAGATGAAAGTTCAGGACCAAACCTTCACAACGGGGTAACGCTCCCTCAGGGATTTCTGTAGGAGCCTGAGACATTGCTCTGAATAATAGTTCTGTTCCTCATCCACCATTCTACCTAACGTCTCACTCACCTCATTTTTTTTTCTTTGACCTCTGCCACAGAATGAGCAGCCATCTTCATTAAGTTGTCCAGGGCGATGTCTAAATCTTTCTTCCTGAGAAGTTACAACTATTTCAGAACCCATCATTGTGGGAGAGAAGTTGAAATTGTTCATTCCAATATGCTTCACCTTGTGCTTTTCTGCACTGAGTTTCCGTGGCAGCCGTCTTGCCTTGCTTTGTGATTTGGTCTAATCGGAGCGCCCTATAGCTGCTCATCTTCTCTTCCTGCCCATACCCAGATTTGCCTACCCCCTGTAGTCTGGCATTTCAGCTGCCATGCCATGTACTTCCTCTTCTAGGTTGCCATTAAGCAGATTGAGCCAAATTCAGTCCGGTGCCGATCGTTGAGCACCCCTGCTATTGACCCCTCTCTGCTAGGAGAATTGGCTGCCTGTTTTTCCCTTATGTTCCCTGTCACTTAACTAGATTTTTTTATGCCAGGGCAAACTTTTCTCCCCAGGGTTACTAAGCTTCCTTAATGGCCCCTCATAAAGGACTTCATCCAAACCCTTTGGAGCCGTGGCTACTAGTTGGACTTTCTTCAGATACTGTTTTTCCTAAATCTTTCAAGAAATATGACTCTCAGGGGTTTTGTTCTCTTTCTCTTTCCATTTATTTCTGCTCTGGCCCAATTTGTCCCCCTCTTATAAACATCTGCCTGTTACAAACTGATATTTTCCTTGGCTCATTTTTTATTTTAATTGTGGGGCAAACTGACGAATCATATGGCATCCAAGGAAGAAGAGAAATACACCCTAGCAACCAAGATGACAACATGGCAACAGCAACTGCTATAAAGAAGAGAGAAAAATCTCCTTCTGACAAACTTATTTCCCCATTTGGGTGTGTTTATAGCCTGGCTGAGGCTGTGGAAAAATAAGTGGAGTGAGAGTAAAGACAGTCATAGCTGGTGATCCTCCTTGCCTTTTCAGAAGTGATGCTTTCTTGGGGCTCCTTGGTGGTGGCCAGTGCCACTGAGATGTTGGAAGTCCACGGCAGCACCCCACCTCCTCTTGAGTTTCATATTTGATCAAATCCATCAACTGGCAATTGTGCCCTTTCCTAAACCTCCATAATGATCCCTCGTGGAGATTCCTTAGCTGCTCTAGATTTTGTTAGCAATGTGTTTGCTCTATTCCTGATCTCTTTGCCCCCCATCTCTCTATTCTAGGATTCCAGGATGTTTCCATCCTGGCCCTGCTGTCTCTCTGTGTTGTGGAATTGGGTTCTTTATTGAATCAGTTCCACATTTGCTGAATGCCCAGCATGCAGAAAGGATGTAGAGACACTTGAGATGGGATCGCTACTTTCAAGGAGCTTGTTTATAATCTAGCGGGGGAGACGAGACCAGTGAGCTTGTGTTTTTGTAGGTCCTAGCAGAATGTTTCCTGACCACTTCTCAGTGGTGGTTTTGCTTGTGCTTGAGGGCAGGTCAAATGTATTTTGCACACTGACCTCAAAAAAGTTGTGCATCAGCTTTTTAAATGAATCTCATTTAAAATGCAGCAAAGGATCATGACAGCTAAGGGTACTCCTCTCCTGCTGGTCACTCAGGTTTCATTCGCCTTGGAGATATCCTCAGCTCCCCATTCTCCCTCCTTCCCACACACATCCAGTCAGTGGATATCTTGTTCTTTCTGCCTCTGCAATAACTCTTGCATCCATCCCCATCCTCTCTACTCACATGACCAGCTTTCTACTTCAGGACCTCATTTTCTCTCACCTCATAACCTCCTGTTTGGTCTTAATGCTTCAAATCTCACCTCACTCTGATCCAAAGCTGCTAAAGTCATTTTCCTAAAGCAAAAATCTGACCATCTCACTCCCTACTCACTGAACTCCAGTGACTCTCTACTGCCTTCAGGATCCGACTTAAAATACTCCCTTTTTAAAGCCTTCTGCCGTCTGGTCTCACCTGGTTTCAGCCTGGCCATACCCAATGCCTGTTCCTATACTCTGCTGTATAGTCAGCCTGGCCATGTTGCTATTCCTCACCCACAACAAACACTCTCTGCCATCTCCATGCCTTTGCTCTAGCTATCCACCATGCTTGTCTCACCTCCATCTGTTTCCTTCTGTCCCAGATGCTTCCTTCTAAATGAAATTTTTCCTGCTCATTCATGGAGGAGTTAGTTGGTTCTTTCCAATTCTAGGTATTTTAATATTTTGTATGTTTTCTTTGGCTGTCCTATTATTCTTTGCTGTTGTTACATGATAAGCTTTTCTTTCTTTTTTTGGTAATATGTATTGTGATGATCATTTCTTGTATACCATCTCTTACTGATAGGATGCTGTAGCCTGCTTGTTACTACTATATAGCTTTCCTTTGAGTCACCTATAATTCGGAGTCTTCTGAGCTTTTGATGTTCTTTAATTTATAGCCTTATTATACCCTGATGCTGTGAATAAAAAGCAGAGGATGGAGGAGGTGTTAAGGAGAAGTTTGGGATTATTAAAAGTACAGTGTATATTTCCAACTGTTACTCATTGTCTGAAGTATCATCTGAGATGTATGTATTGATGGATTGATTTGATGTGACATGATATATGCCATAATTTGGGTTTTATGAATTCTACATCCACTTGTTTTTTCCAGAACATTTCACTAAGTCTTTATCTTTTCAATAGTTATAAATTTCATTGAAAAGGTCATATAGTATTCTAGTGTACATTATAATCAGAACAATACCATCCCCATCCATTGGAAACTCTTCCTCCATTGGACTACATGAAGAACATAGTAAATGGCAAAGACAAAAATAATTTTTTAAGCATTGGTTTATAGTGATAACTAAAACATCATTGAATGTTTTCTCTGGTTGGGGATATTGAGGAATCATGTATGATCTTAATATATTTAGAGGACATACTTTGTTGAAGGAGAGTACATAAACCAATATTCTGATTTCTCTTCAACTGCTTTCACTTCATTTGCAAATGGTACACCCAATGCAAATTTTAGATTCTCTTTGCATTGAACCATTGTGGGACCAAAAATGTGGACTGCTATGGAGAATTGTCAGTGGAAGTTTCCCTTTCCTTTTGCATATTTTCTTCAAAGATATCCTTGATGCATGCATAGGATATTTTCGTAAAGATTTTGTAAACATGATTAAGTAGGCATATAGCTTTGTAGCTAGAATATCTTTTTAATTATTTTTCTTTTCTCTTTGGGATGTTTTGAAAATGAGTTCCTAGGCATCTTTGCAATTCATTTGCCTCATCTATAGATTTCCACTTTGATTAGATCCTTCTATTCTTCTTGAGAGAATTGTCTTTAATCACCATTCCCACATCCTCATCCATTCCAATAAGTTCACTTATTATCTTTTTGCAGATGAATCATATATATATATATATACATACATATATATATATATATATATATACACATACATATATATGTCCAGGCATAATCTGTCTCCTGAACTTCAGTTTCACATTGCCACATGATTTGGACATCTCCTATCCATCAGTACCTCAGCTTCAACATGTCTTAAACAGAACTAACCTGCCTTTCTTCCTAAACCCACTCTTCTATTTCTTTTAAGTATACCACCATCTTTCTGTTAATCCATGTTCTCAACTTGAGAGTATTCTCTGAATCCCTCATTCCCTCAACATCTCCAATATATTTTTTTTCTTCAATAGTATTTTATTTTTCCAGTTACATTCATTTTTGTAAGATTTTGAGTTTCAGTTTTTTTCTCCCTCCTTCCCTTATCTCCTTCCTCCCCAGAACAGCAAGAAATCTGATATAGGGTTATACATGTATAATCCTTTTAAACATATTTTCAAATTTGTGATGTTGTGAAAAAAAATAGACCAAAAGAAGAAAGTATATTTTAGTCTGCATCCAGTCTCCATAGTTCTCTCTGTATGTAAATAGCATTTTCCCTTTCAATTCTATTAGAATTGTCTTAGATATTTGCATTTCTGAGAAGAGCAAAGTCTGTCGGAGTTGATCATCAGATAATCTTGCTGATACTTTATACAATGTCTCCCGGTTCTGCTCACTTCACTTGGTATTAGTTCATGTAAGTCTTTCCAGGCTCTTCTGAAAGCACCCTCCTCCTTATTTCTTATAGAACAATAATATTTCATTACCTTCAGATACCATAACTTTTTTAGCCATTCCCCAAATGATGGGCACCCCCTTAATTTCTATCCAATAAATTTTCAAGTCTTGTCTTCACTATTTATTTTCTTTCCACAGTGTCACTCACATCTGTCCCCTTCATGGGCATCACTTCTTGTCTAAATATTGCAATAGACCCCTTATTGATCTTCTTGAAAACATCTTCTCACCCCTGCAATCCATTATCTACACAGCTTCCAAAATAATTTTGCTAAAGTAAAGGTTTGACCATGTTGCTTTTCACTTTAAAATTCTGCAGTGACTCCCTTTTGCCTCTAGAATAAAATACAAAATCCTCAGCCTAGCATTTAAAGCCTTGCACATTTTAACTCCATTTTGCCTTTCCAAATTTATTTCACATCTCTTCCCTTAAAACACTCAAAATTTTCAGCCAAATTATCAACTTTGATGTTATCCAAATTTAGCATGTCAATGTCCTTCATGCCAAAAATGCAGAACTTCTTCACCTCTACTACTTAAGAGTCCTTAGCTTCCTATAAGACTCAGCCCAGGTATCATTTCTCATCAGAAGTTTTTCCTGAACTCTTCACAAATTGTATGGAGTAGAGAATATAAGTTTTTTGAAAGCATGAACTTTTCTTTTTTTTCCCCCTTCTACACTGTATACCTAACACAGAGTTCTGCACATAGTAGGCACCTAATAAAGATCTGTTACATATGTTCTTAAGTATAATACATTGTACTGAAATATTGGAGTCAAGATATAGTAGACTACCATTGATGGTAATGAATGATGGAATTTTTCCATTTTTTTCTCCCATTTGTTGTCTCCCTGTTTCATCTGTAAATGTTCTGAAGATGATCTATCTAAGTTGGATCTGATGCCAAGTTTTCTGCAAGCTCATTTTCAACTCCATAGCTTTTTGATGTTATGTGAGGCAATGCTACATGTCATCTTCTGTCATCTTCCATAATGTTTTGCAAATGAGCTTATATTTTAAACTAGAGTTACCCTTGGCTATGCCTTCTGACTTGGCAAGGAGATCAAAAGTTTGCTGGTTGAGGTGGTTTCTAGGTTTTTTGGTCTACTTGTCATGGCAATTGTACAAATTGAAGGCTTACCCTAGAGGCCATTGAGACACCGAAAGATTTTAGATTGGTAAATCCTGGATAATGTGAAGTACTATAGAAATAAGCATTCAGCCAAGCAGTTCAATAAGGGAGAATTTGGATAAGAGAAGTCAGTTCTTCCTCTTGAACTGGAACAAAAAACCAAAACCAAACCAAACCACTGTACATCTTATTTTGCATTCAGTATGAAGTAGCAATTAGCCTGATAGACCTGGATATGGGAGAGACTGGAGTATAAATTCTAGTTCTGATACTTATCGGCCGTATGACCCTGTGTATGCCCTTAGCTTCTCTGAGCCTACTTTTCTTCATCTATAAAATGGGAATAACAATACTTAACCAAGGTTGTTATGAGGAAACCACTATTCAATTTAACTCAATTAGACATTTATTAAATACCTATTAAGTAAAAGGCATTATGCTAAGTTCAGCTGCTAATAATAATTAAAAAAGGCAACAACAGCTGACATTTATATGAGATTTAAAAATTTTAAAGCACTTTACATAAATTATCACATTTGATACTCATGACAACCCTTTGACATTTATATTACTATGACTCCCATTTTACACTTCAGTCTCAGAAAGGTTAAAATGATTTACCTAATGTTCTTATAGCTGATAAGGAACTGAAATAGAATTCAGACCCAAGTCTTCCCAGTTCCAAGTCTGTTACTGGAAATTAGGTGATGGGTAGCCATTTGGCACAGTGGATAGAACATTGACCCTGCAGTCAAGAGGACATAGAGACAGAAAGAGCGAGTGAGAGAGAGCAAAGATGGAGGCAGACATATTGTAGAAGTTTTGGTGACAGGCTGAAAGATTCTGTAGTTTATCCTAGAAAGAATAGGGAGCTGAGAAAGAGCACGGTCATTTCTGTATTAAAGGTATCAATGTGATAGTTTTGTGGAAAACGAATTATGTAGCTGAGAGGATAAAAGCATAGAAACCAATTAGAAGACTATTGCAGTAATCTAGGCAAGAGATGATGAATAGAGAATGGATAGAATTTTTTTTTCATTAAAGCTTTTTGTTTTCAAAACATATGCATGGATAATTTTCAACATTCACCCTTGCAAAACCTTGCATTCCAAATTTTTTCCCTCCCCTAGATGGCAGGTAATCCAATATATGTTAAACACATGCAGCTCTTCCATACATATTTCCATGCTGCACAAGAAATATCAGATCAAAAAGGGGGGGAAATGAGAAAAAAAATGCAAGCAAACAACACAAAAAGAGTGAAAATATTATGTTGTGATCCACATTCAGTTCCTGTAGTCCTGTCTCTGGATGCAGATGGTTCTCTTCATCATAAAATCATTGGAACTGGCCTTAATTGTTGAGAAGAGCCAGGTCCATCAGAATTGATCATCTTATAATCTTGTTGTTCCCATATACAATGATCTCCTGGTTCTGCTCATTTCATTTAGCATCAGTTCATGTGAGTCCCTCCAGGCCTCTCTGAAATCATCCTGTTGGTCATTTCTTATAGAACAATAATATTCCATAATATTCAATACTATAATTTATTCAGCCATTCTCTAATTGATGGGTATCCCCTCAGTTTCCAGTTTCTTGCCACTACAAAAAGGGCTGCCACAAACATTTTTGCACACGTGGATCCCTTTTGCTCCTTTATGATCTCTAGATACAAGCCCAGTAGAAACACTGCTGGATCAGAGGGTATGAACAGTTTGGTAGCTCTTTGAGCATAGTGAATGGATAGAATTTTGAGAGATCTAACCAATTCTTGTAAAATGGATGTGGATATGTTTTTTAGTAGCTAACTCATATTCTCCAACAAGCCCCTCCTGAAAGCTAATTCAGCATAATGGATATAATTGTTGATTTTACTTTTGCTCATTTAAACAAAGCCAATATATATGCTAGATGATAATTCGTGCCAGATTTACTTCCTTTTACTCATATATCCTTGTCCCAGCTACCCAAGCTCTAGGTGTCATCTTAAAGAAAGATAATTCATGGTACCAAAAAATGTATTTGGCAATCTCAATATCATTTACAGTAACAAGAAGTCATATCTCTATAGCATTTTGGAGTTGACAACATACTTTTCTCTGAGCACTTTGTCAATCTTAAAGTGCTATATTAATATGATTTGTCATTAGTGCTTTAAGCATTTTGTCATAATTTGTTATTTGTTATGTTTATATTATATACTTATACATATGTCCTATCCCCGACTAGACCAATTCCATGAAAGGAGAGTATCTTAGGTAAAACATTTATATCCCCAACCATAGTAGTGTGTTTTGTATACAACAGGCACTTAACAAGTGTTTATTGAACTAAAGAGTTTTTACTGGCAACCACGGGAATGCAAAAACTTCTTTCAGTTAAGAAAAACTGCAATAAGAATGCTCACTGGCAAATCTATCCTCAAATCAGACAAGAAAAAATATAAATATGAATTCTTTGTTTTTCAATATAAGAGGTTTTGATTTGATTTTTGTTGGAATTTGTTACACCATAGATATTTCAGACTATTCTTTGCACAGAATCTTCCTAGATCCCAGTGCTCTCTGGATAATCTTTGACTTCCCCATCCATCCAGCTTTCACAGAGATAGGTAAGAGATAATAGTGACAGAAGAAAGACAGTCCAGAATCAGGCATTCAGGAAAACAGGGACAGGATAGTCCAAGAAGTAAAAATAGCATGTTTCCAGCCACAGGCTTGTCAGGAAACTGGGGCCTTTGCTTGTCTAGGGGTACCTGGTGAGTACATGTTACTAACATTGCTTGGCTAAAATTAAGTTCAATGCTGTTATCAATGACTCGGACTTGGTCTCTTGTCTTGGATCATTTGGACTCACATTTGCTCTTCTATCTGATTTTTAAGTATGTTGAAGCTTGTTCTGAAGCATCATTCTGACATGATAGAAAAAACAACTCAGTTAGAAATCTGTGAGCAGGCCATACTTTCTCTTCAGGATGGAACATTTGGGGCCTTGCCAGCTGGCAGGAAGTATTGCTTTGGTTTGTGTCTGACTTCTGTCACTTTCAAAATGGGAAGCCTCAGGCTCAGGATACCTTGAAGGAGATGGGGAAGGTAGCATTTTTATTGACTTTTAGTACAAAAGCCCTTTCACCACTTTGAATACCTGCCATGTTGTGGCCTGTCAAAAGTGTATTTCTCAGTTTTCTCAATCAAAACAGCTTTATTAGAGCCCAAGCATCATCTTGAAAAGCTGCCATCAGGTATAGTTGGATGAATGGATTGCAAGATGGCATCTTTGTAAGATATTTTCCAAATCTATGCAGTTCCTTTAAGCTGAATGAAAACCAGTCCATATATAGACAGACCAACAGACAGTGTGTGTATGTATGTGTATATACATTTATACATTTACATACATATCTGTGTATATATATATATATATTTATATATGCATATGTGTGTGATTATTTATGTTATATATGCAACATGTATTACTGGCTAAAATCAGATAACTATAGGAAAGAATAAATGGCAAATTCATGATTGTTATTCTCTTTGTATTTCCATTTGGAAGAGTATTTGATGATTTAGCAAAGCATTTTGCCATGAATACATTTGGTAAACCTAGCTTTGGGGCATAAAGTAATCAATTTCTAACATTCAAGAATCTTAGTAAAATACAAATACTCTTAATTTTTTAATAATCTAATCAAGACAAAAGCTATTATTTGATTAAACTTGGGAGGATGAGTATAAACAAACATCCAATTTATAAACTGGCTCATTCTTTCCAGACTCACATATTTGGATGCTAGTCAAACTAACATGTATGCATCACAACCACAGCCACAAATCCAAGCATCACCAAGGATATATTGGGTGGTACAGGTCAAAGAGCCTTAATCTAGAAGCTAGGAGGCCCTGGTTCTAGTCTCAGGTCTGACACTAACTAGTCATATAATCTTAAGTAAGTCTCTTTACTTTTCTGGGACTGTCTTAGTAGCTTAGGCTAGTGGTAATGAGGTAATGAGTGAACTGTGATGGCATATGAGTTGAGAAGAATCACTGATCAATAATATGATAAGCTGATAGATTAATTATGCAAGCATTAGGTTTAGTTATGACTAGAAGAGGGACAGGAATAAAAGAAGAAAGGATGAATATAGGTGTAGAGAAAATTTTGAGGTGTGGAATAATGGAGAAGAGAGAGCTTGCAGTGGATGGCCTCTCTTCTCAGTGAATAGGAGTGGAGATCATTTGCTGAGTTACTGAGGACTTGAGGAGAGAAGAAGTTTGGAAGGGCAGCTAGCTGCAGGGAATGGGATACAGGGCCAATTCAGGAAGAATAGAAATTTTGCCACATAGTGCTGAGGGTCCAGTTAAAATGTTTAGTTAAAATCACATGAATTTGTGAAGGATGCAGTTGACGTGGTATACGATTTCCTCCCATTGTATTCAATCAATGAGAAGTGAGCTTATAGAAGGTAATTGGCAAGGTGAATGTGGCAATAAAGTTAGAGAGCAAAGAAGTAATAGTATGTCATTCTGTTCATCAGTTATAGAGTTGTCTGAAGAAAATAAAGCAAGACCAGAGTGGGGATACTGGACCAGTCTTATGGGGAGGAGTGGTCACAATAGGTGCAGAGCTGGGGGACGGAGAAAGGAAGGAGAGAAAAAAAATACCATCAAAGAGGAGAATCTCAGAATCCACACTCATGAATGAAGCAGTTGTGGATGATGGTAATTGTCCTGAAGTTTAGCTTAAGAAATGAAGTTGTGGGCGGTGGAAGGTGAGGAAGCTGATGAACTAGGAGATTAGAATGTCTGAAGTGCCATTGATATGTGTCCCGGCATCCCCAAGTATGAGGGCAGGGAATGAAGTGGAGGGAGAGACTGCGAGCCACTTATTAAACTCTTTGAGATTGGAGAAAAAGTGGCAGAGCCACAGCAAGAAAGACTCGAACTAAATGAATCAGATAGATGGAAAGGGATTGCTGGGTGGTGGTGGTGTCAGAAAAAGTGTCTAGAAGTGTCAGGGGAGAGCAGGGGAGAATGCAACCGGCACTGGGAAGGATGGCCAGGGATTTTGTAAATCCCAGAAAGAGTCAGGTTTCTCTGTGTGCTAGAAAATGGCATGGGGTGGAGGAAGGAAATCTCTGGAGAATAAACAGATTAGCAATGAAATGGAAGTTACTGATAATAAAGGTTCAGAGGACACAATGGAAAGAGAAGGCACAGGAAGATGGAAAGGAGTAGGAATGATGAAGTGGATGGAGATAAGAGTACAGGAAGAAGGAACAGAAGAAGGGGGCTTTTACTCTGAGAAATGGCAACTTGTAATTACTGGGATCAGGGCCACTGGAGATACACAGCTGTGTATACTAGTTGGCTTGAACCTCTACCTTGCAGGATCTTATTATGATAGAAAGCAGAATTAGTGTGGAACTACCTCTCTAAACATTGGAGAGCTCAGAAAGTGGTAGCAACGAGTTCAGGTTAAAAGTCTGAGCTCCCAGAGAATTGGTATTAACCTATCTATGGCACCAGCTTAGTAGTCCCAAGGTGGGACATAGCACATCCCAAAGAGATATTTATGTAATACATTACACAAAGGAAGGGGGAGGAAGAGTGAAGCCGACCACTTTGTGCAACCCTTCCTCTCTTAAATCTGATTCACTTGTAAATCAGGACATCACCCCATGATGTCATTGGTCCTCTTTAAAATGAAGGATGAAGAACAGACACCTATACATTCATATACACCCATCTATGAGTGGTCCATTTAAACTCACATTATGTGGATCAGGGCCTGTTTTGAACAGAACCTTCTCATAGTGTAGTGTACTAAAAGCATAGGAGCAATTGCTGCCTTCTTTACAAATGGAGCACTCATTTCCTAGCATTGCCCCATAATGGAGCTATTCATCTTTCCCATAATGCACCTAACCAGCAAAATAAAGAGGGTCACTAAAGAACCAGTGTGCTTAAGATGCTGAACATTTGCAAAATAGTCTGTTTTTCTACTCCTGATGTGTTATTATGTGCTGTGGAAAGAGATAATCTATGGGCAGCTAGGTGGTGCAGTGGATAAAGCACCAGCCCTGAAGTCAGGAGGATCTGAGTTCAAATGTGACCTCAGACACTTCCTAGCTGTGTGACCCCTGGGCAAGTCACTTAACCCCAGTTGCCTCAGCAAAAAAAGAAAGAAAGAAGTAGTCTAGAATTACTTTGGAGAAAATTAGGAATCTGATCTAGAACAGAGAGCTCTGAAATTGTCTTTATTGACCATAGACAGTAGGAAGAATTAGTTCCTTGTATTTGGAATATGATCCATCATTGAATGATCTCATCATTAAGTAAATAATGGAATATACCTACAAAATTATAGGTCTTTTTTTCTTTTTTTATATTAAATGTCTAATTAGAAACTTAATATTAAGCATTAAAACAAACAATCACAATTTGCTTAGAATTATTTATACTTCATTTTAATCCATAGAGTATCATAATATTTTTTAGGCTCTCCCTATAAATTCTTCTCTGAATCCTTCTTCAGTTACAGGTATTACTTCTCTTTTGAGTTTGTGTCTTAGGGATTCCTGGAATCATAATGGCTCTCTTAATCTCATTCTTCTAGCCTTACATCCCAGATTGGGATGTTGTGTTAGGGCTGGGCTCTGTGTACTTCTGGTGAGACTGTTGTGGTTTTCTGTGGTCTTAGCCTGTTTTATCTGGTGTCCTAACTCCATGTTCTACAGATATTGCATGCTTTGTTCTTTATAAATGACAGGAGCAGCTTGGTTTAGGGAGTTACAAACTTTGAATGGATCCCCATACATTCTAATCAAGGGTATGATCTGATCACTGTTTTTTAGAACTTTCCATACTGCCACCTTTTTTGGATCTAGGCAGTACAGTTACAGAATTGTCCTGGGCCAGAGACCCAGTAGGTGGTTAGTTGCTGGTTCTGACCCATCAGCTTATTAAATGGATGGTTTTCCAATTCAGAAGGCTGTTTACCCTTGTACTTCCCTTTCTAGTGTCTCAAGATTTGGCTGCATTTCCCCTCTAAATAACGGTGGGATAAAAAATAATGGTGCCAGAGGCTCTGCACCCAGGGCTTGAGGCTGAAATTCCAGTCCCCTCTCTGGAATCATAGTAATATAACACTGATTTGGTTTTATTCTCAAGATCTTTGATCCTGTTTCACAGTTCCTAACCTGGTCACTTGCTCACAGCTCCAGTTCATGATTTGTTCTAGAAATATGATGGATTCACCACAGTTTCTCTTTAGACTTTAGACCCCTGCTTTGTCTGGCCCCTCTCTGAGATCTGTGTAGGACTTGTAATCAGGAGAACAAGGATTAATGCTTCTTATTATACTACCATCTTGATTGGTATCCTTTTTTAGAAATAGCTTTTAAGTTCTCATCATTTTAGATTTCCCATCATTATTTTACCTAAGGGGCTTCATATTAGTAAATATTTAGTTTGCTTTTATGCTCAGTACTATATTAGTCATCTTTATATTTATAAAATAAGTAGGGAGTTGTATATTAGCTCTTACTTAGGTTTCCAAATTCAAAGTAAGCTATGCACTTACCTCTGAATCACTAAAGTATTTATTGAAGAATTGAAATATAAATGTATTTGTGTTATATCTATATGTGTGTGTATGTATGTAGGTACAGATGAGTGTGTATAAATGTTTGCAATAGGGGGATATATATATATGTATATATGTAATAAGAGTATGTGTGATATGGATATCTTCTGGTAATAAACTAGGAGTACCTAAAGATATACTTAGGACCACCACACTACCCTCTATTGTCTCATCTCCTTGATGACTTTCTCCAGTTTCAAAAACAGTCTAGCTGAAATATATCAAAAATTATCCTCCAAAAATTTTTCTAGGTAGCTCAAGTTCTCATTTCCCAACTATCCTAAATCACTGGTAATTCACTGTTAATGTCCATGTAATTTATTAACAGCATAAATAACTTGAAATTCAAATAAACATTTAAAAGAATAATTCTCCCAATTACTATGCTTCAATAGCATTGTAGCCAAGGAAGCCAAGGAAGATTGTTCCCTCTCTACTTTTCAAGCAAATCTAAAAGAAACTGGAATTTAAAACCTAGATAGAAATATCACCAGTACTGGCCTCTGGGTAAACAATGGTAAAATTAAGCTAAAGACTGGTTTTTATTCAGTCTCATCTGCCCTCTGTATCTGCTGCCTTGGTCCACTCTTCTCTCAGTAGCTCACATCTTCTCTTTCTCTGTGTGTGTGTCTCTCTCTCTCTGTGTCTGTCTGTCTGTCTGTCTCTCTCTCTCTCTCTCTCTCTCTCTCTCTCTCTCTCTTGAGCTGAGGCAACTGGGGTTAAGTAACTTGCCCAGGGTCACACAGCTAGGAAGTGTTAAGTGTCTGAGGCCACATTTGAATCCAGATCCTCCTGTGCTCTATCCACTACGCCACCCCGCTGCCCTGATCTATTCTCTTATTAAGCAGATTTACCTCCTCACTTCCATTCATTGGGAAGAGATTTCAGTCCCCACTTTACATTCCCTTGCTTTCAGTCACAACATTCAGGCAAACATGGAACTAAAGGCATCTCTTTGCTCATCTCACTGCCAGTGTTCCCACTGAACAGAAGCTGCCCCGCAAGATCAAAGTGTCAGAAAACTAGAAAAACTGTGCTCACGCTAGTTCCAGTTCACCAAGTCTTTATACCTTTTGGCCTTCCAGAGTCTCTATGATAGCAGAGAGATCCTACAAAATCAGAGTACAGAATCTCTCTCTCTCCTTCTACCTCCTTCCTTCACTCTCAGGTGCGCATGGACACACACACACACACACACACACACCTTGCTTACTTACATCTGGGGAACTACACTGTGGTAAGGATGAGCTTATAATAAAACCACAAGAAAACTGTTCACATGGCATTAGAAGGATGCCCTGGTGTCCAGCATTGTAAAATTATGTTCTCATGCATGTTCAAACTGGCTGTGCTTTGCATGATCCTTAGTTGGGTAACCAATCTGCCCAATTTTCCCATTTCCTGAGGTACAGTTAGTTTTGGAAGGCCTAGTACCACCCAAGCTGAGCCTGATGATTTAGAGACTTTGCCTGGCTTAGGTAGAACTAAGTTCTGACCCTATTTCTGGGGACTCAACTAGCCTTTTCAGGCATTGCACTTAACTCCTTTGTATTCCATTCCATTCATATGATATTTCCTTATTAAAAAATATACTGTGTGAGCTTCCAGCAGCAGTTCTGGTCAGTGAATGAAAGTGGAAGGGCATGGAGGCATGAAAGATGGTGGATATCTGGTTGGAATTCCCTTACTGGCTCTTTTGAATATTTGAGTATTCAAAACAAAGCAGGTAGCAGTAAAACAAAACAAAATAAAGGTATCAAGTGTGAGTTTGGAGAGTTCCATGACAGGAAAGACTCAGAATTCTGATTGTGTAAATTTAGTTGCTAAGAAAATCCAAAATTTTGAGAAAAGTCTAATGAAAGGAGTTCACACATGAATATGATCACATTCAAGGACGCTCACACAATTACATAATTGTTTCTTTCTTTCTACTTCACCATGAAGCAAGAGCAGTCCAAGGAAACACAGCAAGGGACTTCCATCTGGCCAGAAAGTAAGGAAGGCTACGGCTGTCACTCTCATTAACTCTACTAGCCTAAACAAAACAATGAGGAGAAGATTCTAGAAATACACTCAGCAAGTAAGAGGCTCACACTATGAAAGCCACATGGGAACTGAGAGCAACAGATGGAATGGCATATTCACATCTCCCTGCTCACGCTCATTCATGGGGTACATGCTTATTGAAAGAAATAGCAAGTGGAATCACCCACAGTATTTAAATGACTGTTTTTCTCTCTCTCTTTTCCCCCAGCAAGTATAGTTATGTTTGCTGAGTACAGTTCGATTCCTATTAGTTAAATGTGCTGTAAAGTGACTCCATTGTATTTAGAAATAATAGTGATGTAAAAACAAAAGATGTCAAAAGAAACTTTAAAAGTCACAAAAACTTCTATTTAGAACACTGTGATGGTGAAATACCAAAGAAGTTTAGATGTTATCTTAGCCCTTAAACAGCACAATCTTGTTGGTTATTACAATGATGAAAGACATGGGAAATTATGGGGATCATTGACCCCTCTGATCCTGAAGAGGTATTTCATTAACACTTTCTTTTTTGTTTCTTTTCTTTATTTCTTTTTTCTTTTCTTTCTTTCTGTTTTTTTTCTGCAAGGCAGTTGAGGTAAAATGACTTGCTCAGGGTCACATAGCTAGGAAGTATTAAGTATCTGAGACTGCATTTGAACTCGGGTCCTCTTGATTTCAGGTCACTGTATCCACTGCACTTTATCCGCTATACCATCTAGCTGCTTCTCATTAACACTTTTTTTTGTGGGAAATTTTGCTGTTTGAAGAACATAAACTGTCTGAGGGTGGTGGTTGGGAGGAAGGCATAAGTTTCTTTTTTGTCTTTGTAGCATTAGCCCTTAACACAATGCGTGACTTATAAGAAGTGCTTATATTGAAAATAATTACATGTAGAAAAGATCAAGGACCTTGATTCTGGGCCCTGCCCCATCAATAACTCACCCATAGGGCTATAGGAGGTCTGGGTCTCAAGTTAATGAATCCTACCTTGCCTGTGTGACAGGGTTATGGTAATGATCAATAGAGGGGAAAATATGTGAAAGTCCCTCCAAGAGTTCCAAACTGCATATAAGGTTTTTGTTGCCTTCCTCTTTTTTGTTTTTTTTTTTTTTTTAAAGAGAAGATCATATGGACAGTCTGTTTGCACTCTGCCAAAAAAGATAAGACCATAGATTCAGGGTTGGAAGACCCTTTAGAGGCCTGGAATGCCCCGTAAAGGCTTCCCATCAAGACTCCTCATTGTATAGAGGAGAAATTTGAGTTTCAAAAGGATTAAATCACTTGAACAAAGTCATGTAGGAAAAAGAGAAAGATAGTATTTGAATCCAAGTCCAGATATGTGATCTGGACAGTTAAGTGACACAGTGAACAAGAATGCCAGGCTTGGAATCAGGAACATTCCTTTTCCGGAGTCCAAATTTGATCCTAGATACTTTCCAGCTGTATGATCCTGGGCAAGTCATTTAATTCTGTTTGCCTCAGTTTCCTCATCTGTAAAATGAGCTGGGAAGGAAATGGCAGAGCACTTCAGTCTCTTTGCCCAGAAAATCCCCAAAGGGATCACAGAAAGTCAGACATGAGTGAAAAACAACTGAACAACCACTAGCAGTAGAGTGATATAGTGAAAAGATTCCTAACTTAGTTGTCAGGAGACCTAGATTCCAGTCCTGCCTTCATCACCAACATGCTCTGTCCCTGAGATAATCTCGTTTACTCTTCTGGGCCATATTCCCTTAATCTCCAAATAAGTGAGTTAGGCTAGATGACTCCTAAGAGAGCCCTTTCAGTTGCAGCTCTCTAAGAATCTAAGTTGTTTAAGATTTGAACTTGAGATTCTCAGGCATCCCAATTCTCTTCATCACTTCCCCCAGATTGGATGCCCATGGCTAAAGATGTTCCTTTTCCAAAGGCAGTAAGCTACAGGAGCCAGGGCAGAAAAAAGGGACTGGCCCTGAAAAAGAGCATATTTTTAAGAACTCCTAGTGCTGGTGCAATTGTCATTTGAATGGAATGGGGTTGCCTCAAGCTCCTGCCTAATTAGTTGCATGTTGCCCAAAGATCCAAACATTAAATTTTCATGCTGCTATGAAAACAGCCACCAATCACCCTGTCTTGCCTTCGTTCCTGGCTGCTGCCTGTTTTCCGGCAGCATCTGGAGCTGAGAGAAGGCTCACACCGGGGGAGACAAGCTAGGGATCTTCAAGTGTGTCTGAGAACATTGAGGCAGGGCCACAGCCCAGATGAGCAGAATGGGAACATGCCAGCTGGTGCCAACCCTCGCATGCAAGCCTGCCGGCAAAACCCATCTATTCGCGTGGCATCTGGGCAGAGGTTCTCTTGTTTCTCATAACTACTGCAAAGGGGCTGCATAAATCTTCCTCTCTTCTCCTCCCCTCTCCTCCTTTTGCCTGCGGATTCATTCATACTTGCAGCAATAGGAGTCCCGCATGGCATACTAACAGCTAGAGAAACACTGTCCTGTAACTCATCAGCCACCGAGGCCTCTAATAGAGTGAAGATTTTACCTGAAGCCAAAAACTCAGAGTATTAAGTTGTTTTTCCTGCCCCATCCCTGTTCCTACCAAGAGTGGGTATCGTGGATCTCATTAAGTTCCACATTTAAACAATAACAACTTGGTGATGCAGTGTGCAGAGTGCTGGGCTAGAGTCAGGAAATCTTATCTCCACGAAGTTCCAGGCCTTAGCTGTGTGACCCTGGGCAAGTCACTTCACCCTGTGTGCCTCAGTTTCTGCATCCGAAATTGAGCCGGAAAAGGAAATAGCAAACCACCCCAGTATTTTTGCCAAGAAAACACCAAATGCGGTCACAAAGAGTTGGACAGATCTGAAGATGACTGAACCACAACTGCATATCTTGGATTGAGGCAGTCTTAATTATCTGGCCACCATGGGAGCTGAGGCCCAGGCTCAGGATAGCGGTGATATCTTCAGAATTGTTTGGGAAACAGAAACACCACAGCTCTTGCCTGACTGTCTTCCCCCATAGAAAGCTCTGCCAGTGTTGAAACAGCTTAATTGGGCCAGCAGACAGTTTTCACAACTTCTCAAAGCAAAGGCTAGAAAGGGACTGCCAGGAAATCAAGCCTGGGGGGGGAGCCCTGGACAGGTTCAAGAACCAGACATAGGACAGTTTTTCCGATCTAATCTGTGACCCAGGAGGGCCTTCCTAGGAGCACAGAGTAGCCATATCTCCCTTTGCCTCTCTGGAGTACAGCCGCCATACCATGACGTCCAGTCTATTGTCCAGTCTACCTTCCCACCCTATTTAGGAGTCTATTTTACCACATCCCAGACCCACAAAGGACATCCAGCCCTTGCTTGAATACACTTGTGGCGAGGAACTTATTACCTCACAAGGCAGTAAGCAGAACTTATTACCTCTTCCCATTGCTGGATAGCTCTGTTTGCTAGAAGTTCTTCATATTGAGACAAAATCTCTTTCCTAATAACTTTACAGTCAAGTTTACAGTCATAGATATACATATAAAATATATGTGTGTATATGTATGTGTACATATGGGAAGTAGGTATGTATGTGTGTTTTTATATACACACATAGAGGCTTAAGTCACATATTTGCATAGAAAGAAAACAGAAACACAAAATATCAAGTGGCTTTTAATTACAGAAATGATCCAACACATATTTTTCAACTAAATTGTGGCTTTTGCTTCACCAAGTACATAGAAGCACAAAATCTAGTGCTGGAAAGGACCCCAGACACTATCTGGGCCAACCTGCTCATTTTTAAAATGAGGAAACTGAGATGTAAGTGACTTGTTAGGTTGTACAATGTAGATAGAATTTGAATCTGAGTTATCTGACTCTAAATCCATTTCACTGCACTGCCCCCAGCACACTCACAGCTGCTGTCTCTCCTTCCCTCTCCTCCTCCCATTTTCTCATTTCTCTTCAACATCACTTCTACCTCCTGCAATAAAAGTGAACAGAGACAAATAAGAAAACTCAGAACATGAGAACATACCAAAGATGTCTTTGTGATATACCAAAATGCCCATTGTCCTCTGTCAAACAAACAGACTAAAAAGCTAATTCTGACTCACCAGGGGATATCTGAGTTCTCCAGGTTTGAGCAAGAGGAGAAAAAGCTTTATTTCTCAGCTTTTCCTTCTTTTGCCTTAGAGCATACTTTCATTTGATGTTCACATTGTTGTAGATATCACTTGTGACTCAGTGACTACATTTGGCCTTGGTATGAGACTCAATTTGCCAGGCTGGTTATTTCAACCTGTCATTAGAATCATAGGGTCATAGGTTTTAGAGCTGAAAGAAACTGCACAGGCCATCTAGACTGAATGCCTCATTTTACTGAGAAGGCAAGTGACAGCTGGAGAGGTTTAGCCATTTACTAAAGATCACACAGTTTGCAAGTAGAAAGGATGGGGAAGGGCAGCTAACCCAGGTCTTCTGGGCCCAAGTCCAGTGCTCTCCCTCTCATAGCACATGACCCATTCTAAGTCACAAGGTACTAAGTCATCATAATCACACCTCTGATTCTTACATTTGAAAGAAGGAGATGGGTTTCCCATTATGATCACTGACATCAGAATGGACTCAGTTAGGAGATTGTGGTGCTCAAGGAAAGGACATTAAATGATCCAGAGTTGGTTGGGAGGCTCAGATCCTCCTAACCTGCCTAGACAAATAATCTTTCCTTCAGCTAACATCAGTCAAGCAGTGAGAAAGTACTCAGTTCATGGGCTTCTCCTGTGACCTTTGGGATGTCAGTACTAGGAAGAGCTCCCCAGCCATGTCTAAACTTCTTTATATACTCTTCTTTGCCTAGAAAGTTCAAGGTAAGGACAAGAATAACAACTAGTATTGACATAGTACTTAAGATTTGTAAAATGTTATTTTATAGCTAATAAACCATGTATGATCTCATTCTCATAACAACCCTCCTTCCATTTATATATGAGGAAACTGAGGGAAGTTAAGTGGTTTGCCCAGAGACACACAGCTTTGAGGTAATTTTGACCTCAGGTCTACCTTAACCTCAGTCCAACACTTTTCCATTAAGCAGTTAGAGCAAAGAACATATCCTCCCCTTAGACTCCTGAAAGAGGAGTCCCTAGAAAAGATAGTGGTGGAGGTCTGACCACTCCAAGTAAATGGAGCCTTTGCCTACTGATCCACAACCAGGGCCCCTCCTCAGAATGGAAGCTCATTTTGCTTTCCCTTAGGGTGCCAGAAGCTGGCAGGCTCACTAATTCCTTCCACATAGGAATAGGCAGACAGAATAAAGCAAAAGAATGATTATTAAATAAGTTTCATAAATATTTCTTACCACAATCAACATGTCTTATTGGGCAATTTGTTTTTTTAAAAATCACCCTCTAATTTTAAGTGAACAGCCCCTAATTATAGTGATTTACTAGCTACCTGGGGACCTGGTGATATTTGAACATGGCATAATGCTAAGGAGAGATTGATTGGTGCAGCATAATTCAATTGGAGGATTTTGATAATATTGCAGACTAAAGAAAGCAAAATTTAAGAATTTATAGAAGCAGCACCCTGGTGTTTCAGAAAGAACACAGGCCTTGGAATCAGAAGACTTGCATATGACACCTGATTGTGCCCTTTACTAATTGTGTGACCTTGGGAAAAGCACTTTTTTTCCATCTCAGTTTCTTAGTATGTAAATAAGAGGATTAGGGTACATGATTTCTAAGATTCCTTTCAATTCTGATATTCTATTATTCTGTGGCAGAATGAATTGATTGAACTAATGTTTCTGCTTACAGCTCCAGGTTATCAAATATAATTTGGGGGCAGAAAAATCCTCTTTCTTCCTCTACTTTCACTTGCTTCATATGGTTTGTGGATAAAGTTTTCAGTTGAATGACTAGATTCTATAAACACAAGTAGTTGCCTACAACTCTGAGATTTGAAAAATTGCAATGAAATCTGCCTCCAAATTTTCGATATTGACCAGTCTGCTATGAAGAAGAGTTTGCTTTCTAGCCCAGATGGATAGGATCTGAAATACCATCATTCTAGGCAAAAAGAAATCAGAGCTATGCTTAACTTAGAACACAAGACTGACCAAAAACCAAGGCACCATCTAAACAAGGCAGAAAGACCAAATCTGTAAGCCAACCAGTACTGAATATAAACATTTTGGGAGGTGAGCTAAAGGAGCATAATAAAGAAAAAAATTTTTTTTTATTCCTAACCCACTGAAATGCCAACTTTCTTCCAAACCACAGGAATGCCAACTTTTTAAGCAAACACGTGCAGCCAAAGACCATGGCTGATAATGCAATTAACTGGCTAACAATACTGATACCAGCTTTGGTTTGGACTTCAGCCTAGGCCCTGCACATATGCAAATCTGACCTGGTTCAGTTCCCAGTGGAGGCTGTCGGCTGTGCCTTTGTCCCTCCCTTCTCAGTGCCTTTGCCCCGAGGCTCCCCTGCCTCCTCCTCATCCCTCCCTCTCTGACAGCTGCACAAGGACTGGCCCTTTCTGACATTTAGAAAAAAATCTCAGAACCAAGTGCAAGAGGCAGAAATGAAAGGATTTTCTTGTTAAAAGGTCAAGGCAGTTTCTTTTATTTTTGTTTAAAAATCAGTTTGTGTTGAACTATGACAAGGCTAAATGTATTAATGGGTTATATGAACACAAGAAGCTGACTGGAGAAAGACCAAAGAATTGCTAGGAATGAGAAAAACAGATAAAGGTACATGGAACCTACCTAGCAAGTGACAGCAGCAAAGATATAGGTGAGATGCTTGGGATACTTTGTCAGGTCAGGGAGCACAACCATTTAAATATCTTATTAAGGAAGTTTGTGAACTCTTTCTTTAGAGGATTTTAAAAATAGGAAGTTCTCCATTTAATTTGGATGGTTTGGAAGTAAGCCCTGTTTGAGTAGCTCATTGATTCCTCAGGGTTTAGCCATCTGATCTTTGGAATGGTGAAATTTAGCTGGAGGAAAATAGAATGATAGAAGGGTCTTGGCCAGGAGGTAATGGGGGGACTGGACAGAAAATAAATATACAAGTTGTATAAAATGGACTGGTTGATCAGCATATGATTATGGAGAGATACACAGATAAATAAGGATGATCTCTGCTTTCAAAGAACATCTGGTCTAGTTAAGGGAAGAAGATATACCTGTGGGGGAAAAAAGATAATAATATTGAACCATATATGCTCAGACCCAAATGAGTAATATAGACAGAAAGTTCTCCAAGAGTCTTATGGAGAATAAGAGGACTTTAAGCTGGAATGATTTGAGCAGAATTCCCTCAGGAGTCAGGAAGTAAGTGAGCTGAGCTGAGCCTTAAGGATGGGTCAGAGTTGGACAGATCCAGAAGAGGGAAGATATCATTCCAAGGGCAAAGACAAGAAAATACAAGAAGAGCTTGGGTGATGATGAAGAGATCAATTCAGTTGGCTCCAAACCAACTTAAACTGCTTTCTCCAATGATCCAGTGATCTTTTCTTACTTCTTATCCTTCTTATTTATTCTTGTCCTCTTTGCTTTTCACATTTGATCCATTTCAGCATTTCATACTGATGGGGCAGTCTAGTGGCAATCAGATAGTTGTGGGAATCCCCTTTTGGTCGGCGCAGGTCCTTCATGAAAGAATTCACAAACCTGAAGAGTTTTAAGTGGCAAGTTTATTGTTAGATGAGAAGTCAACTTTGCTAGAAAAACTGACTTCTTCAGTGGCAAAGTCCTATTAGGGAAATGGAGGCTGGCACTGAGAAGATAATGTCTTCTCAGTAGGCCAGGAATCCTGGCAGCTATGCCAAAGAGGCAAAGCATGCTACTTTGGACATTCTGCAAAGAAATGAGAGAGCAGAAACCTATTTTATGAGCAGATCTTGGTGGGGGCTGGAGGCAGTTTGAGCTGATCATACTAGGATCTACCAATTGAAATTACTTTGAAGGCTTTTTTGGCCTGAATTTGAATGGAGATCCGGCTATCAATGGAGGTGATTTGCCTTAGAAATGGCCCTGCCTGAGAAGCTCTCTCACAGACTCCACTGAGCCTGGGAGGTGAGGAATCGAAGGGGACAGAATTTCAGAATGTTAATTTTACAGATCAAAACGGAATGCAGTTTCAATATCCCCATCATCACTGTTGACCATCCCTGCCTCCAGATACTCTCTCCTCCCTTTCCCCAGACTACTTCCTAACCTTCTTTGCACAAATATTATCTTTGGCTTACCACTAGACATTGTTATATCCCAGGATTCTGTCTTAGGAACTCTCTCTCTTTCTCCATCTCCTTCCCTCTCTCTCCCTCCTTGTCATCATCTCTCATGATTATGTAAATGTAGATTGGCTGCTTTTATATTATGGAGTTAACATAGGAAGAATGTGTACTTAGGGAATAGTGTGATGTGGTAGAATGTGTGGATTTAGGGTCACAAATTTAGATTTAAATTCTAGCTCTATCACATAGTACTCAAGTGATAGTGGATAACTCGTATCAATGAGTGTCAGTTTTCTTCTCTATAAAATTTAAAACTAGATTACCTATATTAAAGGTTCCTTCCAGATATAAATGTATGTTCTAATGGACCTGTGCAGTCCACATCATTAGCTGCTTATTGGATATTTCCAATTTGATAGCCTCCAGATATATCAAATTTGACAAATTCAAAACAGAACTCATTATCTTCTTTTTTATTATAAACTTAATAAATATAAATTTTATACATACAAAAAAGAATAGGGAAAAGGTCTATTAAGTAAACCCTCAAATTTTTAAGATAACAGCTTGGTTTTTAAAGTATATTCACATTTGACAATACCAATACTGTCCTGCTTGTCTATGTTCCATTCTGATTTTCTTCTGTTCTTTTTCGGTGTATTTTTTTTTTTAATTTTCCCAGCAGTTTTTGTCAAATAGTGAGTTCCTATTCCAAAAGCTAGGGTCTTTGGAATTGTCAAACACTAGATTACTATAGTCATTGACTATTTTGTCCTGTGACTAGCCTATTCAATTGATCAACTACACTTTCTTAGCCAGTACCAAATGGTTTTGATGACCGCTGCTTTATAATATAGTTTTAGGTCTGGTATAGCTAGGCCACCTTCATTTGCATTTTGTTTAAGTCCCTTGAAATTCTTGACCTTTTTTGTTATTATTTTTCCTAGCTTTGTGAAGTAATTTCTTGGGAGTTTGATTGGTATGGCACTCAATAAATAGATTAATTTAGGTAGTATTGTCATTTTTATTATATTAGCTCAACCTACCCATGAGCACTTGATATTTTTCCCAAGAGCTCAGACTTGACTTTATTTGTGTGGAAAACATTTTGTAATTGTGTTCATATAGTTCTTGACTTTGCCTTGGCAGGTAGACTCCCAGATACTTTATATTATCTACTGTTATTTTAAATGGAATTTCTCTTTGTATCTCTTGCTGCTGGATTTTATTGGTAATATATAAAAATGCTGATGATTTATGTGAATTTATTTTGTATCCTGCAACTTTGCTAAAGTTATGAATTGTTTCTAGTAGTTTTTTAGTTAATTCTCTAGAATTCTCTAAGTATTTGGTATGTATTTTTTTAATGTTTCATTGGTGCTTCTTTTTTTTAAAATCACTATCGCTCCCCATGCACTTCCCTTCCTCCCTTCATCCAATGAAATCCAGCCTATAATCAAATATAGATAGGCAAGACACATCTGAAAATATATGTCACACTTAAGCAAAACAAATTCACACATTGGCCATGTTGTATCTCTAGACGTACCTCTAGTACATCACCTCTCTCCTTAGAGGTAGAAGCATGCCATATCATCACTCTTCTGCAGTCACAATAAATCATTGCTTTGTTTAAAGTCCTTAGTTCTTTCAAAATTATATTTCTTTATATTGTTTTAGTCCCAATATAAACGGTTCTTCTTGTCCTACTTACTTCACTCTTCATTAGTTCATACATGCCTTTCCAGGTTTCTTTGAGATCATCCCTTTTATCATTTATGATGAAATAATATCATGCTGCATTATATATAATTTTCTGAGGTACTACTCCATTAATGGACACTCATTTGAGTCCAAAGAATATACCAAATACTTAGAGAATCCTAGAGAACTAACTAGTTTTTAGTTCTTTGCTACAACGAACAATGTGACTGTATGTTTTTGGAAGTATGGGTCTTTTCCTTTTATCTTTCATTTCTTTAGGGCATATGCCTGGTATCTATATTCCTGAGTCAAAGCATATGTCGAGTTTAATGACTTGAGGTTTATAGTTCTAAATTGCTTTCTGGAATGATTGGACCAATTTACAACTTCAGTAGTGCATTTAGTGTGCCCAATCTCACATGCTCCCCTCAATAAGTATCATATTCTTTTTTGTCATCTTTAACAATCTGATGGGTTTTTTTGGTGGAAACTTACAGTTGTTCAAATTGGTATTTCCCTTATTATTAGTTATTTAGAATGTTTTTAAATGGTGGTTGATTTGCGTGTGTTTCTTCTTTTGAAAACTGCCTGCTAGGGGCAGCTATGTGGTGCAGTGGAGCACCAGCCCTGAAGTCAGGAGGACCTGAGTTCAAATCTGTCCTCAGATACTTAACACTTCCTAGCTGTGTGACCCTGGGCAAGTCACTTAACCTCAATTGTCTCCAAAAAAAAAAAAAAGAAAGAAAGAAAACTGCCTGCTTTCATAGCAGTTGACCATTTATTACTGGATAGCTAGGTGGGTTAGTGCCAGGTCTGAGTTCAGGAGGACCTGAATCCAAAACTGGCCCCAGATACTTACTAGCTGTATAACCCAGGGCAAGCCCCTTCATTCTGCCTCAGTTTCCTCATCTGTAAAATGAGTCAGAGAAGGAAATGGTAAACCACTCTATCTTTGTCAAAAAAAACAAAAAACAAAAAACAAACGTGAGATCATGAAGGGTCAGACATGTTTGAAAACTTAACAACAACAGCTTAATTGGGGGGGGGGGAATGGCTAACTCAGTATTTTCCCCCAGCCCTACCCTTTTCTGAACTTTGAGGGTACCATCATCTTTCCAGTTCCCCAGGTTTAAAACCTCAGTCATCCTTAGTTCTTACCTTTGTGTTGCCCCTAAAATTAGTTTGTTCCCAAGTTTTATCAATACTCCTGCCACAAGATATGTCATATCTGTTTCCTTCATTACATGCACAAGCCTGCCACCCTTATTCAGGTTCTTGTCATTGCTTATCTGGAGTATTTTGGTAGCCTCCTATTTGAAGTCCCTTCATTTAGCCTCTCTAGTTTCTAACCCATTTTCCCATACCTACCACATTGATATTCCTGAAACAACAATCTGACTATGATTGTTCTTGGCTCTAGAACAGGTAGTTCTTAAATTGGGGTCCATGAACATGTTCTTTAAACATTTTAATAACTGCCTTCCACTTGGCTCTTTTCAACAGTGTGGCTATTCAAGATAATTCCAGTAGACTTGTGATGGAAAGTGACATCCATACTCAGAGAGAGAAGTATGTAGATTGAATGTGGATCAAAACGTAGTGTTTTCACCTTTTTAAAAATTGTTGTTTGTTTGCTTGGGTTTTTTTTCTTGTATTTTTTTCCCTTTTGATTGATTTTTCTTGTGCAGCATGACAAATATGGAAATATGTTTAGAAGAATTGCACATGCTTGCTCTCTTGGGGAAGGGGAAAGGGGAGAAAAAGGAAGAAAAGGTTGGAACACAAGGTTTTGCAAAGATGAATGTTAAAAATTATCTTTGCATGTATTTGGAAAAATAAAATACTATTAAGAAAATAAAAAAGGAGATTTTTAGGACTGTTGAAAAAATAAATAATTGTTATCCAGCATAATTGTAATATTATTACAAATGTAATATTACAATATCTTTGTAAATCTATGGTGTTTTATCTTAGACATTTAAAAATATTCTGATATTCTGATCAGGGCTTTACAAACTTGCCAGAAAGCTCCATGGTGCAAAAGAAAAATTAAGAATCCCCATTTTAGGATAAATACAAACTCTTTTGTTTTGATTGTTAAACCCATTTCACAGTCTAGCAGCTGCATTTCAGGCATGTGTGCTACATCCCAGTAAACCTTGCCAGCTTACTTTTTCTTATCCACCAGAGTTTCTTAAATTTTTCCACTCATGACTGCTTTTCACCTGAGAAATTTTTACATGAACCCAGATGTATAGGTGTATAAAATAGGTACACAAACACTTACTGATAATAAATCATAATTTTGTGACCCCCACATTAAATTATAAGACCCCTTATGAGGTCATGACCACAATTTAAGAAGCTGGACTGTATGTGACATTCAATCCTCTATTATTGAGTGACATGTCACACCTTCTGGAAGGAACTCTCCTTACTTTCACCTATTAGACTTTCTGGCTTCATTCACAGATCATCTTATATATCTATAGTAATCATATCCTTATCCCTCTAGTTATTAGTATCCTCTCCCCAGAATTTACTTATTCTCTATTTTCTATTTAATTTGCTATGTCCATGATGTTTCCTTCTAACACAATATAAATTCCTTGAAGCCAAAAATGATTTTGTTTTTATCTTTATAACCTTAGCATCTGACACATAGTAGGTATTCAATAAATGTTAATGAATTGAATTGAAAAAAATAAAAAAATAAGGTTAAAAAGGTAGGTTGGAACTGATTATCCGCTCCCTGGATGCTTGGCTAAGAAAGTAGGAGTCTATCATATAGGCAATCAGAAGTCATTGAAGGTTTATGAACAAAAGAGTGGACATGATGTGACTACTGTTTTGGGAAGATTGAACTAAAGATATTACTGTTCTGTAAGATCATCAGGCAAATATCTCCCAAAACTTTATTACCGAACCACAGTAAGATATCTGGTTACTCTGGCTCTAAAACAGTCCATGAAAAGAATCCAATCATAGGCTTAAATAAATTGTTAAATGCCCATAGACAACTGTATCTTCTATGTCCCTGCAGAAGTTAGAGCCTTGTACTGCTAACATGCAAAACACTAGGCTCGCTTTGGAGAAACATGAAAGTTGCCTGCCTTCTCCCCCCAACCTCCAAACACTATGAGGACTCTAATAAAATCAGCCTATTCCATTACTGGATAACTCTAATTGCTAGAAAATTCTTCTTTGAATTAAATGAAATCTTATTCCCTGTAGTTTCTAGAATATCACCTGCTTCTTCTTCAAGATAACCCATCACATTTAAGGCAATTTCAGTAAACTTATAGTGAAAAGAGCCATCTGCATACTGAAAGAGATTAAATGTGGATCAAAGTATAGTGTTTTCACTTTTGTTGTTGTTTGCTTGCTTGCTTTTTGTGTGTGTGTTTTTCTTTCACCTTTTGATCTGATTTTTCTTGTGCAGCATGATAAATATAAAAATATGTTTAGAAAAATTTCACATGTTTAACCTATACTGGATTGCTTGCTGTTTATGGGAGGGGGTGGGAAGGAGAGCGAGAAATTTAGAACACAAAACTTTTGCAAAGATGAATGTTGAAAACTATCTTTGCATCTATTCAGAAAAATAAAAAGCTAAAAAGATATATAAAAGATAGAGAGATAGATCTTATTGTAAAGTAGTTTGCAAAACTATTGATTAATAAGCATTTTACATTTCACCTCAGTGGTTGACTTCTCTGATTCAGAAAAGCTTCCTTACCCCCAATCAGCCCCACTCATTAGACTCAAGGCCTCTCAGACTTGGAAAGTTGCTTCCAAATCCACCTCCCTTGAAAATGAGTAACCTACTAATTTTCAGCATTTTCAGCAGAAAAAACAACTAATGCAAACTCACATCTGTGTTAGTTTAGAGGTAAGATGGAGAGGAAAAAACATGGCCCATTCTCTCTCCCCCTCACCCCAAAATCTCCTTCTCAGGAAGTCTTAGAGACAGAGCACATGTAGGAGAACTGAAGCAAGAAACTGAGCTTGAAACTAACTCTTCTTTTAGCTGTCACAGCACACTGATTGTCTACCATTGTCATAAAGGGAATGGAAAGGGACAGAGGAAATGACAGACCACTTAGGGTTTTCTATATCATACCAAAACACTAAGCCATTTCAGTCTTGGGTCGCCAGAGGACCCAGAGTGGCTTCCCCAGCGTGCCCAGAATCTGAGACGCACAGGTGGTCAATAGGGATCATCTTCTCCTGCTCTGTATAACCCATGTTACGATAGCACATAGTCAGTGCTTTCAGAGTCCTGGCTGATTTAGAGTGAGAAGAGTATCGTTTTATCCTACCTGATTGAGTACTGATGTGCAGAAATGTGGACCTTGAAAGGAAAGGGCTAATAAGTAGCTCTAAGAAGTTTCATGAAAAGTGTTAAAAAGGAAAGAAAGTTATTAAGTCTCCTTTGTTCTAGAGCTCTGGCTCCTGCCCTGTTCATTCCATGAGTGCTGTGGCCTTGCATATGAATCCATGTGTTTCTCAGCTCTGCTTCAGGAGCAGATGCAGGGGTGATACATGTCTTGTAAAAAGAGTAAAACCCAAAGGAATCCTACTCTCAGGCCTGGGTGAGAGCAAGCTACGTCTCAGTGTCACTCCAGTGCCTGGTAGATGTGCCCATTTCAAACCTGTGATGGCAGTTAGGCTTGAAAAGCATCTGTTTTGGGTTTGCCATTGAAGCACAGCTCGGTGGTTTTGTTCAGATATTCCAGCTTTCCTGCCTCCCTGGGGAGAAGCCGCCACTGCTGATGTGCTGATCCATCCTAAAATGGGCTTAACCCTTTGCACAGGAACAGTTGCTCCCATGGTTTGCTCAAAGAACTTTTTAGCTAGAGATGTTTCATTTGGCTGGTTCTCTGTAGCCTGTATCTGTAACAATGAGGCAGAAAAAGAAAAGGCACATATCTGGGAGCTGTGTCACTAGCTGGCCGAGTCAACCCTGAGCATAGCATTTCTCAGGAGACCTCATGTCTCCAGGCCGTTCACCCATTTCTAGTATTCTGCTGTCTGAGTATTCGACTCACATATTCTCCAGGAGAGAAGCTTTACAATAACTTAACATTTTTGGAAGCAGAAATAATACCTCTCAAGATCTGGAAAATGAGGGGGTTGAACTAGATCTTCTTTAAGGACTCTTATAGATCTAAATCTTAAAGACTAAAAGGGCTATCTTCAAAATCTTATTCTGAAAGACCCTCTTAATATAGATTGCCCTCCTCCCCCCACCACACTGCCAGACTCACTGAAATTAAGTCAATTGAAATTTCAAAGTCAAAATTTTTCCATCATGTCCATCTAAATCCCTCATCCTTCACTTTAAGTCCATTTTCTTCCATTCAAAGATCATGTAGAATAGCAGGATTCTCCTACAATTGGGCCTCTGCCTGGCTAATCTTTTATAGACTTAAGGATATTAATTGCAGCCTCTTTAGGCTTTTCATGCAACAGATCTTGCCCTTGAATTCCCTCTGACATCCTCCCAATTTTCATGGGATCTTTTGCAAATTCCTTTCAAAATGGGCATAAACAAATCGGGCTAGGAAACACTGCTCACTTGGGAAAAAAAAAAAAAAAAAAAAAAAGAACACTAGGAGCTCATGAGATTTTTGGTTGTTTGCTCTAGTTTTAGTTACCACATTCCAAAAAAGTAAATAGGAAGTCCACAACTGTAATTTTGCTACCAAATATTTCCCTATTCTCTCATTTTCAAACCAACTTCTTATCCTACTGCTGCTCTGTTCTCCCACCCCCATCCCCAACTCTTTGAGACTGAGTAAAGCACTTAGCTGCAGCCAGCATCAGCAAATTGGGACTCAACGGATAGAAACTTTATCCTCCTGTGTAGAAAAAGCCAACAGCTCAATGACTGAGCTGTACACAGCTCTTCCCAGCATTCACTTGCCACTATTAACTTCAGATCCCACTCAGACCTGCCTCTCCTGCACAGATAGATAAATAGGGTGGAACAAATAGAAAGGGTAGACCAATTCCACGTTACCTGCCTCTCTTAAAAGGGCTGAATGCTGACACACAGCTTTATCTGTAATGCAGGTCTCTGCTTTCCAAAACATAGATATAAGAGAAAGAAAGCCTTGAATAATTTACCAATTTCCAGGGTCGAAAGGAAGACTTAGAATGTTGTCTTTCCTCTTGGGGGCAGCTAATCCCAGCCTAGCCCCTTGGAAGAGATTCAATTGTCTGCCCACATTTCTTTTTTCCAAAGAGGGTCAGTCAGGGATTCTGTGCTACCCCAGGCACCCCTCTTATCTCATTCCCTCTTCCCTCACCCCCAGCATTCTCTGCCTATACATAAAGAATCAGGCAACTGTGTCTGATCTGACCACCAACTAAGCTGGATAACCGGACCACTTCAGGCCTAGCATGGGGTGAGAGCTGCCTCTTTCACCCTCTGTGTTCTGTGGAAAGCCTTGGCAATGAAAAGAGCCCGCAGGGCATCATTTAGTTGGTCAGTCTTCAGGCTGATACAGGTTACAGATAAAAAGAAATTCCCAAATAGGCTTTGGCATATTGCAGGGCATAGACTAAAGGGTTGCCATGTGTTCCTTCCCTCTAGGGAATGCCTTAGAATCAATCAGAGAAAGGATAATGGGGTGTCCAAGGGAAAAACCTCATACAATTTCTGCTATCTTGTGCACACACTGTATGTAGAACCCTAGATTGGGATATTTGGGGAGGTCCAAGGAAATTGTTAAATTTGCTCATTGAGTGGGATGGGCACTGTATCATAAGGTTTATTCAAAAAACTTTGCTGAAAGAGCTTACATAGATTTTGAAAGGTTACAGTGATGTTACAAAAAGCATTGAGCAAGTTGTCACGACACTTGTCTTCTAGTCCTCATCTTACTATAAATTAGTTATGTAATCTGCAAGTCACTTTCCCTTATTGGGCCTCAGCTTCCTCATCTGTCAAATGGGAGGGACTAGATTCTATGATTTCTAAAGTCCCTTTCAGGGTTTACATTCTCTGATTCTATGGTCTGGTCTTAGAATATGAGATCCTGTAAACCTTCCTGACTCTTCTCCATTTGCCAAGCCCACTTTTTGCCATCAGAAGTGACATTTACAAAAGAAGGTTATAAAGAGAATGAGTTCAGAATCCAAAATTATGGAACTGAAAACACACCAATCCCTTAGAATCTCTGAGCTCGTCTAGCTCCCAGTAAACCCACCCCTACACCTAGCCTACCCAATTACCCTTCTTGCTTTTCCCTCATCTGTTTATACCTTTGATTTCCACAACCATCTTGCAACAGTTTATAAGGTGTCAGCATCAGAAAGGGCCTCAGACTATCTTGTCCAATCCCCTTGCTTTACAGAAAAGCATTCTGTGAGGTGAATTAACTTCTCAAAGGTGACACAGGATAGTCATAATTTTAAAGTCAATGAGTCCAACCCCTTCAGTTTATAGATGTGGAATTGAATCTTAGAGAGGTTGACTATTAAGTGTTAGTGGTGACTTTAAATCCAGCACTTTGTCATCTATGTCACAGCACTTATCAGGCAGTGCTAGGACTAGAACCCAGATCTCTAATCTGTTGCTATGTTAGAATGCCCTACTTAATTGTAGAGGGCTGAAACTATTGAGTCAATGCACTGAGGTCAGGCCTGCCGAGCACTTGAGGCTAACTACTGATTGGACAATACTCTATGGGCATATGCTTGGAAAATGGCCCTTCCCACTATCCTGTGCTGGCTCAATGACTGGTGTATACAGAGGATTGTAGGAGGGACTAGGGGGTGGAGTAAGTCTAGCCAGAGTCACTCTTTGGTGGTAGATGAGGGAGAAGGCAGTTGTGGAGATTCTGCTTCCATCTTGTTCAATCCTGCGTCTAAGGACCAAGAATAAAGACTGAGGACTTTTGCTTATCCTGACTCCAGTTGATTCTGGGTGTCCTAGGTGCTAGCGCAGTCGTCACACTTAACCTCGTCTGTCAACTCATTTATCTCCCAAGCTCAAGATCTTCCTTAAAATTTCACCTCTAGGAAGTCTTCCCTGGTTCATCAGATCTATATTCATTCATATTTATATATTTGCCTTTTCTCACCCTCAATTTCCTCATCTGTAAAATGGGGATAATAATACCTACTCCACAGAGTTGTTGGGAAGACAAAATAAATTAATAATATAAAGTGTTTTGAAAAGCTTAAGGTAATATGTAAATGTTAACTTTAATGATAATAATTCAGCAAAAAATTATTAAATACCTATTATATACAAGTCAGAATGCTAGTTACTGAGAATACAAAGATTATGTATGAAATACATTTTGTCTATGGAGCTTACAATTTAATAGGGAAGAAGATATATATTTAAATAACCATTTGTAGGACTATGTAAAGAGCTATGAGAAATTGAAGAAGGGAGAGATCATTGTCACCTGGAGGGGAGGGGAAGTGAGGTGATGGAGAAACATCAGGAAAGGCTTCCTGAAGGAGGTGACATCTGAGTTGAGCCTTAAAGTAAGAAAGGACCTTCAAAAGACAGAAGCAGAGGAAGTCCATTCTACAGGTAAAAGGAACTATGGTAAAATTCATGGAGACAAGAGAGAATAGGACAAGAGTAGTCCAATTTAAATGGAATAGAGAGTATATAAACTGGAGACATACAAGATGAAGCTAGACAATGTAGTTTGAAACCAGATTGTGAAGGATCTCAGATGATACTGGATCAGAACTATATTTGGTAATCAGAGAGGAGCCACTGAAAGTGTTTGAGTTGAATGAAGAAGGATGTGATGAGAATGGTTGGGAGAGGGAGAAGGAGGGAGCTCAAGAAATTCTTGAATGAATGTTATTAATATAAAATGATTTGAGGAAAAAATAAAAAATTTTTCCCCTCAGTAGTATTTTCTTTTTTCCAAATACATGTAAAGTATAGTTTTCAGTATTCATTTCTGTAAGTCTTTGTGTTTTCAGATTTTTCTCCTTTCCTTCCTATCCTCTCCCCTCCCTAAGAGAGCAAGCAATCTGATATAGGTTAAACAGATGTAATCCTTTTAAATATATTTTCATATATGTCAAAAAACATTTAACTTTTGAAAAAATATCTGATGAAAACATAATTAGAAAGATTACTTGGGCAGCAGTATAAAGGATGGATCAAAGAGAAGGAGCACAGGCAAAAATATCAATTAGGAGACAATGAATGGCAATAGTCTTGTTGAGAAGAGATGAGCCTGAACAGGTTTGGTGGCAATGGGGTTGCAAAGGAGAGTAGAGATATAAGACAGAACTTGACATTTGATTAAATGAGAGGGAAGAAGCAAAGTTAATTCATTCCAAGGTCATGGCCCATGGTTATGAGTGGAAAGAGTGGTGTCATCAGTGAAAGTAGAAAAAGTGGAAGGATGTGTTTTGGAGGGGAAATGATGAGTTTGGTTTTACGGTACTGACATAGAGGTGCTGACAGGCCATCCAGGTAAGGATGTCCAGCAAGCAGCTGGCACATAATATTTTAACATATCACTAGCCAACTTTGCAGCTACTGCATATTGCCTCCTCTCCCCAGGGTTATGTTTACGTGTAGATGTACTTCTGAATATAGCCAGCTTAATTTGTAATAGCTCCACTTATGTCATGTCTAATACCCTAAGAAAGTGAAAGGCAGAAGGAATACTTTTATCAAAGTGCAGTGAGGGGAGAAGTAGAGAAATTCAATTCAATTTCAGTTCTGCTAACACTAAATGCTTATTACTGAAGAGAGCTTGGGAAACACTGAAATGCAGCCTGAAGTTTCTGTTCAAGGTCAGAGACTGATTAGGACAATAAAATAGGAGCAAGCAATGGCTGGTGGGTGACTTTTCTCCTCATCCCACTTTTATATGCATGTATGAGGAAAGGCGGAAAACTGGCTAAGAGACATTTGGGGAAAGTGAATATTCTAAGAGGAGTGAAGGTCTAGAGATTAGGGAATCCCTTGACTTCATTACTTGGCTTCTCAAAGTTTGGCGTGTTTGTTTTGTGTCCATGACTTCATTTGGAGTTTTCTTGACAAAGATACTAGTGTGATTTGTCATTTCCTCTTCAGCTCATTTTCCAGATGAGGAAATGAGGCAAACAAGGTTAAGTGATTTGCCCAGAGTCACACAACTGGGTAGTGTCTAAAGCCACATTTGAACTTGTGTCTTTCTGACTCTGGGCTCAGCACTTTATCTATTGCCCGATATACCTTCCTCAGAATTTGACCTGGGAAGGGGCAACATAGGTCCCCAGGCAATCAAACTAGAACAGTGTTGGGACCCAGATCAGATACTCATTGCAATAATGGGAAGCTCTGTAATTGCCTACTGTTCTTACTATGATTCTTTCTCTTTTGAGATTTATTGTATGGACACACACACACACACACACATACACATACATGCTACTTAAGACCTGTGGGGTTTTTCCATTTGACTTGCAGCTTAAATTTTCCTGTGGATTCTCTCTCCCATTATAGAGTGTGAGCTCCTTGAGAGGAAGGACTTTTCTATTTGTCTCACCATTGCTTAGCACAAGTGCTTTAAATATAGTAAATACTTAGAATTTTATTCACTGATTTATTCAATCTGTATTAAGTTTGTGGGAAGGTAAAATAATAAATGCTGGGGACAGGGAAAGGAAGGGCAAAAATATGAATGAAATAAATTCCTTCCCTCAAAGAGCCCACAATTTTGTATTAAAGTGTCCACTAGGTCCACCACACTGATAATCAAGATAGGAAAACATGCTAGTTTGCACCCTCAAGGAGGCTACAATCTAGTTGCTAGGTAGAACATGAAAGCATAATAAGGTTAAGTCACTGGAGAAAGAAAATTTGACAAAGATCAAGTAAAACTTCTTGGGAGAGAAATGGTATGAGTCAATCATTAAAGGTCAAGTAAGAATTGAATAGACTGAATTGGGAAGCTTAATCCCAGACATCTATTTTAGTAAGTTTCGCTATTTCTAATTGGGGAATTCATTATCATTCCCCACTTCATTAAGAGTCTCCTGGACTCCCCAACAGTCTCCAGACTTTCAGGCCAATTTCCATTTATTGTTGGGCCCTCCAAGGAGTGACTTCTGTACAAGGTCACTGTGCCACCTTGTGGCCGGGCCGGAGAACTGCAGTGACCCCCCAATAGCCTGAAGTTCTGGGAGTTGTAGGCACCCTGCCCCTCATCCACAAAAACGTCTCCCAGAGCTGGAATTCTCCGAGTGGGCAGGCTGGGCCTTCCGTTTGTATGCGCTGCTGTAGCATCCGTGGGGACTCCTAGCGCCACCCTGAGATCCGACCCGTGTCACCCTGCACCAGCCGTTTCCTTTCTTTGCCCTCTGTAAAACGGCCCTGCGGCCCCGAGCCCCCCGAGCCCCCCGAGCCGAGCACCGGAAACCTGGCCTGCGCCCCTTGGCCAGGGCTCCATGGTTCACCCGCTCCTCCGGCCCAGGCTTGTCTCCGGCACCGCGTCCTGGGAGCCGGTGGGAAGGCGGGGTCAGGGTGACCACAGGTAGTGAGAGGCAGCGCCAGGGAGGCTGCTCGAGACGCGGGTGCCGCCCGCCCGTCCCTGAGGGTCCCGCCTCTGAGCCGCAGCTCCCGGCTCCGTGCCCACAGTGGGGGGCGGCCGGCCCACAGCCAGGGATCCAGCCGGGACCGAGAGGGCGCGTCCTTGGGCCCTTCATTTCACAAAGTAACTTGCCTGTGGGAGCAAAGATTACATTGTATCCCATTGCAATAAGGGGGGAAACTAGGAAGCATAGACAAGAGCCTAGGACTTGGGCACCAAGTCTGCCTCTGTTGCGGCTCCCGTATGGCCTCAGTCAAGCATCCAGGCCCCTTGGATGCCAGATCCCTGCTCTGCAATATGAGGACCCAGGTGGTCAGCAGCGTCCCCTCCGATTCTAAATCTGTGATCCTGCGGCTCCTCTCAAGGAACCTTGTGTCAGAGTTGCGTCAGAAGATGACTATAGTGTATGAAGAAGGATTTGGGAAACAGGGTGTCTGTCACTATGAATCCATAAAAACAGTCTGCCTGGAACTTGTTGAGTCTTACCTGTCCAAAGACTAAAACAAGCACAAAAATAGAAGAGAAAAAAGGTAAGACTTGCAAGTGAAATAGCTAAATTTTGACAATTTATTTATTTGAACAATTTACTAATTTAATTAACTAAATAATGAAATATGAGCAGAAAAAGTGACATCAGCACCCATTAAAATAAGTTTATACAAGACTTTAATCAGTATAACTTTTATAACAAGGTGACCAAAAGATCTTAAAAAGCTACTGTCGACAAATAGTTGACATCCTTGCCAACCAGAGAGAGGACCACCAAAAACAATAGCAGTTTAGAACATTAAATTATTGTAAAATCTTAAGAAGAAAGGTAATGGATAAGTATGAGCAATATTGCCTCATAAAACACAGAGAAGTAGAATATAAAGCTAATTTAATGAAAGTTTAGCAAATTTAGTAGGTGGTCGGTCATCCCTAGAATATTTAAGGATGAAAATGGGAGGAGGTCCACAAACAAGAAAAAAGTAGAAAAGATCTATAAATATTTTTATAAGTTTCCAGAATTAAGGAGAGCAGAGCTACCATATTTGGACTCTGAAATCATAGCTCCAAATATATTTGTAGAGGTGGCAAAAAGAAGACTGAAGAAAGTAAAAATGGGGAAAGCATCTGAATTAGATCAAGTGGCATAAAGGAGATTTATGCTAGAGTTGACACAGTTGTGAAGACATCAAGGGGTCAGTTCACAAGGTATCTGAAAGAGAAATATATGAAAGCTACGGAGAAACTCACCATGTTAATGCCACCAAAAAAGGCCACCAACAGAACAATAGCCACTGTCATAGATATACTTCCTTTCAGAGATATACAAAAATTTCATGAGTACCATCTGTAGTTTGTCCTTATTTCTTGAAGAGGACCATGACATGCAAGTGAATTGGAATTGAGAGAGGGCTGTGCAAGGTCACCTGTCTCACTTTCTCCTCCAGAACCATCTGGGCCCAGCGGCCAGATGTAGATCAGGATGCTTGGAGGTGGTCCATGCAATGGGAGACCTTGGCCTTTTTAAGCCGAGATCTTCAACAAGTCTCAGTTTGACTGAGGCTCCACCCATTCAGTGATTAAGGCTCTACTAAGGCGTCTACAATGAGGGTATTAAGGGAAAACAGACTTTGTAAAAACAAGCAATGTATCATTATGCAAAATGATAAAAAAAAAGTCTTAGAAAATACAAGATTGTCCTATGCTTTATTAGTTGCTGATTACTGAAAAAAGTATTTGATTAGGTAGAGCAAAATATTATCTGGAATGTTCTCTTCCAACAAAGTGCCTCACTTCCATAAATCAAAATCATTCAGTATTCCCTAAAAAAATATAACAAAGGTGACCTATAATCGTTCTGATCACAAACATCATAAAAAACTTAAGTTAGGGAGACCTAAATATATTCACCACTATGATGGAAATAATCCAATGTACAGTCTAAATTAAAGAGGGATTCTCTATGGAAGATGCGATCCCCTAGACACTCATCTTTGCAGATGGCATTACTCTGGCTATGTCAAGTTTTGGAATGTGTCAGAATCTCCTAGAACAAATCTGTAAACACTCCAAAGAATTTATCCTAACCATCACACAGGAAAGACCAAATGGATAAAAGTATCTGTAGCCCAGATTATGACATGAAGTTGGATCGACAGCCTGTATGTCCATATAATTGTATATCTGTGTGTGTTATATTTGATCATATGGAATAGACAATACAAATGGTGATTTAGACCTAGAATTTATCAGCAGAATGAACTAGATCAGGAAATTGCCTCGTACTTTTAATAACCCAAAACTTCTCTCAGAAAATATAACATCTTTTCAAAATTTTATCAGTAGTATTATATATGACTCAGATATGAAACATTAGAAGTTTTGAAAGAATTAAAAATGAGTGTCACAGAGAGCACTAAAAAGATATTTGGCGGATATGAGCGAGCTGCTGTGTAACAAATGAGGAGCTACAAAGAATAAAAGATGTCATAAGATAAAAAGAAAATGGATTTGTCATATGCCAAGGTGGGCAGTCTGAGTGCTCTGTGGGCATCCTTGTGGTGTTAGAGCACGAGGAAGCTTTCTGACAAGTTGGCTGAACCTCCTGTGAGCAATTCACGTGAACAAGAACCATGCAATCTGAGCATGTAATCAGCATTATTGGAGGGAACATCAAATTGATAGGATATAAGATCCATTTGATATGGTGCCTGCCTTCAAAGAGTTTCCTGTCAGACCTGTATCAGCCAACAGCTAGAATTCAATAAATGGGCAAGAAATAGAAGGACATATCTCTGGTACAATAGTATTTGAAGGGGAAAAGTCAAAGAAATCTAGAAAGGTAGGTTTGGGTTAGATTGTGGAGAACCTGGAGGGTCAGGCTGAGGAATTTAGACTTTATCTAGGGAGGAGACATTGGGGCATTGGAAATTTTATTGGGACTGATTTCTATGAAAGAGAGGAAAATATTTGCTTTGTTATGTCTTAGGACATAAATGTTTGTGCCTCTGGTGATGAGAGCTATGGAGCTAATCTTCTTCCCCTCATGCCTGCCTTTAGGCTTCCTAGAACATCCTAGGGCATCCTGGGATATAGTTGTCCTCATTCAGATCTGTGGAGTTGCTAGCAGTCCTAGGTTTTGGCAAGGAATGAGTGTTTAGTGAAGGTGTGTTAAAGGAAAATGGAGGGGCCTAGGAGTCAGGAATCCTGAGGTCTGGTTCTGGCTCAGCCACCAATCACAGCTGTGTGACCTTGGACTATATGCATTCCCTTTGCAGGCCCCAGCTTCCTCCTCTGATAAGTGAAGAGGTTGGGCAAGGTGATCCTTCAAGGTCCCTTCCACTGCCAATAGATTGAATTGAAATGAATTTCATTTCCTTTGGCTGAGCTCAGCTTCCCAGGGAAGCACCTCCCCAGAGCAGCCCAGATTTGTGTTTCTTGCCTGGATTATCATGTGTTAATGTTTTAGCCCTTGGAAGCTGCAATTTCCTTTCTTGAGCCGGTTTAGATGCCCTTCCTGCTACTGGGCAACTCATTATACAGGCAAAGTTCACCCAGGGGGAGGATTGTTTAGAGATCCTGGAAATGCAGAAGTTTAATAATAATGGTCCAGTTAGACTCCACGTTGCACACCTGCTTGGCAGTGGTTACCGCTACCTTGATTAGGCTGTGATCTACGCAAATGATGACTCTGTGGTGAGGGAAGGGCAGGGTTCCATCACAACTGAGAGAAAGGAAATATATTACTAGTATTCTAATATACTTTTCTTCTCTCCTCTCTCCTCCTCCCCGCATCAATCTCTCTCCTTATTGTTCATGTTTTCTTATCCTCTCCCTTCCCTCCTCTTCCCTTTTTGTGGACCTGGGGCTCCTTTCTCCCTCACCTCTTCTCCATCCTCTTTCTACTTGTTCTTCCTCTTACTTCCTTTCCTGTTCTCCTTCCTTTTCTTTCCTATATCTCACCTCTCTTTTCCATCCCTTCTCTTCTCCCTCTTCTCCTTCTTTCCTTCCTCTTCTCTTCTGCTTGTCCAAACTCTACTTCTTCTTTCTCCCTATTTTCCCTTCTCCTTCCCTCACCTATCTCTTCTCTTTACCTCTTAATTTTTTTATTCATGTCTTCTCCCATCTCACCTTTCTGCCAACCGTCCCTTCTTACCTACCCTTCCCTCTCCCTTCTCTTCCTCTTCTTTTCTTATTTTCTCTCCCCTTTCTGAGCAGGCCTCTAACACTTCAAGAACCAAGATGCAACTTCTGGAGACGGAGTTTTCCCATACTGTCCGTGAGCTCATTGACCTCCATCTGCTGCAGCAGGACAGCATTCCCGTGTTCCTCAGCTCCGTGACTCTCGACCTCTTCAGTCGCCAGACAATCTCTTAAGCCAGCCTCCCTTGTTGGAATTCCAGTGTCTGAAGCAATCCAGAAGTCACAAGAGCTTTAGCCTGCTACCCCCTGGATACCCTCCCCATTGTACCCACTTCAAAGGTTTAAAATACCCCATTTTAAAAGTGATTTTAAGAGAATAAGGATAGAACAAGTGGCCTTACTTTTTTAGATTCCATTTGTTTCCTCCCCCACTGATGTCCCAAATATCCTTTCCTGTCCAGCTTGACCTCATCCTGTCACCCTAGTTTTTGATATATATACATCACCATCTGTCACTTCCCCAGATATTACTGCAGAGCGGAGCACACAGCTATCTCCAGGGCCTCCTCTCTTCCTCCGTCCTCCTTCCTGGGTTATTTCCTTGGCCCCAGCAGATGGCAATAGCCCCAGAGGCTAATTGATGGCATCTATGAGCCCATTCCTTAGGGAACACCACATTGGAGGCAGTAGCCTCAGCACACCTGCAGCCCCTCAACAGCTAAGGCATCTCAGGAACAGATCCAGCACCAGCAAGCTGCTCTCCCCGGGCCTTTACTTCAGGCCCGGGGAGGTGACACCTTATCCAGACCCAGCAAATGATTGCCTTAAATTGAATTAGTCCCCATGGCTAGCCAAGTCTCTTCCTCTCATTTCAGTGTGCCTTATAGATGATGCTTAGATCTCCCTTGAGTTTTTATCTCTCTGACCTGCAGTCCAGATTCTTGGAAGGGGAAGAGGAGATTTAAGGGCTTGAGCAACCGCCAAGGGACGTGTGGACTTATTTCCTTTGCCTTTGTGCCACCCCCCCAACCCCCCATGATCTTCTTTCTGCTCCAGCACAGCCCCTTATGGTGATCTGAGAAACATTGTGCTACGACGAAGCTTTTGTTTGTCATCGAATATCAATAAAGTTTTCTTAGACCTCCTGCATTGCCTAGGTGCATGTGTGTGTTTATCTTGGGTTTCTGCTTCCCCTTCCCCAGGCAGTAATTGGAACATAGCAGCTAATGGAGGTCAGGGAGAGGAGATAGGGAGGGAAGAGTAGCTGCTCTAACTAGCCAAAGCTTAACTAAGGCAAATGTAGTTGGGAGTGAACATCATTTCACTCAAAGTAGGCAGCCCATTGCCCACACTCGACCCCAAGTTTCCCAGGAGCACTTGCTCCCAGTGCTTCTCAAGGCTGACAAGTTGAGGCACTGGCAAAATAAATCCCTTAAAAAAAGGAAATATTCCCCCATGAAGAAGGAAGCATGTTCTACATCAGCACTCTCAAGAAAAAAATCCCATTTTTCCCATGTAATGACTCTAGAGAGCAGTCACAACCATACAATGGGTCTAGCACAGGTTTCTCACTTGCTCAAACACAATGCCTTCTGTCATCACACCAAGATTATTTTTTAATCTAGCTGCTTCCTCATAAGCCATATTTCACTGTGACATGAGGAAAACACTACCTCTTCTGTCCCCAGCAGAATCTGCAGGAGCCATTGGAGGGGAGTGCCCAGCTGCCACTGGGATCCACTCTCTGCCCAACCCTGATCCTGTCTCCCCTACCCCTTCCTGAAAGTCATTAAAAGCATCAGCCTAGGGAGAACCATGTCTTTTTCTGAACCCAAGTTTGGGTTGATTTAAGCTAGAATGAAATAGCAAAGTGGAAGCACCCCCATCCATGCATCCAGATTGGGTTGTTTTTGAATTAGGGTTGGCAGTCTCCATACAGTAGATCAGAAAACTCCCCAGGATGGCAGGCTACTATTACTCCCTCCCACTGCTTTCCTCAGGGTCTACTTACTGCCACTCCTTTCACAAAGCATCCATTCCTGCCATAGGTTATTTTGCATTTTTCTCGTTGCTCCCCAGGGCCAGTCTCACCCTATTGTTAAAGGCTGTATACCTTATTTTGGTTATGGACAACAACAGTCAAGCGGCAGGAGGGGAGTGGATTCCAAGTGCCTCGTAGCCCCACTGTAAACTGGAGAGATTTGAATGAAGGGGCAGTTCTGGCTAACCCAAACCCCTAGTCTTTGGCCAGTAAAGAATGGAGTTTCCTAGGAAATACAGCCAGCAAGCAAGGAAAGTTAGATTTGCCATTTACAGAAGTCCAAGCTAAAGATGGATTACCTGGCATTTGATGCCAGGGGAACATTGCCTGATTCATATGCACAGTGTGGTACTCTGGGCCGCCATCGTCAGTCATGGAGAAAATGAGTTGTAACGTCAGACACACGCGATTTCTTTGCCAGCACAATAACGAGGCAGAGACAGGGGCTCTGTCTCCTAACTCCTCACAAGAGAGCTCAAGTAATTAATTAATATGTTTACTCTAAGCCCACTATCTTACCAGGACAGGGGTGGGAGGGGAGGCATATGCAACTACTGGGAGTTGACAAGAGATGAATACCGAAATATCCATTTATCGGGTGGTCTCTCCAGAGCACTCAGAGAGGGCAGCCCCTGGGAACACTCAGATCTACTGGGGAGCAGTTGACTAATGGGGAGACATTTGGAGAAAGAATTAAATCATGGTTGTGTGCCTGAGCTGACCAGGTCCCACCTTATCTCTTCTCGGAGATGCTCACTGAACAGCTCTTTGCAGAATATTATGCGCCTTTTGCTTCTGCCATTCGGGGAAGCAAGCATGGCCTCCTGCCCAAGCTCTCTATCAGTATCATGTCGATCTATCCTTGGAATCCTGGACTCAGACTTCAAGCCACTCCAACCCTATTAGGAAATTGAGTAGATGTCTTTTCCTTTCGTCCAACTTAAATTTCTTGTTGCACTCACTGTCTTCTCCTCTTCTCGGCTGAGATGGAGAACCATCGGCGACCACTCTGCCACATGAGTTATGGAAGCAGCAGTCTTCCTGAGTACTCTTTAAGGCTTCACAGCTACTCATACTGTGCTTGCCTTTCTGGTGAGCTCCTGGTATCTTGATGGCAAGAGGTAAGCGGGGAATGAGTGCTGAGGAGGGCAGTCTGAATTCACAAGACAACAAGGTTGCTTTTTCTAGTCTTCCACTCTCTGGTTAGGTGACCTCCATTTCCAGGATTCAGATGCTACGGAGAAAATCCCAGGTGCATAATTCATCATTTCATATTTCTGTTGTTAAAGCTCCCCTCCACTAGCTTGGATAATGGAGAGTTGTTGGTAGATAAAGAAGCATGCCCAGGGGACTTGCAGTTGACAGGATATAATGGACAAGTATAATAGAAGCATGGTGATAGGCTGGATGATTGGTCAAGATACCTCACAAGCTCGTAATTCTGACATTGCTCAGTTCTGACAGCATGTGCAATTTTTTTTAATCTCATGATTAGTATGTAACGAGTATTTCTGGAAACTGCCACAATCAATGCAAGCCCATATCTCCATCATTTACGTACCATATGCCATTGAAACGTGTTGCAGTTGACCAAAGACACGCCTATTTGAAAACATGCTGGCCACCGTTTTGTTTCAGGAGAAGAGACTGTACCCTCCTCCTCTCGAGGAAATGTCTTGATACCCTTTAGTAAGGGACCAGATTTTTTTTATCAAAATCAATCACTTCTTTTGAAAATATTGTGGGAAGATCCATAGGCATAGCACTAAATAAAAGAATTAAACAGTCAGCTTGGAAAAGGAACCTTCCTTCTGTCTGTTGATAATTGTTAGCAATGATAAATCTGCTGAATTCTCAACAGATGTGCAGATTCGAAACAGCTGTGCAAAGTAGTCAAGATAAAACACACCTACTACCCTCTGCTTCAGGGATTAATTTGACTATGTAGCCAGCAGAGATATTTATGGCCATTCGAAGAGTTTTTCTTACTCTTGAGGCAAGTGTTCAAAGTATTCATTCAGTAAGTATTTATTAAGCACCTGTTATGTTCTGGGCACATTTTCAGGTGCCTGTGATACAAAACTCCTACCCCCTATTTCCCCCAAAACTCCTACCCTAAAGGAACATACATTCTCACAATATTCACAATACAAAATATATTCATAATGTAAAGGGATAACTTATTATTCCCTAAATATGATATTCACTCTCCTCCTTTGTATTTTTTGCACAGACCTGGAATGCTTTCCCTTTCTTCTTCTTCTTATGATAAGATCATAGACTGAAAGCTAAATTGAGGAAACTTCACATCCATCACGTTCAATCTTTAATGTTTTACAGTTAAGGAAAAAGAGTGACAGAGTAGTTAAGTGACTTTTCTGAGTCAAATACTATAGTGAATTTGGGTTTTTCTGACTCCAAGTCTGACTCTGGGTATAACATCAGCTGCCATCAAGCCTCAAGTGTTTTTTGCCTGGGGCCCTGGAGCCAAACCGGCTTCTTGTTTCCCTGCGTCACTCTACACTCTGACACCCAGTGGGAGCCCTCATTACATTTCAGACATGGGATTTTGGGTCTTGTTCTCTCACCCTGTTCTTTCACTTAATCTTTTTTCCAACAATGAGCTTTCAGATGCCCTACATTATAATCTACATTGAAAGCACTGATGATTCTCTTTGCAAGTCTCTTCCCAAGAAGGACCCTGTCTTCCCATATTCTGCATCATAGCCTGGGTATAAAAGACATTTGTGCCCACTATGGCACAGTATCTTATGATCTCCTCTAAAGGAGCATCCTTGTGTAGTCCCCATATAATTCTTTTACAATTCTCATTAGCATTTTCCTTAGCCAGTTGTCTTATCATAATTTTTGTTGTTTCATTTTCACTGTGTGATAGCTGTCTGCAGACATCCCACAAAATCAGCAAAGGGTTCATTTGGACCTTGCACTATTTTCATGAAGGCTCTCCTCTATCTTGTCTTCCTGGGAAGGTACCCCATGCTTTGATAGCAGCAGCAGCAGCAATATGTTCATATGCTGCTACAGGGTAATTAACCTGCGCTAAAGTGTTTGAATAAGGACCTACACCTGCTAATTGGTCAGAGGTGACTGGTATATTAACTCCAGGTTGCCTATTTCATATGGCTTGTATTCTACAGAGTGCATTATGCTCAGAAAGCCACAACAAGTTTTGTCCAGGTTCTAAACATGTTTTTGCTATAGATTTCCAGTCATCAGGGGTTAAAACTTTAAAAGCCAAATTCTCTAATAACATCTTAATATAAGACGATGTAGCCCCATAAAGAGTGCAAGCCTTTTTCAGATCTTTGATAATTTCTGGATTAAAAGGAGTGTATCTTATTCTGATTTGACCAGAAGAGTCAAACTATTCACAGGGTATGCTTCTATTCTCAAACCAGATGTATCCTGCCCTTCCTCTTTGGCTTTAACTAATGCTTCTTATAGTGGAGATATAAGGGGTGGGCAAAGCTATTACATGGGCGGGGCTGATGGTGTCACTGCCCCTCCCACTCCTCCTGCCCAAGAAGGTAGAGTTGAGGGAGGAGGGTCGGGAGATGGGGAATACCCTGAAGGCACCTCCTGAGGTGTAGAAGGAAGTGAAACTGAGCTGTGAAGCTGAGAAGCACCATATTTTTTTTCCCCTAAAGAGATAAGAATAGAGTTAAATGTTCCTTTTTTTTTTTTTTTTTGATGATATAGATTGCAATCCTTTAGAATACTCTAAGTCTAAAAAGTTGTCCATTTGAATTCAAATAATATTACCTTATAAAAAAAAGCTTATATTTAAGCAGTGTAGTTCAATAAGTTTAAATATATCATCTTCCATTATCTTTTTTGCAGTACATTTAATAAGATACAACACCTTCAGGCCTTTTTTCCACATTGAAGTACCATATTCTTTAGGCTTAGCTGGGTACTTGAGGTATTTAACTTGGCCATGCCTTCTAGCTGCATTGTCAGTACCATCCCCCTTTTGCTCTTTCTCCTCACACTCCCTTGCCTGGCCATTCACATTTAAATCTTTCCTTGTTTTAAAACTTGTGGGATTCTTTAAAGCCAATTGTATTATATTGTATATAAGGAATGTTTCTTCAGGAATTGAGCCAGGACCCATAGATTTGTAATATTCAATTAGTTATTCTCCCACTGTTTTCCACATCTCTGGCTCTAATTTTGCATCCTTAGCCAAGGAGATGTGCACTCTAGTATATTTAGGAACTCAGTGATCTGCTTCTGAGTTACCAACAAATCTTGCTTCTCTATTAACCTAACTACGCATGCTTCATACTTCCCTCAAGGTGGGGAAGGCTCTTTTCTTAGTATTTGTCCTTTTCAGTTAAAAAACAAAAGTCACTAGATTTTAGCCCTTACCAATTCTTCCCACATACCTATTTTTATACTTACCCTTCCAGGTCATGGGGATTTCTCCATTGAACTCGCAGATCATGTCAGTCGAGTTGATGCGACTAGGACCTCACCTAAAGCCCCTCGATTGGCCCTCAAATATTGTGTCCTGCTTTCTAAAGCCCCCAAGTTGGGGTGTCAAGACGTACCATTGCTTTCTAGAGCCCCCATGCTGGGGTGATTAAAATATATTTTACTAGTGGAGAAGTGATGAGGTGGGACTCCTGGATGGTGGAAAAATGGAGTCTGTTTATTTCAAGGACTTTCCCCTTTTTATAATGTAACAAAAATAACACTGCGCACATGGGACCACATAAACAACTTGCTATTGTACATAGTTTGCCACCTGGTATCACTCTGCCACCTGGTATCCCTCTGCTTCAATCACAACACAGGTTGTCACCACCTCCTGACTTCTCAGGAAGGCTGAGAGCCCTTAGGGTAGATGGGGAGCTGAACCAGACAATTTTGAAAACTTGCCTATGCTATTCCCATAAGTTTTCTTCCAGAGATATCTTTCAGGTAGTGATTGGTGATTTTTTTCTATTTCTGCTTTGTCTTCTTTTATTCTATTTATTCATTTATATTCTATTTATTATTATTTATTATTGACTTAGATCACCTGGAAATTAGGAGTGAGTGTTTTGTTGTTGTTGTTGTTGTTACACAATAATGTCTCTCCAATCGATCTCCCCTTGTAGAATTGACTTCAGAATCTTCCCAGAGTTCTAGGATCCTGTACAGTTCTTGCATTTCAGTTTCTTGTTTTAATGATGGAAGAAGTAGCTTTACTTGTATGGATTGGTCATTTATAAGTCTCATAACATATGTATCTCCTAGAAGGAGCCCTGTTAGAGCTTTCCTAACCCCACAGATAGGATTCCTGTGGAACCATTATGGTCTAGTGGAGAGACCATTGGGTTTTACAGTCAGTAAGACCCCAGGTCAAATCCTTCCTCTGGCACTCATCTGTTCCTTGTTAGTAGAATGAGGAATTTCCATTCTCTGTCCTTTAAAGACTCTTCCAGCCTTAAATCTATAATCTGTGTTCTTATGCTTCCTCTCTATGGCTGTTTCCAGAGGGAAACAGAGGCTGAGCTTGACAGCATCTACTCTTATTCTTTGTCTTTGTTGTTCCCGGGGTGTTTCTTTCCCCCTGCCTCCCCTTCTCATAGATTACTGAGTTGGGTTTGTCAGTCTGGGCTTTGTTTGTGAATTAGGCAGTCAACTGAGACAGGAACCCCCAAGCAGAGAGGTGCCTCCAAAGAAATGAAATGTTCAAGTAAGAACTTGACACAAAATCATTGGCTCATAAAAATTTATTGCAAGACACCTTTTGGTGTCTGCATGTGCGACACTCAGGAGAATTAATTCAGTTGCTGGTGGAGAATGTAAGGAAAAGTGAGGACTGAGGAGTTAAAGGTACAAGCAGGCTGTGTAGGAAAAAAAGAGATGGGGGTAGAACAGGGTCAATAACTAAACTAAAAAATAAAAAACATAACTGGTGATTTTCAAGTTAAAGAAGGTGATAAAGAAAAATTCTTAAGCCAGAATATCACAGGTTTTCTACTTCGGGAAGGGGAGAGTCAGAAACGCTTCTAGAAACTAGGAATTGGAATTATGGCCAAAGGACTATAAAAGTGTGCATAGCCTTTGACCCAGAAAAAACCCTACTAGATCTGAATCCCAAAGAGATAAAAAACAAAAAAGAAAAGGACTCACATGTTCAAAAATAATTTTAGCAGCTCTTTGTGGTGAAAATTTGAGGGGATGCCCATCAATTGGGAACTGGCTGAACAAGTTATGGTATATGATGGTATTGAAATATAATTATGCTATAAAAAATGAAGAGCAAGATGGTTTCAGAAAAACCTGGAAATTCTTATCTGAACTGATCAAAGTGAAATGAGCAGAACCAGGAGAACATTGTACACAGTAACAACAATATGATACAGTGGTCAATTATCAACGATTTAGCTCTTTTTAGTAATTCAGTAATCCATCACAATTCCAAAGGACATGACTCCAGAGAAAGATCTGATGGAGTTTGAATGCAGATTAAAGCATGCTTTTTTTAATTTTATTTTTCTTGTGTGTGTGTGTGTGTGTGTGTGTTTTGCCTGAATTTTCTTTTATAATATAGCTAATATGAAAATCTTTTACATAGTTGCACACGTATAATCTATATCTAATTGTAACCTGGGGGAGTAGAATTTGGGACTCAAAAATTTTAAAAATTAAAGTTAAAAATTTTTACATGTAATTTGAAAAAAAACATTTTTTACATAAAAAGAAACTTAGAAAACTGTTGTCAAATGTTCCCATCCAACAAGAACCCACATAGGGACAGTGTCATTACTCACTGTGCTCCACAGAGGCTTGGAGGGGATGTAGTTCTTAACCAGTAGATAATAAACTCCTTGAAGTCAGGAAATGTTTCATTTATGTCTTTGTATCACCAGCTCCCAGCACAGTGTTAGGCATATAATCGATACTTAATAAATATCTGTGGACAGGGAGAGAAGCAGGAAAGGGAAAAAGAAAAACTATATGCTCCCCCTTGCCACATCTACTCAGACTTAGTCCTTTTAATTTTCTTAATGTTTCAGCTCAACATCCCTTTGAAGTTTCATTAACTGAGCAAATTTGATTTTGTATTCAGTAACTTGTAAGTGCACAGAGGCAAAGGCAAATGAGATGACATTTGGAAGGATATGCTCTTCAAATGATCTACAGAGACAAGCTTGTCACAAAAGTCATTAGAATGGCTTGAGCCTTGAGTTTCTTGAAAATTGATAACTCCTATCCTGAGTTGGGGAGGCTGAAAAGGAAATGCTAGTGTACCCATCCTCTCTCTTTCCTTCATCTTGATGAAGAACCCAGGAACTTTGAAACAAAATGAGACTCAAGTCTATGTGAATAGTAGTTTAGCCTCCATTCTTTTGCTCACTTCTCCTCTCCCTCCATGCTTTCTAAAATAGTTCTCTGAAGAAAAAACCAATACTGGACTTGACTAGCCTTCAGGCCTAGTTCTAGCTTTACCAATAACTCAACTCAAGCATTCTCTCCAGCATTCTCCAGGAATTAGTTTATTCCTCTATAAAAATGACTGCTAATAATATCTGTACCAACTAGCATCCTTCATTTAACAATTTTTCATTAAGTAACTATTCAGACATGATGAATCTGATATCAACATTGAGCTATTCAGGTACAAGTGTCCAGCAATTAGATGGAGATGGGTAGGTCTAGAGGGATCCTGGAATTAAGATCAGAAGTGAAGACAGACATCATCAGAATCAAATGTAAGACCACATGAATTGCTCTAGAAGAGCAAGGTGCTATTAATACTCTAGCAATACCATGGATTTCTCTTCAGTGGGCCCTCTCTCCCTAGTACAGATCACAAATCACCCACCTTAATCTGTGCAATTGCTATGGAGGCCCTCAAATCAATTCAACAAATACTCATTAAGTACCCAGTATGGGATTTCTCTTTTTATTTCTTTCTGCTAATCCCAAGTGATAGACATTTGTGCAATTCCCAGTTCCTTGCCACCACAAAAAGGGCTGCCACAAACATTTTTGCACATGTGGTTTCTTTTCCTGTGTGTGTGTGTGTGTGTGTGTGTGTGTGTGTATACATACATATACATATATATATATATATATATATATATATATATATATATACAGAGAGAGAGAGATGCTAATGATTTATGTGGGTTTTTTAAATATTCTGCAACTTTGTTAAAATGGTTAATCATTTCAAATAGTTTCTAGTTGATTGAACAATATTCTTTAAGTATGTCTTCATATCATCTGCAAAGAGTGATAGTTTTCTTTCCTCATTACCTACTCTAATTCCTTTATTTTTTCTCATAACTAAAGTTAACATTTCTAGTACATTAATGAATAATAGTGGTGATAGTGAACATCTTTATTTCACCCCTGATCTTATCTGAAATGTTTATTGCTTATCCCCATTATATATAATGCTTTAAGTATCTGGTATGAACCAGACATTGTGCTTGATGCCATAGCTTTTAATTTTTTTTTGATGTAAATCATTTTTATTGGAAATACGCAAATTAAAACTACCTTGAAATGACATTTTACACCTATCAGATTGGCTAAAATGATTAAGGGGGAAGCAACAAATTTTAGAGGGGATGTAGAAACACTAGGATGCTAATTCACTCTTGGCAGAATTGTGAACTTAGGCATTTAGCAGCAACAACAACAACAACCAAATTAAACATAAATACGATTACATTTTAAAACTAAATCCAATCTATAGAGATCCTCATGTATATATCAGTGGCTCTCATTTCTATTTCTGTTTGATATCACTGTTCTAGCACAACCCATACCAATAAATCTGGATAGATAATCTTCTAGTATCTGCTTGAAGACCTTCCAAGAAAGAGGAACTTCCTAAGCAGACTGTTTCACATTTGGAAAGATCTATTTATTAGGAAATATTTATGATAGAAAGATCATCCATCTATTTGCATATTCCACTTATTGTTGCAGTTCTTTGGGGCCATGGAGAGCAAGTTCTATTCATCTTCCACAGAACAATTGTAGAGGGCTGAAACTCGGAAAAGGTGTGCTGGAATCAGACAACTTAAGGCACTTAAGGCCAATTACCTATTCCATGTGAGACAATGACTCTATTAGCATATATTTGGATAAATGGCTCTTTGGTGCTTGCTGAATGTTTGGTGTTAAGATAATCATAGGCAAGGATTGGAGAGGGTAGGGGAGAGAAGCCAGAGACATTCACAGGACAAGGAATAGAGAGGCTGGAGACTCAGGACTCCAGAATCTGGGATTTTGCTTGCCTGCCTCCTTCACTTCTCCCCCTAAACACCAAGGACTTTAATTTATCCTGATTCTGACTGACCTCTAGGCCCTCCAGGGAGCTAGCCCATACTCTACAAGCAACCCTTAAAATAATTGAATACAGTTTATATATGTCCCATAGGTCTTCTTTTCTTCAGTTTCCTTCAACTTCCTATGACATGGCCTCAAAGAACTTCACCATTTTGATTTTCCCATTTCGAATAAATGACCTCATTCTTATATTGTGGAATCCAAACTGAACACAATGTAGATATGGCCTGACCAAAGTCCAATATAAAGAGAACATTGTCCCTTGTTACAGAAATTCTGTCTCTCTTAATGCAGTCCAAGATTGTCTTTTTTTGGAGGGGGAGGGAGGCGTCTTACTTTTTATGTAGCAAAGAACTGAAAATATCAAAGATTCATATTCTTTGTGGAATGATGCCATAAATTAAAAAAAATTCAATAGTATTTTATTTCCCAAATACATATAAAGGTAGTTTTCAACACTCATTTTTGTAAGACTTTGTGTTCCAAATTTTTCTCCCTTCCTCACCTCCTCCTTCCCCAAGACAGCAAGCAATTTGATATAGGTTAAATATGTGCATTTCTTTTACACATATTTGTCATGTTGTGCAAGAAAAACCAGACCAAAAGGGAAAAAATTATGAGAAAGAAAAATATACCCCTGAGAAAGTGAAAATATATGCTTTGATCCACATTCAGTCTCCATAGTCCTCTCTCTGGGTGCAGATGGCTCTCTCCATCACAAGTCTTTTGGAATTGCCTTGAATCATTTCATTGTTGAGAAGAGCCAGATCCATCACAGTTGATCATAACATAAATTTGCTATTATTATGTACAATGTTCTCCTGGCTCTGCTCACTTCACTCAGCATTGGTTCATGTAAGTCTTCCCAGGCTTTTCTGAAATCTGCCTGCTCATCATTTCTTATAAAACAATAATATTCCATTACATTCATAGATTGTAACTTATTCAGCCATTCCCCAACTGAAGGGCATCTGCTTAATTTCCAGTTCTGCAAAAAGGGACTGCTACAATTGCACATGTACTTCCTTTTCCTTCTTTTATTATTTCTTTGGGATATAGACCCAATAGTGGTACTAGCAGATTAAAGGATATACACAGTTTTAATCCTTTGGACATACTTCCAAATTGCTCTCTAGAATAGTTAGATCATTTCACAACTCCATCAACAGTTTTCCTACATCTCACATTCCCTCCAACATTTATTATTATCTTTTCCTGTCATCTTAGCCAAGGATGTCATAGTTTTAAAGACAAAAAAAGCAGCCCCTGTCCTCAAGGAACGTACATTCAATTCACTAATTTAATTCAATAGACATTTATTGAGTCGCCTATGAACCAAACACTGCACTATATTGCTTTAGAGATACAAATCAAAAAAGGATCTCCTGGAAGAGATATCATTTGTACACAAATAAGTAAATATAAACTAATAATCAGGGGGTTTAGAAAACTAATCATTGGGGGGCTCAGGAAATGATTCTAGGAAGAGGCAGCTCTTGTCACATCTTGAAAGAAGCTAAGAATTTTAGGAGAGGAAAGATGAAGAAAAAGTCCATTTCAGTCAGAGGGGCTGGAGTATGCAAAAACATAGGGTTTTGTTTATGTAGAACACCACGGAGAATAGTTTGGCTGGAAGATAACATATATGAGTGAGAGTAGTGTGACATCAGTTGAGAAAAGGAGGTTGGAGTCAGATTGGGCAGAATGCTAAATGCCAAGTGGAGGAGACGGCATTTTATGAAACTGAATAGAACCTAGTCAGTGGAGATTCTTCAGTATGTCAAAGCTGTTTTAGATGCACTTTACTGTTGTTGTTGTTCCTTTGCTTTCAGAGGACCAGTGACATCGTGGGTAAGGTCTTGACTTAGACACGTATTGGATTTAAGAGAAGCAGAATTGCACAAAATCATCAGCCTCACTCTCTCCTCCAGAATCATGAAAGTCCAGCAGCAGGACAAAAGTCAGGACGACTGGCAAAGGCCCAGGATGCAGTAGATGACCTTGGCTTCTTTCTTTGATACCTGATGGAGCTCCACAGTTCCCGCATTAGCTATAAAAGAATGGACTGGCTAAGAGAGAAATCAAGGAGACCAGTTAGGAGTCTCTATCAGTGTTTCAGAGGAGAGGTGATGGGGTCCTGAGCTACAGCTGGTAGTTATCTGAATAGAGGGAAGAGAGAGAGATGTGGCTGAAGTAGAAAAATAATAAACACTTGTTGTTTCTTCATTTCAGTCATGTCTGACTCTTTGTGATATCATTTGGCATTTTCTTGACAGGATACTGAGTTGTTTGCCATTTCCTTCTCCAGCTCACTTTACAGATGCGGAAACTGAGGCAAACAGGGTTAAATGGCTTACCCAGGGTCCCACAGTTAAGTATCTGAGACTATTTGAACTCAGATCTTCAAGACTCCAGGCCTGCTCTGAGTCACCTTAACTACAATAACGCTAATAGCTAGTCACACATCTCTCTGAAATTTGCAAAGTACATTCCCTTTATTCTTATTTGATCTTCACAACCCTGGGAGGTAGATGCTATTATTATGACCATTGTAAGTGACCCTGGACTAGCTAAGGGAGTGCTCAAGGAAATGTAGCTAGTAATTTGTAAGATTTGAATTCAGATCTTTCTGGCTCCAAATCTGATTGTCTATCTGCTGTTCAATATTACTTCAGTAAATTTAGCCAGGTGCATTTAGAATTAATGTGATGATTCAGAGGGGGAATCTGCCTAATTTGCGTCTCCTGGTCTCTTTCTACTGCACTGTGCCAGTGAAGCACAGGGACTGTCCATCCATTATCTTTCGATCTTACTACACGACCAGGCTACTTCTTTTTACAGTCATTCATCTCTTTGATGATATCTTTACACCAATCCTTGTGCGTAATTCATCACAGATAATACGCTGCTGCCTATTTTCACCCACCATATGTCTCTGCATTGCCCTTTGAGTGACCTGCAATTTCACTTCTTCAGAGATTGCAGTATTCCATGATTCATGACCATATAATATCACCAGGCGAATATTGGTATTAAGAAGATAGGTTTTTGTTCTGAGGGGAGATCAGAGGAATTTGGGGCTATTTGAGAGGTGCTGCACGACTTCTCAGAAGCAATCCCATTCACTCTCTTCCTCTTTATCGGTTCCAGAGTCAAGTTATTGTCCATGTACGCTAAGATATATGTACTAATAAGCCAGCTCAATTGTTCATCTAATTGCGTATCTTGGTCCAGACATCAGACATTCTTCATCCGCTTGGTTTTTCCTGTGTGGATTGTTAGGATGAACTCTTCTGAGTGATCATGAGTCTCATCTAGAAGATGAGAGAGACAGAGAGAGAGAGACAGACAGACATACAGAGAGACAGAAGGAGGGAAGGAAGGAGGGAGAGAGGCTTCAATAAATTTAGCCAGGTGCATTTAGAATTAACCTGATGCAGAGGGAGATCTACCTAACTTCTCCTGAACACTGTCTATAGTGTTCTGGGGGCATGAGACAATCAACACGATGCTATCTGTGTATAAATGGGAGCACAGGGAGAATGTTTCCAACTCTAAGGAATCTGTCTTCCATTTGGAATCTTCCCTAGGATACCCTTTACAACAATGGTGAGCCAATGCTGCCTTGTTTCAAACCTTCCTTAATATTAAAAATCTAGAGGTCATTGGGCAAAGTTAGCTGTGATGTTGGGTCTTTCAGGGACTCTTGTAGAATCCTAATATGTACCTGGGGGACAGTGTGTTGGAAGAAAGCCTTTGACATAGAATTTTACTCCAACAAATCAAATTGTTTTATAATCATCAAACAGAACCTTGTTGTCTCTGTATTTTTCATTCCATTGTGTGGTTACCCATGAAACAAGAGTGATGCTGTTATTATTAGCATCATTAATGCTGGCTTTAGGTTAAGAGGATGAGAATGACAATAGCATCTTTATCCTCTTAACCTGACTTCTGGAGAGCCACTAGGTCTATGCAGCCCCTAAAAGAATCTTTATACATACACATTCTCTTTCTTCTCTCCCCCTACTCTCCCTTCCCTACCTCTCTGTCTCTCTGTCTGTGTCTCTGTGTCTGTCTATCTGTCTCCTCCCCCCCCTTCTCTCTTCCTCCCCCTCTCTCTCCCACTTCCCTTCCCCCTTCTCTCTCCCGCTTCTTTCTCCCTCTCTTTCTCCCTCCCTCCCTCCCTCTCTTTCTCTCTCCCTTTCTCTCTCTCTCCCTCTCCCTCCCTCTCTGTCTCTCTCTCTCTCTCTTTCCCTCCCTCCCCCCTCTCTCTCTCTCTCTCTCTCTCTCTCTCTCTCTCTCTCTCTTTCTCTCTCTCTCTGTCTCTCTGTCTCTCTGTCTGTCTCTGTCTCTCTGTCTGTCTCTCTGTCTCTGTCTCTCTCTCTCTCTCGCTGTCTCTCTGTCTCTCTCTCTCTCTCTCTCTTTCTCTCTCTGTCTCTCTGTGTGTCTCTGTCTCTCTCTGTCTCTCTGTCTCTCTCTATGTCTCTCTGTCTCTCTCTATGTCTCTCTGTCTCTGTCTCTCCCTCTCTCTCTGTCTCTCTCTCTGTCTCTGTCTCTCTCTCTCTGTGTCTCTCTGTCTCTGTCTCTGTCTCTTTCTCTGTCTCTCTCTGCCTCTCTCTCTCTCTCTCTGTCTCTCTCCTTCCCTCCCTCTCTGTCTCTCTCTCTCTCTCTTTCACTCATTCATACTTATACTCAACTGTATCTCAAAGTATCCAAAGAACGCTAGAAATCAGAACCTTTGTCCACCAGAGGGCAGGATGGCCGTCCTGCCCCAGAGCTCAGCTCTTCACTACCCAGGAGATGAGAAACTTCCACATAATGAGGCAGAATCCCTTTAAAAACATCCTTCTCCCTGAAAGATTTCCTGTCAGCCCTGCTGGAAGCCTCCCTCCTTCCCCCACTTCCTCATAGAATTTACCTCCTCTGGGTAATTGCGGTCTGATGTAGTTCAGTCCTCAGTCACTCGCTCCCCCCGTCTTTATTACACATCCCAGGCCGTCCCAGCACCTACACTCTCGTGGCTCCAACATGTAAAAACAAGGGGGAGATGTCTGTTGATGGAAAGGCGAGTTGTGGCAGGCCCGTCCCCACAGGCTACGCTTCTCCCTGGTGGCAGAGGCAGTGGACCTGGGACAGACAGAGGTCGGGTGGTTTTGGCCCCAATCCAACTCTGTTAATTGATTCTGTTGTGAGGGGTAGCGGGCCCAGAACCATGATGGGAAAATGAGAATGGGACAGGGGATGGAAGTGGATGAGGGGCAGAAAGCAACCTGTCGTGTGACGTGCTATACATCCACATCCACGGTTATCTCAGGAACATAGGATTTACTGCTGCAGGGAGATTAGACATCATCCATTCTGGGCAGAGGGAAGCATCCTGGGATAGCAGAAAGAAGAGCGATTTTGAAGTGGAATCATCTGATTTACAATCACCCCTGTTACTTACTAGTCATGTAAATTTGGGCCAGCCTCTTAATTCCTCTGGGCTTCTCATAATAGCAATAATGATAATAATAGCAGCACGCATTTATATAGCCCTTACAAATGTTATTGCATTTGATCCTCACAACAGCCCCGTGGGATAGATGGTATTCTTGTTCCCATCTTACTCTGGCTCACACAACTAGTAGTTGCATAAGATAGGATTTGAACTCAGCTCTTCCTGGGGCAACTAAGGCAGATAATGGATAGAGCATTGGCCTGGTGTCAGGAAAACCTAAATTCAAAGACAACCTCAGACATTCATTAGCTGTATGAGTCTGGGCAAACCCTATTTGCCTTAATTCAGTGGAGAAGGAAATGATTCACCACCCTAGTATCTTCGCCAAGAAAACCATTTTAGAAAGACATTTCCCCTGCCCCAGGCAATTGGGGGTAAGTGACTTGCCCAGGGTCACACAGCTAGGAAGTGTGAAGTGTCAGAGATCACATTTGAACTCAGGTCCTCCTGACTTCAGGGCTGGTGCTCTATCCACTGCACTACCTAGCTGCCCTTAGAGAGACTTCTAACAGGGCCGAAACAGTCACTCTGAAAACTCAGTTACCACTTGGCCCCTCCCTTCCCTATGGACAATATGATCCAAGGGGCACAAAGAGTCGACCATAACCCTTCTCCCTGACCAGGTCTAGAACACTACCTATGGGGACACTTTGTGGCTTCTCACTATAAAATGAGAGTATTGCATTAGAAAATGACTTTTACCTTTCTGCTCTAAATTTATAATGTGACCCCCTTTGTTTCCCTGAACCAGCTGGCTAATTCAGAGCAAGTGGCTGTGATTCCAACAGCAAGGAACCAGAGGATTCCAAACAGGTCTTTTTTCTGCCAATTCTGAGTTTTCTCCTGGGGCAATCTACTTCAGAAGGTTAGAACAAGAAGGAGCTTTGAGATCGTCTGATCAAATGTTCTCATTTGACAGTGGAGAAACTGAAATTTTTCCTTCTCGGAGCAGGCCATTGGTACCTGTATGTTGGTCCTGCCCTGTCTGGGTCTCAATTTCCTCTTCTATAACATTATAATACTAGATAATGGGATCCCCAAAGTTCTGACGTTCTAATGCTTTATGATTCTAACGTGGATGAGAAATCTGCATTGAGACAATTCTTGATTAACTACAATGCTTAGGGAAAGGAGAATCTAAGTGACAATTGTTTTCAGGTTGACTGAGAGTTTCAGCACTATCAAAAGTTTTCTGAAATATCTTGTTAAATTGTGTAGTAGAAAGGACAAAATATTTGGAACCATAAGACTTGAGTCCAGATGCTGGTCCTACTATTTGTTATTTTTTCATTTCTTTGGACCTTCTCTTTCAAATGAGAAATTGGGTAGATGACATCTAAGGCTTCTTCCGGGGGGGTAATGTTTTGAAGTCCTAACTTACTGATGTTACTTACCATAGTTACAATTTGTTTTGTAGCTCTTTTAAATTAAAAAAAAATTTTACAATAGCTTTTTATTTTTCAAAATATATGTTCAACATCCACCCTCCAAAACCCTGCATTCCAAATTTCCCCCCTTCCTTTCTGTCCCTTCCCCTAGACAGCAAGTAATCCAATAAACATAAAACATGTGCAATTCTTCTATGAATGTTTCCACATTTATCCTGTTACACAAGAAAAATCAGATCAAAAGGGGGAAAATGAGAAAGAAATCAAAAAGCAAGCAAACAACAACAAAAAGGGTGAAAATAGTATGTTGTGACATTTAGTTCCCTCTCTCTGGGTGCAGACAAGTTCTCTTCATCACAAACAAGTCTATTGGGATTGCCCTGAATCACCTAATTGTTGAAAAGATCCATGTCCACCAAAGTTGATCATTGTATAATCTTGTTTTTGCCTTGTACAATGTTCTCTTGGTTCTACTCACCTCACTTAGCATCAGTTCATATAAGTCTCTCCAGACTTTTCTGAAATCAGCCTGCTGATTATTTCTTACAGAGCATTCTATTACATTTATATATTATAACTTATTCAGCCATTCTCCAACTGATGGGCATCCACTCAATTGCCAGTTTCTAGCCACTACTAAAAGGGCTGCCACAAAGAGTTTTGCACATGTGAGTTCCTTTCCCTCCTTTACGATCTCTTTGGGATACAAGCCCAGTAGAAACACTGCTGGATCAAAGGATATGCACAGTTTGATACCTTTTTGATCATGGTTCCAAATTGCTCTCCAGAATGATTGAATTAGTTCACAATTCTACCAACAACATATTAGTGTCCCAGTTTTCCCACATCCCCCTCAACATTTATCATCTTTTCCTGTCATCTGAGCCAATCTGAGAGGTATGAAGTAGTACCTCAGAGTTATCTTAATTTGCATTTCTCTAATCAATAGTGATTTTGACCCTTGCAAAACCTTTTGTTCCAAACTTTTTCCCTACTTTCCCCCCACTTCCTCCCCTAGCTGGCAGGTAGTCCAGTAGATATTAAATATGTTAAAATACATGTTAAATCCAACTTACATATACATATTTATACAGTATCTTGTTGCACAAGAAAAATCAAATCAAGAAGGAATAAAAAGAAAAACTGAGAAAGAAAACAAAATGCAAGCAAATAACAACAGAGAAAGTGAAAATGCTATGTTGTTTTCTACATTCTGTTCCCATGGTTCTCTCACTGGGTGGAGATGGCTCTCTTCATCACTGAACAAGTGGAACTGGTTTGAATCATCTCATTGTTGAAGAGGGCCACGTCCAGCAGAATTGATCATTGTGTATTGTTGCCGTGTATAGTGATCTCCTGGTTCTGCTCATTTCATTTTGCATCAGTTCATGTAAGTCTCTCCAAGCCTCTCTGAAATCATCTGTTGGTCATTTCTTAGAGAACAATAATATTCCATAACATTCATATACCATAATTTATTCAGCCATTCTCCAATTGATGGGCATCCACTCAGTTTCCAATTCCTTTGAAATTCTTAATCTTTTGTTCTTTAGATGAATTTTGTTATTATTTTTTCCTAGCTCTATAAAATAATTTCTTGGGAGTTTGAATGGTACGGCACTGAATAAATAGATTAATTTAGGTAGAATTGTCATTTTTATTATATTATTTCAGCCTACCCATGAAGCACTTGATTTTCTTCCAGTTGTTTAGTTCTAACTTTATTTGTGTGAAAAGTGTTTTGTAATTGTGTTCATATAGGTCCTGGCTTTGTCTTGACTGGTAGGTTCTCAAATATTTCATATTATCTAAAGTTATTTTAAATAAAATTTCTCTTTATATCTCTTGCTCCTAGAAATTGTATTCAATGCTGATGATTTATGTGAATCTATTTTGTATCCTGCAATTTTGCTAAAGTTATTAATTTTCTAGAAGTTTTTTAGTTGATTCTCTAAGAATACCATCATATCATCTGCAAAGAGTGATAATTTTGTTTTCTCATTATCTATTCTATTTAATTCCTTCAAGTTCTTTTTTTTCTCTTATTGCTAAAACTAACATTTCTAATATAATATTGAATAGTAATGGTGATAGTGAACAACATTGTTTTACCCCTGATATTATTGGGAATGCTTCTAATTTATCTCCATTACATGTGATACTTGCCGATGGTTTTAGGTAAGTGTTACTTATCATTTTAAGGAAAATTCCATTTATTTCTATGATCTCTAGTGTTTTTAATAGGAATGCATGTTGTATTTTGTCAAATCTATAATCATATGATTTCTGTTAGTTTGGTTATTGATATAATCAGTTATGCTAATAATTTTCCTGATATGGAACCAGCTCTACATTCCTGTTATAAATCCTACTTGGTCTGATTGTATTATCTTGGTGATAAGTTGCTGTAATCTCTTTGCTAATATTTTAAGATTTTTGCATCAATATTCATTAGGGAAATTGGTCTGTAATTTTCTTTCTCTGTTTTGACCCTTCCTACTTTAGGTATCAGCACCATATCTGTGTCATAAAAGGAATTTGGTAGAATTCTTTATTCCCCTATTTTTCTAAATAGTTTATATAATATGGGAATCTGTTCTCTAAATATTTGTTAGAATTCACTTGTAAATCCATCTGGCTCTGGAGCTTTTTTCCTTAGGAAGTTCATTAATAACTTTTTCAGTTTCTTTTTCTAAATTGGAATTTTATTTCCTCTCTATTAATCTGTACAATCTATTTTTTTGTAACTATTCATCCGTTTCACTTTGATTATCAGATTAATTGGCATACAGTTGAGCAAAGTAGCTCCTAATTATTGCTTTAACTTGCTCTCCACTGGTAATAAGTACACCCTTTTCATTTTTGATATTGATAATTTGGTTTTCTTTTTTCCTTTTTCTAATCAAATTAAAGTTTTATTTTGTTGGCTTTTCATAAAACCAACCCTTAGTTTTTTTTCAATAGTTTTCTTTCAATTTTATTAATCTCTCCTTTTATTTTCATGTTTTGTAACTCTTTAATAAGTTTGTCAAGCATTATATATTCTTGTATGTGTTTATATATGAATATATATGTCTATTGTGCATATTTAGTTTTATATATATATATATATATATGTATATAGTTACTTATAAAATCTCTCCATGACCCTCTTCTCCTCAACTGTTTATAAGTTCTATGATGGAATGTATCACCCCCCAGCACCTAGCATACTACCCTGTTCTTAGTTGCTCATAATAACAATTATATTGTATAGTTGGAGAAACACAGTGAAGCAGTGGATAGAGGGCTGGTCTTGGATTCAGAAATTCAGCTTAGGAGGCATTTATTAAGAGCCTACTTTATGCCAAGCACTATGCCAGGTTTAGGGCACATAGTGACAAAAATAAATGAAAAGAATTAACCATTCTCAAAGAGCTTCCCTTCAACTGGGGGAAGATAACAGATAAACACTTGAATAATTTTTTACAATCTACATTATAAATGCAAAATAATAGGATGGGAGTCTGAGGAAGTAGGAGTTACTATCAACTGGGTTCAAATCTGGTTATTTGTTCACATATGGGCAAATAACTAAACTTCTCAGTATCATGTCTTTCTTCCCTACATTCAGTTCTTTATGTAAATCAATACTTCTCAAAGAGTGATCCAAGGATCCTTGGAGTCTATAAGACCCTTTCATGGGGTCCACAACGTGAAAACTATTTTTATAATAATATCAAGATATTATTTGCATCTTAAAATATTTCTCCCCTTTTCAACAATATATTTGTGTGAGGCCAGATTTTCTTCTTATACTTCAAGCAAAATAATATATCACAATAGACTGAATGCAGGAGACATGAGAATCTAGATCTCTTCTATTAAGGCAGATATTTTGTTTGCAATAAAATATGTAAAGCAATATCACTCTTTGAACTAATTTTTTAAAAGCTCTTTTCATAAAAAAACTTATTTATGTTATAAGTAATTAGCTTATTGTTATTTTTAATGACATATTAAACATTTAAAAATTGTATCTATCTTAATTTCTAAATATGGAGAAATAAAATCCATATAAACAAAAGCTCTTTGGGGTTCTCAACGATTCTGAAGACTGTTTAGGAGTCCTAAGACCAAAATATTTGAGAGCTCGATGTTGTAAATAACATATATTACAGATCTGCAACTAAGGAGGAAGCATCTATACTGGAAGTTCACCTACTCAAATGAAATGATAGTTCAGGACATTCCTTCTTCCAAAAAAAAGAAAAAAACTTCTATAATTGAATCTTGATTTGACTGTTAAACATCTAGCAAGAACAAAGGGTCAGTGTTATAAGCCAAGGTTTCTTGAACTTTTTCCACTTGCAATTCCTTTTTGCCTGCAAAATTTTTATATGATCCTGGGTATATAGGTATATAAAAGATATGAAAACCAAATATTTACTGATAATAAATCATAATTTCATGACTCCCACATTCAGTTATGAGACTGCCTTTGGGTCATGAATTACCCTTTAAGAAGCTGAGTTATATATAAACTATAGATTCTCATGGACCAGGACAATGAGATACAGCAAGTATGCTGTATGAGGCTGAATAAGCCTTGATTCCAGGACCATGCTCTTGAAAAAAGTAAATCCCAGGTAGTATATTTTCCCATGATCTGACCCTTTATTCTCAAAATGGAGTACCAGGAAAAAAATAATAAATTCATTTAACTGATTATTCCTATCAATTTGGTTCCAGTTAGTCGAGGTTTCACATAGGTTAAGGTGGTATTTAACCCCCTGAGGTCTTGGGGAAATTGTACTCTCCCAGATCTGAGAATCCATGGTAAATATAAGAAACCAGACTCTAAACCCAACGGTGAGATGATTTTAGAGTCAGTCTAGTGTTGTGATATGGGAGCCATCAGCTGCTGAAGATCTAACCCAGACCTGCAGAATGAACCTCCTTGTGTTAGAGGATGACACAAGGAGACTGAGAGGCAGTTGCTGTGCTTTGACCTCTCTCCTCTTCCCTCTGCCTCCAATTTATCTCATTCCTAGTCCACAACATTTGTGTCAGCAAAGGCTGCCCTGCAACTCCTTTGGATGCTGTGATCCACAGCTGAGGAGGCTCTCAGAAAATTGACTGCCCCCTCACTAAGCACGGTCCTTAACAGTCTAGTTCTGTCATGTCTTGCCTCTGTCCTCTACTTCTTGTGTTCCCTATTTGGTGTTCAGAACCCTTCGTGACCTGACTTCTTCCTGTTGTTCCAGTCTTCCTAGACCTTCCTTACCTCTCTGCCTGCTCTATGATGGAAACAGCGCTGGCTTCCTGGAACGGCCATTCCATCTTCAGTCATTTTCACTGGTTTTCTCCCATCTTTGGGGTTCTTTGTTTCCTCAGCCCTGCCTCCTAAGTTCTCTGGACTGCTTCAAGTCCCAGCTAAAATTCTACCTTCTATAAGTTGTTCCCAATCTTTCTTAATGCTTCTTTCTGTTGATTATCCCAATTTATCCTGTATAGCTTTTGTTTATTATACATAGTTATTTGCATGTCTTCTTCCTTATTAGACTGTGGGCTCCTTGAGAGAAGTTTGAGGGTTTTTGCTATTTTTGTTGCTGTTTTTTTGTTGTTTTTGTCTTCCTGGCACTTATAACAGATGCTTAATAAATGCTTATTGACTGACTGACTGCTTTCTCCCTTTTCAGATCTTGACATATTTACTTCTCAGAGCATGAGTTGCATCTTCACAGGGGCAGAGAATGCAAGCTTTAACTCTTGTCTTGTGGCATTTAACAAATATAATAGAATTGAATTCTTCTAAAGGTAAGTCCTGGAGAAGGCAGGGACTATTTACTTTGATTTGGCATGGTGCTGGAGAGTTACCATGCTCAATGAAATGTTTAAGAAATGTGATTAAGTGTTATCAGTGGACTGGGCAGCTAGCTTATGGTCTTACTTTCTATACAATAATTTGTGGGGTGCAGGTAGATGGCGCAGTGGATAGAGCAACAGCCCTGAAGTCAGGAGGACCTGAGTTCAAATATGACCTCACTTAATATTTCCTAGCTGTGTGACCCTGGGCAAGTCACTTAATCCCAATTGCCTCAGCAAAAAAACAAGCAAACAAACAAACAACCCTTCCCCCGAAAAAAACCCAAACCAAATCACAGTAGTCTGCCAGATATTAGGGTCTCCTGAATATTTCCAGGTTTGAACCAAGACCTTCCTGCCTTCTCTAACACCTTGACTCTGCTCTCCATCTCATTCTAACTGGCCCAAGCTTTTCTGACTTTGCTTCCAGATCAAGATGAAGAAGGGCTAAATGGGAAAGGGTGAGCTAATCACTCGGTCTCTAAGAATCCTCCTTCTTCCTGCCCTGCTGGGGATCAGTAGATTGTGGGAATCCCTTTAAATGTCAGTCTGACACCCCAGCTATGGTTCCCGGAATCGCTCTCCGGGCTTGCCCCTGTTTGCCATTAGTTTCAGCTCTGATCCCTCCGCTGCCCGACAGAACCGTTTGGATTGGCACCCTCTGAAGTGACAGCCTGTCTTGCTCTGATTATCAGAATTTTTCTTTTTTGAATAGAGGAGAGGGGGAGGGGCAGGGTGGGAAACCCACCAGCCCGACAGCCGCGTGGAAGCTGCAAGGGCTGATAAAAGGTCTCCAGATAACATCTCTCTCCCGGGTTGATTTAATAAACCTACGGTTATAGTTTGTCAAATCCTCTTCATGCTGAATGCCAGGTAGAATTGAAATAAAATAATTTAGAGAAGGGGAGGAGAGAGGTGAGGGCGAGGAGGAAGAGCCGGAGCTGGTCTCGTTGGAATAACAGGAACTCGATTTAAAAGTCAGTGCCAGGTGGGGACGCGGCAGATCCATGGCTGAGCTTATTCCCGGGCTTTGTGGAGCCCACATAAGATCCCTTGCAGGAGCTACAGCAGGCCGGGTCTCTGAGCCTGAGCCTAGTCTCCCGAACTGGGCGCGTCCCAAACCGACAGCGCCGGGGGCACCCTCTGTTACAGAGGGGGGGCCCGATGGCCACCCAGGCTGAGGGGGACACTCACCACGGGGAGCCGCGTCGTGGAAGCCCCCTGCCAGGGGAGCGAGGGGAGGAGCTCGCCTCGCCCCACCTTTGGCAGCTTCTTATTGTAACTAATCTTTCCTACTAACTAGGTGTTAAGCTCTACTTTTTTATGCTGCTGAAAAGCTGCAAGTGATGTCAGCACCCTCTAAATTCAGCAGCCAGGGTCAATGCCCAGGTCGCCCTGTCCTAGTTACAGCTCCTTCCAGGCCGACATTTAAAGGGATTCATTTGAGGCAGTGATTCCCCGTCTGGCAGAAAGAAGGACGTTACAGGAGAGATATTCTTACCTCGGTACTCTGTCAGCTGTTGGGGTTGGAGGGTGCAAGGCTGCTTATATAAATGTGATTTGTTAGTGCAGCCCTGAGGTGGAGTGGGAGACTTATGGGCCTACAAATCACTCCTTAACCCGCTAACTCATTACAATATGCCAGATACCACATAGTTCTTAAGCATGCTAATCACTGATTTTAAGGGATTATTGCAGTAAACCATAATTAACCGGTTATAACAGCCGTTTGGGCTTAATTAGACTCCAGCGAGCTCCCTCACTCTCCCCTCGCTTCCAGCCTCTGACCCAACGCCGGCCACCTCCGGACGGTCCAGCTGCGGGCCTCCCCCTCCCCTGCGTTCCCTCAGCCCGGTCGCGCTGAAATGTCCGGCTTTCCAGTGGTTTTGCCCACACGCGCTCTCCTAGGTCATTCTGCCCAGTGCCCTGTGAGAGACAAGCCAAGTCCGAGACTCGGCTCTAGCTCGCGCTCTCTCAGGTACTCAAGCAAAGGAAACTCCGCCAAGCCTTTCATCTACTCTTACCGTCACTTCAAAGTGATTCTTCTGTGCAGCGAACTGGAAGGGGAGCGGGCTGGTAGGAAGAGTCCCCTCCCCTTCCCACCCTCACCTCCCCAGCAGAACTTCTTTCTAGAAGTAAAGAAAAAGTAGAAGTCAATCTGCTGGGAAATTGCTGAACAGATGTGGTAGATGAATGTAATTTAATATTATTGCTCTGTAAGAAATGATGGATATGAGGAATTAGGATGTAGGGAGATAGCGAGTTTCTTGCCAGCCAGAATATAGTCCCAAAGCAAGGGCTCTTGCTGCTGACAGATTCGTATAATAAAGCCAGGAATTCTGGTTAGGTGAGAAAAATCATGATTTAGCCTTCTTAGTCTTTCTTTTGCCCTAGAGTTGAATTCATGGCAGGCTAAACAAGAGAGCATCTTGGGAATGTGTAACCTCATTTTGATCCCTACGCAAATCACTCTCCTCACTGATGGTGTGTATTTTGGGGAGGTTATTAGTGGAGTGGGAGACAAAAAGAGTGAGTATATCGTGAAATGACTGTGATGTTAAAACAACCAGTAATCTCAAAGCTTATGTTCTAATTGGGGAGGAGGGAAATACAGTCTAGGCATAGATAATGTGATGAGAGAATTTCTGTCTCAACTTTATTACTGCCATTTACTTAGGATAAGCCTGTCATGTAATTAGCTTCACAACAAGTAAATACAAGATATTTACAAATGTTATCCTTGGGTGACCCAGAGGGTCCCCTACCATAAGGTCTTTTCTTTTTCTTTTTTCTTTTTCTAGTTTTTTTCCTAGTTTTATCCTAAGGGAGTATGTGTGCAGAAAAAAGTAGGCTTTTCTCTTTCCCTTGTTGGAGTAAATAAACTCCCAGGAAATCTCTAAAATAAGGCTTAAACATGGTTTTTATACCAGGGTCTTGATAAAATGTAACAAGAGTTTCTTCTAAAAAAGATATTCAATATTTAAAATAGGCATCAGGTATAGGACAGCTATTTATTTCTTCCACCATAGAAACTGCAAAACACAAATAATTCACAAACATTCAGACATAAAAAAGACAAAATACAGCAAATGGCCATTAATATTCTTCTCCTCTTCCAGTCAGGTAAAGCTCTTTTGCATGACTACTCAACACTTTTTTCCATTCATCTGAACTGTCTAATTCATAGGGTCCAGATCTCCTAGCTAGCCAAAGTATGACTCAAATGAACTTCTTTTGATTAATCAGCTAGAGAAGATCCCTTCTCTGAGAATTTCTCCTCCCTCTGATTGGCTGAATCTCAAACTCAGAAACTCCATGAAAAAGGTGCCAAGATAAGCCCAAACTCACCTCTCTTTTTTTTTTTTTTTTTTTTTTGTCGGGGGGAGGGATCTCAAGTTATAGACCTGTGCTCAAGTAAGATAACAACAAGGCAAGAAAAAGACAAATGGTCAAGGGCTGAGGCTCACCTGGGCAAGTCCCCTTACCTATCTTTGTGACTCCATTGTTACCAGAGGAGAGAGGATCTCTTTCCCTGTTTTGTTGGAAGCCTAAGGTGGAGAAAGCACTGGAAGATTCTAATAGAGAAGGACTCTCCAAAAGAGAGAGGGAACCATTTCTACAGCCTTGATCCTTACTCAGGTTCATCCTACTAACTCTCAGTGGGAAGCTATTTTCAACATAGCCTCTCAATTATAGGGATCAACTAGAATTAATAAGTTGTGGTGTCATCCCAGAAATATTCATGTACCTAAACTAAAACGCCTAAGCATTCTTTCTTTTTTCTACTTCACAAATTTAAATGGAAAATGAATGTATTTTTTAGATATGCCTTCATGAAATTTCATCCAGTTCCCAAATGGCAGGTGTATATAGTACTGAAGTATATTTTATTTTTTCTTCCATTACTTGTGTAGAATTTAAAAAATAAAAAATTCCTGCCTTCAGTGTTTTAAAGTTTTCTTTCTTGCTTTCTTGCTCCTTTCTTTTTTTTCTCAATAGTATTTTGTTTTTTCAATTACATGCAAAGATAGTTTTTAATACTCATTTTTATAAGACTTATGTGTTCCAAAATTTTCACCCTTGATTCCTTACTTCCCTCTTCCCCAAGACGGCAAGCAATCTGATATATAATATGTGCATTTCTTTTAAACCTATTTCCATGTTGGTCATGTTATACAAGAAAAATCAGACCAAAAGGGAAAAAAGCAAGTAAACAAACAAACAAAAAGCTGAAATTCACAATCAGTCTCCATAGTTCTCTCTGAATGCAGATGGCAATTTTCCATACCATGTCTATTGGAATTGTCTTGGATCACCACATTGCTAAGAAGAGCCAAGTCCATCATAGTTGATCATCATATAATCTTGCTGTAATTGTGTCACCATCAGTTCATGTAAGTCTTTTCAGGCTTTTCTAAAATCAGCCTCTAAAATCATTCCTTTTATGCAAAGTTATGAAAAGTAATTTTGAAAGAGAGGCAGAGAAAAGAGGGGGTAAGGGAAAGAGGGAGAGAGAGAAAAAAAGAGAAATAAACACTGGGGAGGGGGGGTGAATCAGGAAAGAAAACCTGAGCTGAGCTGAAAAAGAAGCAAAGAGGAAGGGTATCCCAGGCATGGGACTGCCTATACAAAGGTATCAAGGAAGGAGATGGAGCACTGTGTACAGAGACTAGCTAGTAAGAGAATTTAACTGGAGCAAGGACTGCATGAAAGGAAGAGTAATATTGAATTAATTTTTAGTTATTTCTAATCATTCTAGAGAAGTTTCTGCATCTACAGCTGGAAGGAATCTCAGAAGCCATCCAGCCAACTCTCTCTGTACAGATGAGGAAACTAAGTTCCACACATGTATAAATTGGCAGAAGCAGGTTCTTAATCAAAGTCCACTGACTCCAGAACCATAGAAGTGCAATCTAGATTGTGTGAAGGGCTTTAAAGGCCAGACTCAGGATTTTGTATTTAATCCAAGAGATGAAGAAAAGAAGCCAGGTGGTACTTTTTCAGTTGAGGAGTGACCTGGTCAAATCTGTGCCTTTGGAACATCAGTTTGACTTCTCTGGAGAAGTAGAGTTGGAGAGGGAAAAGATTGGAAGCAGGGAGACCATGTTGGAGGTATCCTATTGCAATAGTCAAGGTGAGAGGTGAGAGGGTCCTGATCTAGGGTAATAATGACTATCTGTCTGTCTATCTGTCTATCCCACTTTCCAACTATTATCTCATCTTCACAACAACTTTGGGAAGCAGACTTTTTATTATTCCCATTTAACACATAAGAAAACTGAAGCAGGGCACAAGCAAATTGAGTTGCCCATGCTCAAGCACAGTTAGTATCTGAGGTCAGATTTGAACACTGGCGTTGCCAAGGCCAGTCCCAGCACTCTACTCACTGTACCACGTAGTTGCATTTGTAGGAGGGGGGCTACAGAGATAGCCACCTCTGCAGAATAGAAGTTTGCCATACAAGTGGTAAGACAGGGACAGAAGAGAGATGCTACAGAAGTAGCATTTGTAAGACTCAGCAGCTGTCATGGCTCTCTCCTTCCCACCCCAGTAGAAGGTAAGCTCCTTGAGGACAGACGCTGTTGTTTCCCATCTTTCTATCCCCAAAGTCCAATGCAATACTTTGCACATAGTAGGCACTTACGATTTACTAAATTGAATTAAGTTCCACCAATGGAACTCTATGTGATCTTGGAGAAGAGAGATTCACTTCCTTTTTTCTGGGCCTCAGATTTTTTTATTTTATCTGACAAAGGAGATAGGTTCAACAATAGAAACAAACATTTATTAAATATCTAGTACATGTAAAGCACTATGCTAAGCATTGGGGACATAAAAGAAGAAAAATAATCGAGACTGTTCCTGCCCTCAAGGAACTTACATTATTCTAGAACAAAAGGACATGTAGATATATCAAATAAATACAAAGTAATTTTAGAGGGAGGGAGAACACTAATGACCTAGGGAATCAGGAAATATCTCTTATGGGAAGGGAGAAAGACAAAGGAACTAACTTCTCTTGGGACTTCTGGCCAAGATGGTGGAGAGAATGCACACATTTATCTAGGCGCCGTCTTGCTCTCAGAATACTTTATTTAATAACAAGCCTTGGAATTAGGGCTTGACTGAAAAAATCCACGAATACATTACCAACAAAAGATATCCTCGAAATTCGTCAGAAAAGGTCTGGTTTTGCTTGTGGGCAGGGATGGTTAGATCAGGCTCAGACTGAAGGCAGGCAACTGTGGAGGTTTTCTGAAGGCAGCCTTAGTTTAAGGCTTTGTAAAGATTCTAAAAGGCAGCGGCAACACAGCAGACTGTGAGAATTCAGTATGGAAGGCAGCTCACACTGAGCAGGCCAGAGAGGGGTAGGGTCTGATCTCAGCCATTTCTGCAGGGAGAACTTTACCACCATGTGGCTACTTTGCCCTGGAAGAAAGCCAGTAGATCAGCAAAGCAGCTAAAAACACAGAGAAATTAAAAACAAAGGCTATAACCCAAAAAGGCTAGGGTCTCTTGGGACCTGACCACACCCACCTGAGTGAGTCAGCACACTCTCAGAATCTCAGAGCGCAGACAAAGCACAGCCATTGCTTTCCTGCTAGTGCCTCACTGCTGCTCCCTGCAGTCTGTAGAGGAAGTTTGGTAATACCATCCAGCCCCTGCCAAAAAAAAAAAAAAAAAAAAAAAAAAAAAAGCAGACCATTTGTTTTTTGTTGTTGTTGTTAGTTTGTTTTCTTTGATTCTTCTGTGATAAAATGAGCAAAAAATTAAAATGGACCCTAACCATTGATAGCTTCTATATGGATAGAGAGCAGACTTTAAATCCTGAGGAGATTAAAAACAGACTGTCTCCAGATGAATCCCCAAAGGGAGATATGATCTAGTCCTCAACACTCGAGACTCTCATAGAAGAAATTAAAAAGGCTCTCACAAGAGAGCTAGAAGAAAAATGGGGAAAGGAAAGGGAAACTTGACAAGAGAGTCTGGATAAGTCATCCCACTCATTTAAAGATAGAATGGATAAATCAAATCCTTGAAAAACAGAATTAGTGAACTGGAAAAAGAAAATAGCTCTCTAAAAAAAATAAAATTGGCAAAATGGGAAAAAATTCCATAGAACAAAACAACTCACTTAAAAACTCAATTGGACAATTAGAAAAAGATATTAAAAAGTGTGTGAAGAGAATAATTCATTAAAAATCAGAATTGAACAAATGGAATTGAATGACTTGAGGAGACACCAAGAATCAATCAAGCAAAGCCAAAAAAATGAAACAATGGGAAAAATGTCAAATACCTTCTTGGGAAAACAACAGACCTGGAAAATAGATCTAGGAGAGACAATCTGAGAATTATTTGACTTCCTGAAAACTATGATGAAAAAAAGAGCCTGAACACTATTTTCCAGAAAATTATCAAAGAGAATTGCCCAGATGTTATAGAAACAGAGGGTAAAATAGACATTGAAAGAATTCATCGATCACCTACTGAAAGGGACCCTAAAATCAAAACTCCAAGAAATATAGTGGCTAAATTCCAGATCAGACCAAGGAAAAAATACTACAAGCTGCTAGAAAAAATCAATTCAAATATAGAGGAGCCACAATAAAGATTACTCAGGATCTAGCAGCGTCCACATTAAAGGATCAAAGGGCCTAGAATCTGATATTCCAAAAGGCTAAGGAACTTGATATGCAGCCAAGAATAACTTACCCAGCCAAAATGAGCATTTTTTTCCCAGTGAAGAAGATGGACATTCAATGAAATAGGTGAATTTCATCTATTTCTGATGAAAAAACCAGAACTAAACAAAAAGTTTGATCTCCAACTATAGGACTCAAGAGAAACCTAAAAAGGTAAAAAGAAATCTTGGGAACTATATTTCTGTTATAAAGATATATAAAGAACACATGTATAATTTATTCTAGAAACCACACATGAAAAGGGAATTGTACCAGAAAGAGGGTAAAGAGGGAGTACTACATTTCTTTTTCTTTTTTTTTTTTTTAATAGCCTTTTATTTACAAGATATATGCATGGGTAACTTTACAGCATTAACAATTGCCAAACCTCTTGTTCCAATTTTTCACCTCTTACCCCCCCCACCCCCTCCCCTAGATGGCAGGATGACCAGTAGATGTTAAATATATTAAAATATAAATTAGATACACAATAAGTATACATGACCAAAATGTTATTTTGCTGTACAAAAAGAATCAGACTCTGAAATATTGTACAATTAACTTGTGAAGGAAATAAAAAATGCAGGTGTGCATAAATATAGGGATTGGGAATTCAATGTAATGGTTTTTAGTCATCTCCCAGAGTTCTTTTTCTGGGCATAGCTGGTTCAGTTCATTACTGCTCCATTGGAAATGATTTGGTTGATCTCGTTGCTGAGGATGGCCTGGTCCATCAGAACTGGTCATCATATAGTATTGTTGTTGAAGTATATAATGATCTCCTGGTCCTGCTCATTTCACTCAGCATCAGTTCGTGTAAGTCTTTCCAGGCCTTTCTGAAATCATCCTGTTGGTCATTTCTTACAGAAGGGAGTACTACATTTCACAAAGAGCCAAAGGAAACCTATTACATCTGAGAGAAAGAAGGGAGGTGAATGAACATAGTGTGTATCTTACTCTCATCAGAATTGGCTTAAAGAGAAAAATATGACATATTCAATTTACAGTGAAACCTCTCCTACCACATTGAAAAGTGGGAGGGGAAAAGTGAAAAGGGAAGGAGTAAGCTAAGCACAAGGGAATACAGAAATTGTGAGGAAAGGGGGTAAGAAAGGAGGAGGAATTCTAAGGTGGGGGAGGAATACTAAAAAGGGAGGGCTGTGAGAAGCAAATGGTGCTCACACGTTTAATACTAGGGAGGAAGGTAAGGGGGAAAGAAAGGAGAAAAGCATAAGCAAGGGTTAACAAGATGGCAAGTAATACAGAATTAGTAATTTTAACCACAAATGTGAATGGGTAAACTCTCCCATAAAGAGGAAGTGGTTAGCAGACTGGATTAAAAGTTAGAATCCTACAATATGTTGTTTACAGGAAACATACTTGAAGCAGGGTGATACATACAGAATAAAGGGTAAAAGGTTGGAGCAGAATCTACTATGCTTCAGGTGAAGTCAAAAAAGCAAGGGTAGCCATTCTGATCTCAGATCAAGCAAAAGCAAAAATTGATCTAATTAAAAGTGATAAGGAAGGGGGCTCTATCTTGCTAAAGGGTGGCATAGATAATGAAGCAATATCAATATTAAACATATAGGCACCAAGTGGTGTAGCACCTAAATTCTTAAAAGAGAAATTAAGAAAGTTGCAAGAAGAAACAGACAGCAAAACTATAATAGTGGGAGATCTCAACCTTGCACTCTCAGAATTAGATAAATCAAACCACAAAATAAATAAGAAAGAAGTCCAAGAGGCAAATAGAATACTAGAAAAGTTAGATATGATAGATCTTTGGAGAAAACTAAATGAAGACAGAAAGGAATACACTTTCTTCTCAGCAGTTCATGGTCAAAAATTGACCATATAGTAGGACATAAAAACCTCAAATTCAAATGCAGAAAGGCAGAAATAATAAATGTATCCTTTTCAGATCACAATGCAATGAAAATTACATTCAATAAAAAGCCAAGGGAAAATAGACCAAAAAATAATTGGAAACTAAATAATCTCACACTAAAGAATGATTGAGTAAAACAACAAATCATGGACATAATTAATAACTTCACCCAAGAAAATGACAATAATGAGACATCATACCAAAATGTGTGAGATGCAGCCAAAGCGGTCGTAAGGGGAAATTTTATATCTCTAGAGGCCTACTTGCATAAAATAGAGAAAGAGAAGGTCAATGAATTGTGCTTTCAACTAAAAATGCTAGAAAAGGAACAAATTAAAAACCCTCAGTCAAACACTAAACTTGAAATTCTAAAAATAAAAGGAGAGATTAATAAAATTGAAAGTAAAAAAAAAACTATTGAATTAATTAACAAAACTAAGAGCTGATTGTATGAAAAAACCAACAAAATAGATAAATTCTTAGTAAATCTGATTTTAAAAAGGAAAGAGGAAAATCAAATTGTTAGTTTTAAAAATGAAAAGGGAGCACTTGCCACTAATGAAGAGGAAATTAGAGCAATAATTAGGAGTTACTTTGCCCAAGTTTATGTCAATAAATTCAGTAACTTAAATGAAATGGAAGAATATCTTCAAAAATATAGCTTGCCCAGATTAACAGAGGAAGAAGTAAATTGCTTAAACAGTCCCAGTTCTTAGCAATCTCTTAGAAAAAGAAATAGAACAAGTTATTAATCAACTCCCTAAGAAAAAATCCCAGATAAATTTACATGTGAATTCTACCAAATATTTAAAGAACAATTAACTCCAATGCTATATAAACTATTTGAAAAAATGGGGATTGAAGGAGTCCTACCAAATTCCTTTTATGACACAGACATGGTACTGATACCTAAACCACATAGGTTGAAAACAGAGAAAGAAAATTATAGACCAATTTCCCTAATGAATATTGATGAAAAAATCTTAAATAAAATATTAGGAAAAAGATTCCAGAAAATCATCCCCAGGATAATACACTATGACCAAGTAGGATTTATACCAGGAGTGCAAGGCTGGTTCGATATTAGGAAAATTATTAGCATAATTGACTATATCAATAACCAAATTAACAAAACCCACATGATTATCTCAATAGATGCAGAAAAAGCATTTGATAAAATCCAACATCCATTCCTAATAAAAACACTTGAGAGTATAGGAATAAATATACTTTTCCTTAAAATAGTCAGGAGCATATATTTAAAACTGTCAGTAAGCAGCATATGTAATGGGGATAAATTGAAACCATTCCCAGTAAGATCAGGAGTGAAACAAGATTGCCCTTTATCACCATTATTATTCAATATTGTATTAGAAACACTAGCCTTGGCAATAAGAGTTGAGAAAGAGATTAAAGGAATTACAGTAGGTAATGAGAAAACCAAATTATCACTCTTTGCCGATGATATGATGGTATACTTAGAGATCCCCAGAGATTCTACTAAAAAGCTATTAGAAATAATTCACAACTTTAGCAAAGTTGCAAGATACAAAATAAATCCCCATAAATCCTTAGCGTTTTTATACACCACCAACAAAATCCAGCAGCAAGAGATACAAAGAGAAATTCCATTCAAAATAACTGTCAATAGCATAAAATATTTGGGAATTTATCTACCAAAGGGAAGTCAGGAATTATATGAGCAAAATTACAAAACACTTTCCACACAAATAAAATCAAATTTAAATAATTGGGAAAATATTAAGTGCTCTTGGATAGGCTGAGTGAATATAATAAAGATGATAATTCTCCCTAAACTAATCTATTAGAAGGGAAGCAACAAACTGGGAAACATTTTTACAGGTAAAGGTTCTGATAAAAGCCTAATTTCCAAAATATATAGAGAATTGACTCTAATTTATAAGAAATCAAGCCATTCTTCAATTGATAAATGGTCAAAAGATATGAACAGACAAATTTCAGATGATGAAATTGAAACTATTTCTACTCATATGAAAGGGTGTTCCAAATCACTATTGATCAGAGAAATACAAATTAAGACAACTCTGAGATACCACTACACACCTGTCAGATAGGCTAAGATGATAGGAAAAAATAATGAATGTTGGAGGCGATGAGGGAAAACTGGGACACTGATGCATTGTTGGTGGAGTTGTGAATGAATCCAATCATTCTGGAGAGCAATCTGGAATTATGCCCCAAAAGCTATCAAATGGCATACCCTTTGATCCAGCAGTGCTACTACTGGGCTTATATCCCAAAGAGATACTAAAGAAGGGAAAGGGACCTGTATGTGCCAAAATGTTTGTGGCAGCCTTGTTTGTAGTGGCTAGAAAATGGAAAAATGAATGGATGCCCATTGATTGGAGATTGGGTAAATTGTGGTATATGAATGTTATGGACTATTATTGTTTTGTAAGAAATGACCAGCAGGACGAATACAGAGAGGCTTGGAGAGACTTACATGAACTGATGCTGAGTGAAATGAGCAGTACCAGGAGATCATTATACACTTCAACAACAATACTATATTATGGTCAATTCTGTTGGAAGTGGGTATCTTCAACAAAGAGAAGATCTAATTCAGTTCTAATTGATCAATGATGGACAGAATCAGCTACACCCAGAGAAGGAAATGAATGTGGACAACTTGCATTTTTTGTTTTTCTTCCCAGGTTATTTTTACCTTCTGAATCCAACTCTTCTTGTGCAACAAGAGAATTGTATGGTTCTGCACACATATAGTGTATCTAGGATATACTATAACATATTTAACATGTATAAGATTGCTTGCCATCTAGGGTAAGTAGTGGAGGGAGGGATGGGAAAAGCTGCAACAGAAGTGAGTGCAAGGGATAATGTAAAAAATTACCCATGAATATGTTCTGTCAATAAAAAGTTATAAAAAAGAGAGCATCTCTCTTTTATTTTTATAATAGCTTTATTTTTGAAACTACATACAAAGATAGTTTTCAGCATTCACCCTTACAAAACCTTGTATTCCTAATTTTTCTCCCTCCCTTTTCATCTACCTCCTTTCTTAGACAGCAAGTAAACAAATATAGGTTAAACATATGCAATTCTTCCAAACATAATTCCACATTTATCATGTTGCACAGATCAAAAAGGGAAAAAAAATAAGAAAACCCCAAGCAAATAAAGTAACAACAACAAAAAGATGAAAATGCTATGCTGTGATCCATATTTAGTCCTTTCTCTGCATGCAGATGGCTTTCTCCATCACAAATGTATTGGAATTGCCCTGAATCACCTCATTGCTGAGAAGAGCAGCCCATCACCATTGATCATCACATAATCTTGCTGTTGCTGTGTATAATGTTCTCTTGGTTCTACTCATTTTACTTCATATAAGTTCACGTAAATCTCTCTAGGCCTCTCTGAAATCATCCTGCTGATCATTTTGTATAGAACGATAATATTCCATTATAGTCATATACCATAACTTACTCAGCCATTCCCCAACTGATGGGCATCCATCCAGTTTCCAGTATTTTGTTGCTATAAAAAGCACTGCTACAAATATTTTTGCACATGTGGGTCCTTTTCCCTTTTATTTTTTTTAATTAAAGCTTTTTATTTCTCAAAACATACATGGACAATTCTTCAACATTAGTCCTTGCAAAACCCTGTGTTCCAATTTTTACCCCTTTCCCCCACTCCCTCCCCTAGATGGCAAGTAGTCCAATATATGTTAAACATGGTAAAAATATATGTTAAATCCAATATGTGCACATGTATTTATACAATTATCGTGCTGCTCATGAGAAAAAGTGAAGCAAAATACAAGCAAACTACAACAAAAAGAGTGAGAATGCTTTGTTAAGGTATACACTCAGTTCCCAGTCTTATGTCTGAGTGTAGATGGCTCTCTCATCACTGAACAATTGGAACTGGTTTGAATTATCTCATTATTGAAGAAAGCCATGTCCATCATAATTGATCATCATATAGTCTTATCATTGCCAAGTACAATGATCTCCTGCTTCTGCTCATTTCACTCACCATCAGTGCATGTAAGTCTCTCCAAGCCTCTCTGAAATCATCCTGCTGGTCATTTCTTACAGAACAATAATATTCTATAACATTCATATACCATAAGTTATTCAGTCATTCTCCAATTGATGGACATTCACTCATTTCCAGTTTCTAGCCACTACAAAAAGGGTTGCCACAAACATTTGGTACTGGCTAAGAAATAGAATAGTCAATCAGTAGAATAGGTTAGATTGATACAACACAGTAGTCAATGACTATAGCAATCTAGTGTTTTACAAACTCAAAGACCCCAGCTTTTGGGATAAGAACTCACTATTTGACAAAAACTGCTGAGAAAATTAAAAACTAGTATGGCAGGGTAGAGGCCCTTTTCCCTCTTTTAAGATCTCTTTGGGATATAAGCCCAGTAGTAACACTGCTGGATCAAAAGGTATGCATAGTTTGATAACTTTTTGAGCATAGTTCCAAATTGCTTTCCAGAATGGTTGGATCCATTCACAGTTCCACCAACAATGCATCAGTGTCCCAGTTTTCCCACATCCCCTCCAACATTTATCATTATCTTTTCCTGTCATCTTAGCCAATTTGACAGGTATGTAGTGGTATCTCAGAGTTGTCTTAATTTGCATTGCTCAGATCAATAGTGATTTGGAGCATCTTTTTATATGACTAGAAACAGTTTCAATTTCTCCATCTGAAAACTGTCTGTTTATATCCTTTGATCATTTATCAATTGGAGAATGGCTTGGATTCTTATAAGTTTGAGTCAGTTCTCTATATATTTTAGAAATGAGGCCTATATCAGATCCTTTGAATGTAAAAAATGTTTTCCCAATTTATTTCTTCCCTTTTAATCTTGTTTGCATTAGTTTTGTTTGTTTTTAACTTAATGTAATCAAAATTATCTATTTTGTGATCAATAATGATCTCCAATTCTTCTTTGGTCACAAATTCCTTTCTTCTCCACACATCTGAGAGGTAATCTATCCTATGTTCTTCTAATTTGTTTTTAATATTCTTTATGTCTAGATCATGAACCCATTTCCACCTAATCTTGGTGTATGGTGTTAGGTGTGGGTCAATGCCTAGTTTCTGCCATATTCCTTTTATGACATAATCATATGATTTTTGTTAATTTGTTAACTATATCAATAATAGTCAATTATGCTAATAGTTTTCCTAATATCGACCCAGCCCTGCATTCCTGGTATAAATTCTACTTGGTCATGTTGTATTATTTCAGGGATGACTTTCTGTAATCTCTTTGCTAATATTTTATTTAATATTTTTTCATCAATATTCATTAGGGAAATTGGTCTATAATTTTCTTTCTGTTTTCATCCTATCTCATTTAGGTTTCAGTATCATGTCTGTGTCATAAAAGGAGTTTGGTAGGAGCCCTTCTTCCTATATTTTTTCAAATATATAGTTTATATAGTATTGTTTATTGGAATTAATTTTATTGTATAAAGTTTATTATATAAAGTTATATAAAGTTTATTGAAATTAATTGTTTTTTAAATGTTTGGTAGAATTCACATGTAAATCCATCTGGTCCTGGAGATCTTTTCTTAGGGAGTTCATTAATAGCTTGTTCTATTTCTTTTTCTAAAATGGGACTATTTAAGTTATTTATTTCCTCTTCTGGTAATTTGGGCAATCTATATTTTTGTAGGTATCCCTCCATTTCACTTAGGTTATCAAATTTATTGGGATAAGATTGGGCAAAATAACTCCTAATTATTGCTCTAATTTCCCCTTTATTGGTAGAAAGTTCTCTCTTTTAATTTTTGAGATGAACAATTTGATTTTCTTCTTTGCTTTTTCTAATCAAATTAACTAAAGGTTTATCTATTTTGTTGATTTTTTTTCATAAAACCAACTTTAGTTTTATTTATCAATTCAATAGTTTCTTTACTTTCAATTTTATTAATCTCATCTTTTATTTTTAGAATTTCAAGTTTGGTATTTGATTGGGGGGGGGGAGTTAATTTGTTCTTTTTCTAGCTTTTTGGTTGCAAGCCCAATTCATTGATCTTCTCTTTGTCTATTTTATGGAAGTAAGCATCTAGAGATATAAAATTTCCCCTTATTACCACTTTGACTGCATCCCACAAATTTTGGTATGTTGCCTCATTATTGTCATTCTTCTTGGATGAAATTATTGTGTCTATGATTTGCTGTTTTACCCATTCATTCATTAGGATGAGATTATTTAGTCTCCAATTACTTTTTGGTCTATTTTCCTCTGGCCTTCTATTGAGTATAATTTTTTATTGCATCATGATCTGAAAAAATGCATTTATAATTTCTGCCTTTCTGCATTTGATTTTTTTTTAAATTTAATAGCCTTTTATTTACAGGATATATACATGGGTAACTTTACAGCATTAACAATTGCCAAACCTCTTGTTCCAATTTTTCACCTCTTACCCCCCCACCCCCTCCCCTAAATGGCAGGATGACCAGTAGATGTTAAATATATTAAAATATAACTTAGATACACAATAAGTATACATGACCAAAACATTATTTTGCTGTACAAAAAGAATCAGACTCTGAATTATTGTACAATTAGCTTGTGAAGGAAATCAAAAATGCATGTGTGCATAAATATAGGGATTGGGAATTCAATGTAATGGTTTTTAGTCATCTCCCAGAGTTATTTTTCTGGGTATAGCTAGTTCAGTTCATTACTGCTCCATTAGAAATGATTTGGTTGATCTCGTTGCTGAGGATGGCCTGATCCATCAGAACTGGTCATCATCTAGTATTGTTGTTGAAGTATATAATGATCTCCTGGTCCTGCTCATTTCACTCAGCATCAGTTCGTGTAAGTCTCTCCAGGCCTTTCTGAAATCATCCTGTTGGTCATTTCTTACAGAACAGTAATATTCCATAATTTTCATATACCACAGTTTATTCAGCCATTCTCCAACTGATGGACATCCATTCAGTTTCCAGTTTCTAGCCACTACAAAAAGGGCTGCCACAAACATTCGTGCACATACAGGTCCCTTTCCCTTCTTTATAATCTCTTTGGGATATAATCCCAGTAGTAACACTGCTGGATCAAAGGGTATGCACAGTTTGATAACTTTTTGAGCATAGTTCCAAACTACTCTCCAAAATGGTTGGATTCGTTCACAACTCCACCAACAATGCATCAATGTCCCAGTTTTCCCGCATCCCCTCCAACAATCATCATTATTTTTTCCTGTCATCTTAGCCAATCTGACAGGTGTGTAGTGGTATCTTAGAGTTGTCTTAATTTGCATTTCTCTGATTAATAATGACTTGGAGCATCTTTTCATATGACTAGAAATAGTTTCAATTTCTTCATCTGAGAATTGTCTGTTCATATCCTTTGACCATTTTTCAATTGGAGAATGGCTTGATTTTTTATAAATTAGAGTTAATTCTCTATATATTTTGGAAATGAGGCCTTTATCAGAACCTTTGACTGTAAAAATATTTTCCCAGTTTATTGCTTCCCTTCTAATCTTGTCTGCATTAGTTTTGTTTGTACAAAAACTTTTCAGTTTGGTATAATCGAAATTTTCTATTTTGATCAGTAGTGATCTCTAGTTCTGCTTTGGTCATAAAGACCTTCCCCTTCCACAGGTCTGAGATGTAAACTATCCTATGTTCCTCTAATTTATTAATGATTTCATTCTTTATGCCTAGGTCATGAACCCATTTTGACCTTATCTTGGTGTACGGCGTTAAGTATGGATCAATGCCTAGTTTCTGCCATATTAGTTTCCAATTTTCCCAGCAATTTTTATCAAACAGTAAGTTCTTATCCCAAAAGCTGGGATCTTTGGGTTTGTCAAAGACTAGGTTGCTATATTTGTTGACTGTTTTATCCCTTGAACCTAATCTATTCCACTGATCAACTAATCTATTCCTTAGCCAATACCAAATAGTTTTGGTAACTGCTGCTCTATAGTATAGTTTTAGATCTGGTACAGCTAAGCCACCATCATTTGATTTTTTTTTTTAATTCCCTTGAAATTCTTGACCTTTTGTTTTTCCATATGAACTTTGTTGTTATTTTTTCTAGGTCATTAAAATAGTTTTTTGGGAGTCTGATTGGTTCAACTCTGATCTTTTCATCAGAAATAAATGGAATTCAGCTGTTTCATTGAATGTCCATCTTTTTCCCTGAAAGAAAATGCTCAATTTAGCAGGGTAATTTATTCTTGGCTGCATTCCAAGTTCCTTTGCCTTTCAGAATATCAGATTCTAGGCCCTTTGATCCTTTAATTTGGAGCCTGCTAAGTCCTGGCTAAACCTTATTGTGGCTCATCGGTATTTGAATTGTTTTTTTTTTCCTGGCTGCTTGTAATATTTTTTCCTTAGTCTTATAGTTTTGAAATTTAGCCATGATATTCCTTGGAGTTTAAAATTTGAGGTCTCTTTCAGGAGGTGTTCAGTGAATTCTTTCAGTGGCTATTTTACCTTCTGATTCTATGACATCAAGGCAGTTCTCTTTAATGATTTCCTGAAAAATAATGTCTAGGTTCTTTTTTTTCCATCATGGTTTTCAGGAAATCCAATAATCCTTAGATTTTTCTCTCCTCGATCTATTTTCTAGATCATTTGTTTTCCCAAGTAGCTATTTAACATTTTCTTCCATTTTTTTTATTTTTTTGGTTTTGCTTGACTGATTCTTGATGTTTCATTGAGTGATTTATTTCCATTTGTTCAGTTCTGATTTTTAGTGAATTATTTTCTTCATTTACTTTTTTTAGTTCTTTTTGTATTTGTCCAATTGAATTTTTAAATGAGTTGGTTTGTTCTATGGATTTTTTTTCCATTTCACAAATTCTGTTTTTTCAGGGAGTTGTTTTCTTTTTCCATTTTATCAACTTTATTTTTAAGGAGAGTTATATGCTTCCACTTCACTGTCTATTTTGTGTTGCCTTTTCCAAACCCTCTCATAAAGTTTTCATTTCCTTTCCCCATTTTTTTTCTAGCTCTCTTTTAAAATCTTTTAAAATGTCTTCTAGAAGAGGCTTGTGTGATGGGGACAAATTTATATCACCCTTTGGGACTTCATCTGGAGGCAATCTGCTTTTAGTCTTCTCAGGGTTTGAAATCTGTTCTTCTCTTTCACCATAAAAAACTGTCTATGATCAGAGTTCTTTTTGTTTTTTTACTCATTTTTTAAAAAGTTGAGATCTGCTTTTAGGGCAAGGGAGGTTGTCCAAGCTTCCTCTACAAGCCACAGTGGCTGTGCTGAGTCAGTGTTTACTGACTTCTGGTGCTGGGTGGGCATAGCCAAGTCCCATGAGACTGGTGGTTCAGCGTTCACACTTTACCTTGTGTGTTTGTGTTGGATGTTTTATAGCTTTTCTGCTGATCTAATGGCTTACAGCCATGACAGAGTAACCAATGATGACCGCATCACCCCGGGTCTGTACTGCCTGCACTTGGCGTCTGTGCTCAGCCTGCTTACTCTTGGCCCACCTCCTTTTCTGCCCAATTGAAACAGACCTTTTCTGGCAATCTTTGAAATTATCTTCTTCTGGTAGTTTGTTATACTCCTGATATTTGTGGATTCTGCCAGTCCAGAGCTAATTCAGAGGCTGGATTTGGTAATTAATCTAAGAGTTGTAATAGAAGGTCAGAAGAAAATGTGTGTCCTCTCAGCCATCTTGGCTCCCCCCTCCCCCCCTTTTCCCTTTTCTGTGATCTCTTTGGGACACAGATGGAGTAGAGACACTGCTGGGGAAAAAGGCATGCACAGTTTAAAAGCCCTTTGGGCATAATTCTAAATTGCTCTCCAGAATGGTTAGTTGTCAGTTCACAACTCCACCAACAATATATTAGTGTCCCAGTTTTCCCATATCCCCTCCAACATTTATCATTATCTTTTCCTGTCGTTTTAGCCAATCTGAGAGGTGTGAACCTTAGAGTTGTCTTAAATGTAATTTCTCTAATCAATGTGATTTAAAGCAGTTTTTTCATATGCTAGAAATGGCTTTAATTTCTTCATCTAAGAATTGTCTGGGAATAAACATTTATAAGATGCTTCCTGTGTGCTAGGCACTGTACTGAACATTTCATAAAACCCTTCACAGTAAGTGCTGCTATTATCCCCATTTTACAGTTGAAGAAATTGAGGAAGACAAGTTAAATGTGTGAGATAGAATTTAAACTCAGATCTTCCTGAGACCCAGTGATCTTCCCACTGTACCGCTTCCTTGTCCTGGATGGTATCTGAGCTGAGGTTTGAAGACTGGAGAGGAGTTGAAGTGAAAAAACTTTCTATGCAAACAGATGGAATGTGAGGAATGAGGATCAACCAGGAGATGCCATGGAAAGATCTCAGCCACTCTATAGACCTGGATTTTATAAATGGAGGAGTTGAAATTTCACCACCCATCTCTATCCAATCCCTTATTTATTTCCACAGGTGACACTTTGTTGGGACCTTTTAGAAATCATGAGATTTCTCTCTGAAACCTGTATCCCTGTCCCATTCCTAGGAGGACTGAACTTAATGGAATGAAAAATCCCAAGGAAAATCACAGGACATCCTTTCAGCCTTCCAACATAGTTATCCAGCTGACCATTTATAGCAAACTCTAGTGTTGGCCTTGATGGAGAAAACAAATCACTAATGGTGCAGCCTTCGAGAGATATGGGTGAAGAAAAGGTAATCTTGCTTAGATTTTATACATACACACACATGTAACATACATATAATATATAATTATATATTATATAAGAGTATATATTATATATAATAATAATCTAAACAAAGTTGACTCTCACCCATATAATGCATACACACACATACATACATATGTAAATATAATTCACACATATGAGATATATGTGTCTTTGCTTATAATTTTATATGTAACCTTCAACTAGTCCTGAAAAAGGGGGGAAACTGACAGCTCCTAAAATCCTTTACAGAGATATATGTTTACTTTTCATTTGGCAGGAATACTTATATAAAGTAAGAAGTTATCAGCTCTCTCTCTCCCTTTCCCCTTTCTTCTCCTTCCCTCCCTTCATCTATCCCTCTCCCTCTCTCTCTCTCCCCCTCCCCCTCCCTTGCTCTTCTCCCTCTGCCTCTTTTTCTCCTTCTCCCTCTCCTTCCTCTCCCTTTCTCTTTTCCTCTCCCCCTCTCCTTTTTTCCCTTCCTTCCTTCTCTCCTCTCCCTTCTTTCCCCCTCCCTCTCTCTTTCTATCTCCCTCTCCTTCCCTCTCCTTTCTAGCTCTCTGTTTCTCTCTGTCTTTCTGTGTGTGTGTCTCTCTGTTTCTATTGTCTGTTTCTCTCACTCCTTTTTTCTTTTCCTCCCTTTGCCTCCCTCTCTGTCTCTCTTTCTGTTTCTGTCTCTTTCTGTCTTTGTCTCCCAATCCTATAGTGTTCTTGCCCTTTATCAGTTCAACATGAATTCCCATTACCTGTTTCAACCAATCAATAGAAAATGTTTATTAAACACCTACTATGTATGTACCAAACACGGTACTAAGCAATAAAGATACAAATAAGAAAAATCTAAACAATCCCTAGTCTACCAATTTATGTAGGCACCAAGTATTATTTTTCCTAAAGATTCCAGGTTAGGGGTCCTTGACCTTTTTTGAATGTGTCTGGACTCCTTGGATAGTCTAGTAAAACATGAATCCCTTTCAGAATAATGTTTTTAAAAGCATAACACAAAATGCATAGTATTACAAAGGAAATCAATTATAATGAAATGCAGTTGTCAAAAATATTTTTTTAATCATTTCATGTATCTCAGATGAAGACTGCCTGTTCTAGTAAAGGGGCTGGGATAATCAGACTCCAATCAGCTCAGCTTTTCTTCTGCAACATCTGCCCCAGGATCATCGCAGGGGCATTTATCAGGGCAACAGAAAGTCCATCAGGGCCATTTTCTGCAGTGCCCTCTTATCCTTATTGGGCTCTGTCCCAGGATCAAATGAGAACATAGCTCAAGTTCTTTGCAAACCTAAAAGATATATCACTTACTTTTCCTCTTTCCCTCTCTGAAAAGGGATTTAAATTCATTGGTTTCTAAGGTCCCTTACAGCTCTGAATTCTGTGACCCTACACACAATATTTTCCCACGTTTCATTTGTTCCTTCTTTGTTTGGGGGGATATGTGTGATAACCTCTTTTTGGGTGTGCCCTGGGAAGAACTAACTGCCTACAAAGGTTCTTCTTTTCTTAGCACTCAGGGCTGCTGCTAGTCTGTTATTGCCCCCTCCATTGATGGGTATTCATTGGAGTAGTCTCTTAAAATCAAACTCAGAGCTCTTCTTTCAATACTCTCTAAACTTTCTTTTTGATTAAATATTTTTTCAAGTGTCGAGCATTTTTTTTCTCCCTTTCCTCTCCTCCCTCCCACTAGAAAACCAAAACCAAAGCACGGCTCTAACCCCGGGATCATCCTGAAATGAGCACTTCTCTCTGTCAGGAGGTAAGTAAGCATGTTTCATCACCATATCTCAAGATGTGGTTGGTCATTTCAACGATCACATTTCTTAAGTCTCTCACAATTGTTTCTTTACAGTGTTACTCTTCTATAATTTTTTCTCCTGGCTCTGATCATTTCCTTCTGCATCAGTTCAGACAAGCCTTCTGCTGGATCTGCCTGCTTCAGGTTTCTCCCCACTCTAATCCACTCTTTCTTCAACCACTAAAGTGATTTTCCTAAAGTGCAGATCCCACCATATCACTCAGTAAGCTTTAGTGGCTCCTTATTGCCTCCTGAAACAAGTATAAAATGCTCTGTTTGGTATTCAAAGTCTTTCATAATCTACCCTCCTCCTTCCTTTTCAGTTTTACACCTTATTCCCTTATATATATTCTTCATCCAGTGATACTGGCCTCCTGGATGTTCCTTGAACAAGATACTTTATCTCTCTGTTCCAGATATCCGTTCTGCCTAGAACCATCTTTCTCTCTCCTCCTCTCTGGCTACTGACTTCCCTGGCTTCCTTTAAATCCCAACTAGAATCCCACCTTCTGAGAGAAGCCTCCCTAATCTCTCTTAATTCTAGTGCCTTCCCTCTGTAAATTCTTTCCTATTCAATTTGTAAATAGCTTGCTTTGCATATGTTTATTTATATGTTGTCTCCATCAGATTATAGGATTCTTGTGTTAAGGACTGTCTTTTGCCTGTTTTTGTATTCCCAGCACTTAGTACAGTACCTGGCACATAGTAGGTGCTTAATAAATATTTATTGATTAATTGAAAGATTAAAACTTTTTTTTAATTCAATAGCATTTTTCCAATAACATGTAAAAGTTTTCTTTTTTGATGATATTTTAAAATTAATAATAACTTTTTATTTTCAAAATACATGCAAAGATTCAACATTCACCCTTGCAAAACCTTGTGTTCCAAATTTTTCTCTCTTCTTTCCTCACACCCCCTCTCCTAGATGGGAAGTAATCCAATATATGTTAAACATATACAATCTAAAGATAGTTTTTAACATTCATTTGGTAAGATTTTGAGTTCCAATTTTTTTTCTCCCTCTGTCTTTCCTTCTTCCTCCACAAGCAGCAAGGATTCTGATATAGGTTAAATATGTGCAATAATTTTAAACATAATTCTATATTAGTCATTTTGTGAAAGAAAAAAATCAGGACAAAAAGGAAAAACCGTGAGAAAGAAAAAGCAAATCAAAAAAAGATGAAAATAGTATGCTTCAATCTGCATTCAGTCTCTATAATTCTGTCTCTGGATGCAGATGACTTTTCTATCCCAAGTCTATTGGAATTGTCTTGAATCATTTCATTGTTAAAAAGAACCAAATCCATCACAGTTGATCATCAATAATTTTAGTACAATGTTCTCTCGGTTCTGTTCACTTCACTTAGCATCAGTTCCTGTCTTTATAGGTTTTTCTCAAATAAACCTTCTCATCATCTCTTAGAGAATAATAATATTCCATTACATTCATAAACCATATAGAGTTCCCCTCTATTCACTCATTTTCCAAATCTTTGCCATGACAAAAAAGGGCTGCTACCAACATTTTTGCACACCCAGATCCAGACACTACTGGATCAAAAAGTATGCACAATTGGATAGCCCTTTTGGGCAAATTGCTGTCTAGAATGGCTAGATTAGTTCACAACTCTACCAACAATGCATTAGTGTTCCAATTTTTCCACATCTCCTCCAACAGTCATTATCTTTTCCTGTCATTTTAGCCAATCCAATAAGTGTGAGGTGATGTCTCAGAGTAGTTTTAATTTGCATTTTTCTAATCAATAATGACTTAGACCATTTTTTCATATAACTGTAAATAGCTTTAATTTATTCATCTGAAAATTGTTTGTTCATATCCTTTGAGCACTTATCAACTGGGTAATGACTTATATCCTTACAAATTTGACTTAGTTCTCTCTATATATTTTAGAAATAAGGCCTTTATCAGACATAAAAATTGTTTCTCAGCTTTTCTTCTAATCTTGACTGCATTGGTTTTGTTTGTACAAAACCTTTTAAATTTAAAGTAATCAAAATTATCCATTTTGCATTTCATAATGTTCTCTACTTCTTCTTTTGCCATAAATTCCTCCCTTCTCTAAAGATCAAACAGGTAAACTATCTCTTGCTCTCCTAATTTGCTTATAGTATCTGTCACCCTATATGTCTAAATCAAGAACCCACTTGAATCTTATCCTGGTATAAGGTGTAAGATGTTGGTCTATGCCTCCTGCCATAACATTTTTCAGTTTTCCCAGCAATTTTTGTCAAATAATGAGTTCTTGTCCCAGAAGTTAGAGTCTTTGGGTTTATCATTTTTTAAATTTTCTAAAGTTTCTTGCAGCATAATAATTTCTACTATATATATATTATATCAATAGATAAGTAGATAACATATACCAAAATTTGGTCAGTTACTCCATAAGTGACTGTTCATAAGCACTTTTCAATCAGTTTTACAAAAATATAGCAGTTTTAGTTTATTGTAGCAAAGAAATAGAAATTTAATAGTTCTTAGTTTCTAGTTAGTTTCTGTTTTTTTCTATACAAAGTAAACTGCTATATTTAGATATCTATTCACTTTTCCCTCTTTCTTTGCTTTTAGGGGCATATAGTTATAATATTATATGTATGTACATATATATCATAAGTGTATTTCTGATTTAAAAGTTATATATTTTATTGAATTTTGGTACATTGTTTCAATTTTTTTTGCAGAATGACCATGCATATTCATAGCTCTACCAATGCACCCATTTTCCTGAAGCCTCTCCAGTATTTGTCATTTTCCTTTTTTTTGGAAAGCCTTGCCACTATGACAGGTGTGAGATAAGACCTCAGAGTTGCCTTAATCTGCATTTCTCTAATTATTAATGATTTGGAGCATTTTTCCACATGGCTATAGATAGCTCAGATTTCTTTCCTTGAAAAATTGCCATTTATTGATTGGGGAATGATTCCAAACTTTCTTTTTGAACTGATCTTTCTTCCTTCCCCCTCTCTTGGAGGGTTGGCCAGAACCAGGATCATTCTAATTGCACAATCATTTCTATCCTGATCATTGCCCTTATGAAGTCAGGCCAGATGATCAGTAACTGCTACAGTGAAAAAGCATTCTAGTTTTATAGCTAGAGAACCTCAGATGGAAATCCAGCTCTATCACATGCTCCCTTCATGACCATGGAATGTCACTTCTCTCTGAGCCTCAGTTTCTTCTTCTGTCAAATAGGAAGTCGAATTGTATGAAAACCTAAATCCTTTCCAATTTCTACTCCTATGATCAAGAAAAGGTCATGAAGTAACTAGTATTTCCAAACCTGAGAAAGCTGTAAGGGCCTGGTAATCTTCTCCCTACCCCCAGTTGCATAAATTCTTGCCTTTTTTGTCTGTCTCTAGTCCTTTTTTTGGTCCTGAATTTATCTTCTTTCTTCTAGTATTTTAGTCTGACATTAATTTAGTAAGATAAATGATCATTAAATAACCAACTGTTAATATTGAAGAGATTCAGAATTTTTTCCCTTTCTCATTTGGAGATTAGGTCATAGTTTAGTTCTCTGAAGGACAGGACAGAGAATGAAATGAAATTATAGAATTGTTACCCCCACTCAACTAGAGAAGCTTATTGAAGATTGCCCAAGACCGGAGGTGGTCTCTCAGAGTCACATCCCACAGCCCCTTATTTGAATAGATCTGCCTCTTATTATAATAATCATTCTTCTCATTAATTTCTAACCAATCAGAGCTGATTGCCAACCTCAGGAATACCCACTTGTCCAAGGGCATACTTCATAGTTCATAATTCAGTGGGTTCCAGAAGGGGTCTTTGCCATTGGCATTTGAGAGTGTCATTGACCCGCCTTATTAATTATTTGCTAGCATAATTAATAAAATAATTAATTACCCAAGACTATGTCTCTCCAACTTTTTGTCATAGATAAAGAGGTATGTTTTAAAGTGTGCAAAGGTGTCCTAGGTACTGAGACTAGAAATACAAAGAATGAAATAAATTCTGCTCAAAAGAAGCTTATAATGTAACCGGAAAGTTAATAAGTACATATAAGTATGAGCAAAGTAAATATGAAGAGAATAAATTTTAAAAATACAAGATAATTATGAGGTAGTTTGGAGAGATAGCACCAGCAACTGGGGGAGGAAGAGATGAAGAAAGATTTCATTCAGAAAGTAATGACTGAACTGCATAGTAAAGAAAAAGGATTCTGATGTTACTACTGGGCTTATATCCCAAAGAGATATTAAAGAAGGGAAAGGGATCTGTATGTACAAGAATGTTTGTGGCAGCTCTGTTTGTAGTGGCCAGAAACTGGAAACTGAGTGGATGCCCATCAGTTGGAGAATGACTGAATAAATTGTCCTATATGAATATTATGGAATATTATTGTTCTGTAAGAAATGACCAGCAGGAGGATTTCAGAAAGGCCTGGAGAGATTTACATAAGCTGATGTTGAGTGAAATGAGCAGGACCAGGAGGTCATTATACACTTCAACAACAATACTGTATTATGATCAGTTCTGATGAACGTGGTTATCTTTGACAATGACAGGATCCAATTCAGTTCCAATTGTTCAGTAATGAACAGAACCAGCTACACCCAGTGAAAAAACTATGAGAAATGAGTACGGACCACAACATAGCCTTTGTACTCTTTCGGTTGTTGTTTTGCTTGCATTTTTGTTTTTCTTCCCAGGTTATTTTTACCTTCTTTCTAAATCTGATTTTTGTTATTCAACAAGATAACTGTATATATATATTATTTAACATATACTTTAAATGTTTAACATATATGAGACTGCTTGCCATCTAGGAGAGGGGGTCAGCAGAAAGAGGGGAAAAGTTGGAACAGAAGGTTTTGCAAGGGCCAATGTTGAAAAAGTACCCTTGCATATGTTTTGTCAATAAAAAACTATAATAAAAAAAGAAAAGAAAAAGAATTCTGTGAGAAGAAATTGACAGAGGGGATGTATGAGCCAAAACAAAGGCATAGAAATGGAAGATAAAGTGTGGTGTGTGAGAAACAAAAAGAAAAGTAGTCTGACTGGATTGCAGCAAAGTGAGGCTAGAAAGCTAATTTGGGGTTAGAGTATAAAAGGCTAGAAAAAAAGAGTTTATATTAGAGGCAGTAGGGAGCCATTGAAAGTTGTTGAGTAGGTGAGTGACACAGATCTGCATTTAAAGAGAAATAGCTTTGGCAGGAATCAGGAGAAACTTGAGGTATAGAAATCAATTAGGGGGTACTTTGTATTAATCTAGGTAAGAGGTGATGGCTTTATGAGTAGAGGGAAAGGTTGTGGTTGCAGAAATAGCAAGATCTGGTGACTGATTGGACACTTGCTCTGCCAGTGGTTTGGAAGGAGGACCATTGTGAGAATTCCTGTTAGCCTTACCTCCTCCCATATCAAAGCTTCAAAATCCTTTTTTCTGTTAGAACTCTTAAACATAATTTTGAATTCTATACTGTTGATCCCCTTCCTCTTCAGGAAGCACTTTTCTTCAAGGATGCTGCCTGAACAAATGAGACCCTCTCCAATTTCTAAATGCTCAATGCCATTTGTGCCTGAATCCATGAGAAAGGGCAGGGGTGATCCCTTTAATGATGCCCAAGAGAGACTCAAGTTCTCTCCTCCTGGGCCAAGAAAATAGGTAGAGATATAATAATGAGCTTCTGAAAAGAATGGGAAAGGCTATCAAAGCCTCCTGCACAGGGATGAGCCTGCTGAGTAATGATCCTGCCAGTCACAGTATGTAACTAGTCTAATTCCTCCCACTTATTTGAACGCCCTCTGTGAATGCATCCAATGAAAAGGGAAGAGAGGCAGGGGGAACTGATTTATGATAAAAATGTCCCGTAGGGGCAACTAGGTGACTCAGAGCCAAGCCTAATGTCAAGAAACCTCATCTTCCTAAGTTCATATCTGGCCTTGGACACTTAGAAACTGTGTGATCCTGGGTAAGTCATTTAATCCTATTTGCCTCAATTTCCTCATCTGTAAAATAAGCTAAAGAAGGAAATGGCAAATGGTTCTACTATCTTTGCCAAGAAAACTCCAAATGGGGTCAGAAAGAATCAAACATGACTGAAATACAATTAAATAAATTGTCCTGATCTCTGCCACTGAGCACCCCTTCTGAAGGGAATTGAGCTTACCTGGTATAATTCAGATACACAGAAAGTTAATTTTATAACTTCAAAGCATTTTTACATAGAAGAGATCTTAGACATCCTCTAGTCCAGGAGTTCTTAGAATATGTGAATAGATTTTAGAGGATCTGTAGACTTAGACAGAAAAAAAAAAATATTTTCTTAATCTCAAACTGAAATCTAACATTTCCCTCATTTATTTAAAAAACAGTCTTTTGGAATTTCAAGGGAATTAATGAAAAAAAAATCAAATGATGGTGGCTTAGCTGTACCAGATCTAAAATTATATTATAGAGCAGCAGTTACCAAAACTATTTGGTATTGGCTAAGGAATAGATTAGTTGATCAGTGGAATAGATTAGGTTCAAGGGATAAAACAGTCAACAAATATAGCAACCTAGTCTTTGACAAACCCAAAGATCCCAGCTTTTGGGATAAGAACTTACTGTTTGATAAAAATTGCTGGGAAAATTGGAAACTAATATGGCAGAAACTAGGCATTGATCCATACTTAACGCCGTACACCAAGATAAGGTCAAAATGGGTTCATGACCTAGGCATAAAGAATGAAATCATTAATAAATTAGAGGAACATAGGATAGTTTACCTCTCAGACCTGTGGAAGGGGAAGGTCTTTATGACAAAGCAGAACTAGAGATCATTACTGATCACAAAATAGAAAATTTTGATTATACCAAACTGAAAAGTTTTTGTACAAACAAAACTAATGCAGACAAGATTAGAAGGGAAGCAATAAACTGGGAAAATATTTTTACAGTCAAAGGTTCTGATAAAGGCCTCATTTCCAAAATATATAGAGAATTAACTCTAATTTATAAAAATCAAGCCATTCTCCAATTGAAAAATGGTCAAAGGATATGAACAGACAATTCTCAGATGAAGAAATTGAAACTATTTCTAGTCATATGAAAAGATGCTCCAAGTCATTATTAATCAGAGAAATGCAAATTAAGACAACTCTAAGATACTCACTACACACCTGTCAGATTGGCTAAGATGACAGGAAAAATAATGATGATTGTTGGAGGGATGTGGAAAACTGGGACATTGATTCATTGTTGGTGGAGTTGTGAACGAATCCAACCATTTTGGAGAGTAGTTTGGAACTATGCTCAAAAAGTTATCAAACTGTGCATACCCTTTGATCCAGCAGTGTTACTACTGGGATTATATCCCAAAGAGATTATAAAGAAGGGAAAGGGACCTGTATGTGCACGAATGTTTGTGGCAGCCCTTTTGTAGTGGCTAGAAACTGGAAACTGAATGGATGTCCATCAGTTGGAGAATGGCTGAATAAATTGTGGTATATGAAAATTATGGAATATTACTGTTCTGTAAGAAATGACCAACAGGATGATTTCGGAAAGGCCTGGAGAGACTTACACGAACTGATGCTGAGTGAAATGAGCAGGACCAGGAGATCATTATATACTTCAACAACAATACTAGATGATGACCAGTTCTGATGGATCAGGCCATCCTCAGCAACAAGATCAACCAAATCATTTCTAATGGAGCAGTAATGAACTGAACTAGCTATACCCAGAAAAAGAACTCTGGGAGATGACTAAAAACCATTACATTGAATTCCCAATCCCTATATTTATGCACACATGCATTTTTGATTTCCTTCACAAGCTAATTGTACAATAATTCAGAGTCTGATTCTTTTTGTACAGCAAAATCATGTTTTGGTCATGTATACTTATTGTGTATCTAAGTTATATTTTAATATATTTAACATCTACTGGTCATCCTGCCATTTAGGGGAGGGGGTGGTGGGGTAAGAGGTGAAAAATTGGAACAAGAGGTTTGACAATTGTTAATGCTGTAAAGTTACCCATGTATATATCCTGTAAATAAAAGGCTATTAAATAAAAAAAAAACAAAAAAAAACAGTCTTTTGAGAAGGGGTCCGTAAGCTTCACCAGCCTGGCAGAGAGATCTAAGACCCAGAAAAAGTTAGGAAACCCCATTCTAATCCAACTCTCTATTTTAAAGAAGAGGCAACCAAGAGCCAAAATTAGGGGAGATTTGCCCAAGAGCACATGGAGAATAAATGGCTGAGCCAGAATTCAGAACCAGGTACCTTGATTGCAAATCTATTGTTCTTTCTACCGGGCCACCATCACTTATATCTCTATCTTTGGTTCTGTTTCTCTATCTCTGTTTCTACACACACCATGGAATAGCATGAACCTCCACCTTGGACCAACCGAGATATCCAACAACATTCTCTATGTGCCAATGAATCAACCAGTGAGATCAATGAGTGAGAGGAAGTGAGAGGAAGAAAGATCGAGAGCCCATTCCCCTGCTCCCCCTCTCTTCCCGGATTCTGTCTGCTTATCTTCACCCCACTCATTTTCTCACCAGGTTCTGCTCACCACTATGTTTGACCCAAGATTCATCAGCCTTCCACACTCTTGGGCTCCCCTAGATGCTCTAATGGGAAAGCCCGACAATACAATCAACTTTCTGTTAATTGAATTTTTTCCCATCAACTCCCCACAACTCCCATCCCAAGAGTGTCCCAGGAGGATTTCCCAGAAGTCATGTAAGTCTCCTCTACCTAGGTTCTCTTTCACTTCCCCTAGCCCTCATAGCACCTTGTCTCCACATTAGACTAACCCACCAATTCTAGGTGCCAAGAAGCCAGCAGCTTTGGGGAGGTAAAGGGCAACAATCACAGGGAATTGTATCAGACAGAACCCTGGTCCTGAAGTCAAGAAGTCCTGGATTTGAATCTTACCTTGGATGTTTATTAGATATATGACTTTAGACAGCAAGTCACTTTACTTTTCTGGACCTCAGTGTCCTCCTTTGTAAAATGGGTAGGGCAGAGGATATGGTCAGAACCAAGAGAACAACAAGAATAACAACATTAAAGGGGCAGCTAAATGGCACAAAATAGAGCACCAGACTTGGAGTCAGGAGGTCCTGTATACAAATCCAGTCTTAGATACTTTGTGTGTGACCCTGGGCAGGTCCCTTAACCACTTTGCCTCAGTTTCCTCATCTGTAACAATGAACTGGAAAAGGAAATGACAAATCACTCCAATATCTCTGCCAAGAAAACCCCAAAGGAGGTCGGGAAGAGTTGGAAATGACTGAAATGACTGGACAACAACATAAAATCAAAGAATTTCAGAAGATTTTAGATCTCTCATAAATGTAGGGATCAACCATGATGCCAGAGGACTAATTGATGATGATGAACTATGATTGCCACTTCCTGATAGAGGGATGATGGGTTCAAGATATGGAACGAGAGATTCACTTTTGGATGTGGCTGATATGGGAATTTATTTTGTGATTGTGCATATTTATTATAAGGGTTCTGTTTTGGGTTTTCTCTTAAATGGGGAATAAGTGGAAGATGGTAAATAAGAGCTTTTTAATTTATTTTTTAAATAGAATTTAAAAAATAAAACAAGAAAGAGCTAGACTACATGGCTACCAAGAACTCTGTCAGCTCTAAGTCTATGTGAAAATTCTCCCCTGTACCAATTCTGGAATGTATACCACAGGATGCCAATCCCTGCATTAAGATATGAGAACACACTCAGCAGTGATTATTCAACTCTATTCAAGTACTCTCTGAATAAAATGACTTTCAGGAAAATCCAGCCAAAGACAAAGGAAAGGAGAACCAAAATATGCTCCATTTTTTATGGACCTTCTATGAAGGGTACTAGAATCACGGGGTCATAATTCTAAAATTAAAATGGGACCCAAGAGACTACTAATTCACCCGCCTCGTTTTATAAATGAAATTTTACAGGTTTGGTGACTTGTCTAGTCACACAGGGAGTAAAGATAAAGCAGAATGTAAATCCAGATCTTGTGATTCCCAAGCCACTTTTCATTGACAGAGCCAACATTAGGAGGCAGTGTGATTTAGTGGACCCATATTCAAATCCTGCCTCTGTTACTATTTGTGTGACTTGAGTCAGGCAAGGTCTAACGATTCAGTTTCCCTATCAGCAAAAAGAAGAGGCTGGAATATTTTGGCCTCTGGAGGTCTCTTTCAATTACAAATTTATGACTTTTCTAGTTTTTGACATTTATAAAACACATTTCACCAAAAACTCTCAAAAATACAAAACAGATACTTTATTATTATTATTATTATTCTCCCCAGTTTATAGATGAGAAAACAAAGGCTCTTGGAGAGAAAAATATAACTTGCTTCTGGTTGTACAACTAGTTTTCAATAAAGGCAATATTCATCTGACTCTAAGCCCAGAGTTCTACCATGGTAGAGAGATGACATGGGGTGATAGGCAGTCTCAGTCAAACTGAAACCTATTAAAGACCTTAGCTTAAAAAGGCCAAGGTCTCCTACTGTATTCACGGCCATTTCCAGTCATCCTGGTCTACATCTGGCCATTGGACCCAGATGGCTTTGCAGGGGAGAGTGAGGTAGGTGACCTTGCATTAAAGCCAATTCACTTGTATGTTATAGCATCATTTCCTTGATATCATGGTCCTCTTTGAGAAAGAAGAAAAACAACAGAAAAGGCACTAGAATTGAATGAGAAAAATCTGGGTTCAAATACCCATGATTATCTCTCTGTGCCTGAGTTTCCTCATCTGTATGTTAGGAAAGTTAGAGTTAATAGTCTCTAAGATCCCTTTTCAGCTCTTAGATTGTGATTTATTTTTAGTTATTTATTTTTTAATAATAGCTTTTTATTTTTCAAAATACATGCAGATAGTTTTCAACATTCATCCTCGCAAAACCCTGTGTTCCAAATTTTTTTCCCTCCCCTTCTCTCTCCCATCTTCTCCCTCCCCCCGGGCTGCAGATGGCTCCCTCCATCACAAGGCTATTGGAATTGCCTGGTTGAAAAGAGCTACATCCATCAGGGTTGATCATCACATAATCTTGTTGTTAAACTGTGATTTTAAGTTAATATATACTAGCAGGAGGAGGTAGCTATAGTGGATAAAGCTTTGGGCCTGGACCGGGGAAGACCTGAGTTCATATACAGCCTCTGATACTAGCTGTGTGATCCCGGGCAAGTCACTTAACCTGTTTGCCTTAATCTACTGGAGAAGGAAATGGCAAATCTAGGGAAAGCTCCTAGACAGTAATATGGTCCATGGCATCTCAAAGAATCAGATATGACAGAACAAAATCAAGAGCTAGCAGAGCAACAGGTAACCCAGCAATCAGTGAATTCAGACCCAGATTCTCTTCCCTCCAACAGTCTGACTCCAGGCTTTAGTGCAAATGTCCATTAGAGGGAGCCCGACTTCCTGCCCAATCTGGCCCAATTCTGTTTATTATTATGGTCTTTTCGCAGCGGCCCTTGGCCGCTGGTCTTGAAGCCTGTGTTAAATGTAATGAATGATCTTGTCCTCTCTGTTTGTAGCCTCTTTAGTGTAACACTATAATTAGCTTAATTACCAACAGCCTCGGTGCTTTTTTTTTTTTTGCAACTTAATATGGAAATTAAATTTTGCACCAGGTTTACAGGCTGTTAACGGGGAATCGAATAATCAAGCCCCAACTCCAAGTCCTTGAAAATGAGAATTAAAAAAGGTCTGCATTTGCATATTCATGTTTTTAATAGGGTTCAGAAGGTATATTTGCAACTGATGAAAAGGATTAATTAAATCTAATTTGCATAGGCGGAGCAGTTTAACCCCTTGTGGTCCAGCCAGCCTGACTCAGCACAAGGGAACATTCATACCCGGGTGCAAAGGAGGGACTTCACTCAGCTGCAGCTTTATTTCAGGATGAAAATAGCAATCACCATAATCCAGAGTTACCAAGGGCTCTTGTCCCCCGCCCCTTCCCAGGATCAGTGATGTGCTCTTGAAAGCTTTTTCATTCATCCTCCCATCTCTTTGCTCTGCCACCCGTGGTTCCTCAGATCTACCAAAAAAAAAGAGAGACTGAGGACTGTCCCAAAGGGTGAGCAAATTGGGTAGTAAGATAGGGAGGAAGCCATGAGGAGAGGAGCAGCTCATGGCCCTTCTTCCCTGCCTCCTGGAAATTTGCCTGGTCGGCTCAGGATATTGAGTCCTTCCTGTGTACAGCCAGTCACTGAGTCAGTCATGTCTCATTTATGAAGTGTCCACCATATGTTAGGTGGGCAGCTAGGTGGTACAGTGGAAAGAGTGCCAGCCCTGGAGTCAGAAGGATTAAATTCTAATCTGACCTCAGATACTTTACTACTCTGTAACTGTAGACAAGTCACTTCACCCTGTTTGCCTCAGTTTCCTCATCTGTAAAAAGAATTGGAAAAGAAAATGGCAGTATCAGTATCATTGTCAAGAAAACGGGGACATGAAGAGTTGGGCATAACTGAAATGATTCAACAACAACAAATATATCAGATACTGTTCTAAATGTTGAGGATACAAAGAAAGGCAATTCCCGCCCCCCCCTCAAGAAAAAACAAATCTTAGGATTTACATAACACTTTAAGATTTGCAAAATGATTTGCATAATTATCTCATTTCATTCTCAAAAATACCAGATGATTTGGATGCTATTATTATTTCCATTTGGCCAAGTCTAGCCACTTGGCCATTCCCATCTTCAGTAGATCATATCTATAAAAATATACACATACACACTTCATTCTTTCTATTGAATTACCAGATTCCAATAAACTAATATCTTTTAAAATTTTTATTTTACTTTTATTATTTATTAATTTTGCTGAGAAAATTGGGATTAAGTGACTTCTCCATGGTCACACAGCCTGGAAGTATTAGTAGTATTAAATGTCTGAGGCTGCATTTGAGCTCAGATTTTCCTGACTTCAGGTGCTCTGCACCATCTAGCTGCACTGTCTTTAAAAGGGAACATGTATCACACTGGTCAACTCACCCAAAACTTCATATAGGAACACAAGCTACTTGTGGATTTGCAAAGAGTACTTTACATGTGTTAACCTATTTGATCCTCACAATCCTGTGAAATTTGTATTTCTCCCATCTAACACATGGAGAAACTGAGGTACTCGGCAGTTAATGTAGTAACACTGCTAGTAAGTGCCCGAGGCAGAATTTGAACAGGGATCTTTCTAATTCTGGATTCAACATTCAGGCTACTGCACCACCTAGATACCTGACTGTCTGTTAAAATTCCATGCATACCTGACTGAAAAAGTATTTTTTTTCCCTTGGGGGTATTTTCTTTGGAAGTGGAGATGTATGGAGTCTCAGGAATATACTCCTTAAAATTTAATGAGCTTATTCTGGAGCCATATGTCATCCTTAACTACTATTTCAAGAGCAATCTGAACTACTAGATGCAGACTCCATCCTCAGTTTCTTTCTCCTTTCTCCAAATGAGCAACAAAGTTCACTAGGATTTCCCATTCTCCCAGGGACATAGACCTGGGAGAGCCTTTCCTAGCCACTTACTGGGATAGACCCCAGAGAAAAGTCACACTTACATATAATAGGCAAGAGAGTACAAAGATGCCCAGACTACTGCCTATGGAGGCTTGCCAAGAATCATCAGGCTCCTATGAGCCTTTTGTCAACTAAATGTACCGTTCCAAGGACTTGTGTGAGGGAAGGATCTAAAGGAAAGAGATCATCTTAAGGTTCAAATCAGATCATAGGTTCATAAATGTCAGAGGTCATCAAGTCCAGCCCCCACTACATACCCATATCCATATATACACACATGCCTTTTGCAGATGAGGAAGCTACATCCAGAGAGATTAATTGAAAGAGATTAACTTCCATCTCTGAAGTAGCACCTAGAAGATATAATAGAACATTGTGTCCAGAGTCAGGAAAATCTGAGTTCGAATTTGACCTCATACACTTTCTAACTGTTGTGTAACTGGGCAAGTCATTTAGCTACTGTCTGCCTTAGTTTCCCCATCTATAAAATGTAGATAACAATAGCACCTGCCTCCCAGGAGCATTATCAGAATCAAATGAGACAATATTTATAGCATGCTTTGCAAGTACTTAAACACTAAGCAAATGCTTATTTGATGATGATGATTAATTGCCTTGGATCACACAGCAAATGAATAGATGGCTGATGTGGGATTTGAACCCAAGTCTTATAAAACAACAATCACAACAACTTTTTAATGGTATTTTATTTTTCCAAATACATGCAAAAATAATTTTCAATATTTCACCTTTGCAAAACCTTGTTCCATTTTTTTCTCCCTCTTCTTCCTCCTCCCACCTAAGATAACAAGCAATCTAATATAGATTAAATGTGTGCAATTCTTCTAAATATATTTCCATACTCATCATGTTGCACATGCAAAAAAAAAAAAAAAATCAGATCAAAAGGAGAAAAAAAACAGAAAGGGAAAAACCAAGCAAACAACAACAACAAAAAGGTGAAAATATTATGCTTTGATCCACATCTCAAGTGTAATGGAATATCCTTGAATCACCGCATTGTTGAGAAGAGCCACATCCATCACAGTCTATTGTCTTATAATCTCGTTGTTACCGTGTACAATGATCTCCTGGTCCTGCTCATTTCACTCAGCATCAGTTCATGTCAGTCTCTCCAGGCCTCTCTGAAATCCTTCTGCTGGTCATTTCTTACAGAACAATAATATTCCATAATATTCATATACCACAATTTACTCAGCCATTCTCCAATTGATGGGCATCCATTCATTTTCCAGTTTCTGGCCACTACAAACAGGGCTGCCACAAACATTTTTCCACATACAGGTCCCTTTCCCTTCTTTATGATCTCTTTGGGATATAAGCCCAGTAGTAATGCTGCTGGGTCAAAGGGTATGCGCAGTTTCACATCCCTTTGGGATTTTCTTGCAGACTCCAAGGCCAACCCTCTGCCCTCCACAGTGTGTTACCTCCATGTATTGGTGCTGCTGACTGTTAGTGGACAAAACTGGCAACCGGCATTAGAGCACAGCTGACTTGATTGACAGGGTTGCAGCTGCTTTTGTTCCCCTGAAATGTACCTCTAAGTGTGCCCTAAGCAAGATCCTCTGGCTCCCACTTTGTGCCTGTAGCCCAGCGGTCCATCTGTATTCGAGGTAATTGCCTATGATAACCTTAATTCTGGGCTTATGTACGTGTGAACGTTTCTGCTTATTCTGTTACAGAGGATTTGTGTGTTTGGTGAGAAGTTGGGCTTTTCTTCAGTTTACTGATTTAAACAAGTATGTATTTGGTGCCGAGTCCTGTGCCAGGCGCTGTGGATATTAGGAGAAAAACAGAAATCTTTTTCTTCAAGGATCTTCCACTAATGATATTTATAGAAAATTATTATAGTTAATATTTATAGATAAGCAAAATGAAGCAATTTGAGGAGAAAGAGCACTGGGGCGGTTATGGATAAGGTAAGTTTGAGATACGTTTGAAAAGAAAATAAGAATTCTGACAGGCAGGGCTGAGGAGCTGTTCAAGATATTGAGAAGAACTCATATAAATCCATGGTGGTAGGAAATGAAAACTTATCTGGCAACAAGGAGTAGTCCATTTGGGCTATAATGTAAAGTAAGCCTGTAGGAAAGTTAGAACCAGATTGTAGAGATTTAGAAAGCCAGCTAAGAACACACTCTCACGCTTGCTCTCTGTCTCTGTCTCTCTATCTCTGTCCCTGTCTCTCTCCCCTCCTCTCACTCTTCTCCCCTCTTTTCCCCCCTTTCTCTTCTTCCCCTCTCTCTACATCCCCTCTCTCTACCCCTTTTTTCTTCTCCCCTCCCCCTCTTTCTCTTCCCCTTCTCTCCCTCCTCAAATTGCTTCATTTTGCTCTGTCTCTCTTTCTTCACCCTCCCCCGCCCCCTTCTCCTAGAAAAGACTGCTGGGGAACCATAGAAACAATTGAATTAATCTGAGACTGACTTTCAAATGTCAAATTTTATAAAGGAGTCAAACAAGTCCCATTTTGTGCCCTTTACACTTTGGAAAACTGTCTAGTATCTCCTGTGCTGGTATTGACTTGTATTGGACAATAGCTTTGTATAGGTGGTGCCAAATTGCCTCTCTGTCTTATTTAAAGACAATGTGTCTTAAAGTAGAAAAAGCATTGGATTTAAAATTGGAGACCTGCCTCCACAATTAGTTAGCTGAGAAATAATTCCTTTTTTAATGAATTTCATCTGTAAAATGGGTACAAATTTTCTTTGCCTATAAAATAGGGATAATAACACCTTTATCAGCTACCTCACAGGGCTGTCCTGGGGGAAAGGATCTTGGTAAACTTTCAAATGCTCTTAGAAATATAAGTTGTGGGACAGCTAGAGAACCTGAGTTCAAATTTGACCTCAGACACTTAACACTTTGTGTGTTAACTGTGTGATCCTGGGCAAGTCACGTAACCCCAATTGCCTCAGCAAAAAGAAAGAAAGATAGAAAGAAAGGAAGGAAGGAAGAAAAGAAGGAAGGAAGGAAGGAAGGAAGAAAGAAAGAAAGAAAGAAAGAAAGAAAGAAAGAAAGAAAGAAAGGAAGGAAGGAAGGAAGGAAGGAAGGAAGGAAGGAAGGAAGGAAGGAAGGAAGAAAGAAGAAAGAAAAAAAGAAAGAAAGAAAGAAAGAAAGAAAGAAAGAAAGAAAGAAAGAAAGAAAGAAAGGAAGGAAGGAAGGAAGGAAGGAAGGAAGGAAGAAAAGAAGAAAAAGAAAGAAAGAAAGAAAGAAAGAAAGAAAGAAAGAAAGAAAGAAAGAAAGAAAGAAAGAAAAAGAAAGAAAGAAAGAAAAAGAAAGAAAGGAAGAAAGGAAGGAAGGAATACAAGTTATTATTCACTAATCTGTGATGCAGACATGCTCAGACCCAAGATTACCATGTATGGGATGATAGAAAATAGCACTGGGTTTGTAGTTAGAAGAGCTGAGTTCCAGTGTGACATCCACAATTAAAACCCCCCAAAATCCATTTGATTTCTCTGGTTTCATTGTCCTCCTCTGAAAAATGAGGGAGGGGTGATAAGATGGCCTCCTAGGTCTTTTCTAGCTTTAAACCTATGAAACTGTAAACAATCAGCCCCCACCCCCATCAAAATACCAGCCAATATCTTCTCCCTGTCCCTGACTCCTTCCTCGATTCCTAACTTCATAGTAATCATTGTTTTCATAGTAATCATTCATTTCAGTTGTATCAGTCTTTCTGTGACCCCAATTGGAGGTTTTCTTGGCAAAGGTATTACATTTCCTTCTCCAGCCCACTTTACAGATGAGGAAACTGAGTCAAACAGGGTTAATGGACTTGCCCAGGGTCACACAGCTAATGTCTGAGGCTAGATTTGAATTCAGGAAGATGAATCTCCTTGACTCCAGGACCACCCAGCTTCACTAGGAAGAGATTGATCTATGTGTCTGTGTGTCTGTCTATATGTCTGTTAACCTGTCTGTCTGTCTTTATATCTACCTGTCTATCTGTCTGTCTTTATATATATCTATCTGTATGTCTGCCTATTTGCCTGTCTATCTTCTATCTACCTGTCTACCTGTCTTTATATCTATCTATCTGTTTGTCTGTCTGTCCACCTATCTGTCTATCTACCTCTCTGCCTGCCTATCTGTCTGTCTTTCTATCTATCTCTCCTAATAGATAAGTCTCCTATATGGAGACAAGCCCACCCTGCTGAGAGGCAGTCTGGGAAAACTGTGGGAAGGCTTGGTAGGGGGGCGGCTCCTTGGAGGGCTACCTCCCAAGCCCCCTTCTCACTGCAGTCAGAATCTCCACCCTCAGATGCAGGCATTTCTTCACAAAGAATGGAGGCAAATACCATGACTCCGGCCCCCAGGAAGGGATCAGCACTTCCAGTGCTGGAAGCCAGCTCAGAGAAGCTGGCCCTGCTCGCTGACCATGGCTGACTTTTCTCTCTAGGGCCTTCCCTGCATTGCTAGATGCCAAAGGTCTGTGATCCTTGGCCCTCAGCTGGGTGGGCATGGCACTAATGAGGGGAAGGCCCAGGTTTATCCCCCCTATGGGCCAATTAGCTTTAGTTGGTGCCGTATCACAGCTGGCCACCTTCCAATGCATGGCATCCATCAGAAAGGGGTCAGGCAAAAGTGGGGATAACTTAGCAGAACTTATTTTCATGACGGGAGGTTTGCGCCTTCTTGGCATTGGGTCTGACTTAATATCTCAGTGACAGAGGATGACAGATTTAGAGCTACATGGGACCTTAGAGATTCATTTTACAGATGGGAAAACTAAGGCTCAGAGACCTGAAGTGACTGTCTAGGAAAAGAATGAAGACTGACCAGCCTGTGCTTCTCCCCAAAATGGAAGGCCTTGGAGAATGCACCAGTTGGAGATGGAGGCTTACATGCACCAGAGTAAGAAGGCTGAAGGGAGAGGGGCTGTCCAGAATGAGGAGGACTCAGGAACTGAAGGAGGTTTCAGGGTGAGAATACATACCTTCTTTTAAAAATTATTTTTATTAATAGTTTTATTTTGGGTTTAATATTGTTTATAATTATAATATATTAAATAATATAAAATTAATAGTTTAGATTTTATTAATAATTAATTCCAAATACATGCAAAGATAGTTTTCAGCATTGTTTTGCAATCCTTGTGTTCCAATTTTTTCTCCCTCCCTGCTCTGGCCCCCTTCCATAGACATCCAATATAGGTTTAAACATGTGCAATTCTTCTAAACCTATTTCCATATTCGTCATGCTGTGCAAGAAAATTCAGATCAAAAGGGAAAAAAAAACATGAGAGAAAAAAACACAAGTGAACAAACAACAAAAGGTGAAAATACTACGCTTTGATCCATATTCAGTCTCTATAGTTCTCTCTCTAGATGTGGATGGCACTTTCTTTCACAAGCCTATTAAATCACCTCATTGTTGAGAAGAGCCAAGTCCATCAGAATTGATCATTGTATAGTCTTATTGTTTCTGGATCTCCTGGTTCTGCTCTTTTCACTCAGCATCAGTTCATGTAAGTCTCTCCAGGACTCTCTGAAATCATCCTGCTGGTCATTTCTTATAGAACAATAATATTCCATAACATTCTTATACCATAACTTACTCAGCCATTCTCCAACTGATGAGTATCTGCTCAGTTTCCAGTTTCTTGCCACTACAAAAAGAGCTACTACATTTTTGCATATGTGAGATCTTTCCCCTCTTTTATGGTCTCTTTGGGATTGTTATTGTTGTTTTTTGTCCTTCATTCTGGAAGACCATGACATGGCCATGACATGCAAGTGAATTGGGCTGAAGTGAGGAAGGACTATGCAAGTTCTGTTCATAGCTTTTGACCATTTATCAATTGGCTTGTGAGAATACATACAGAATTTAAAATTTTAAAATGGAAATAGTATTTTTTTCCAATTACACTTAAAAATAATTTTCAGTGTGCATTTTTGGGGGGTTGCTTTTTGTGAGGCAATCATGGTTAAGTCAGGGTCATAAGTGTAAGTGTTAAGTGTGTGAAGCCAAATCTTACCTTAGGTCCTCCTGACTCTGGGGCTATTATTCTAGTATTCTAGCTGCCCAACAACCTTCATTTTTACAAGATTTTGAGTTCCGAATTTTTCTCTCTCTCTTCCTCCCCAAAATGGTCATATATGTGCAATCATATTAAACATATTTCTACTTGAATCATGTTATGGAAGAATTAACAGAACAAAATGGAAAAACCATGGAGGAAAAACAAAGTTAAAATGTTATGTTTTATTCTGCATTGAAATTCCATTAGTTTTTTCTCTGAAAGTAAATGAACTTTTCCATCACAAGTCCTTTGGCATTATCTTAGATCATTATATTGCTTAGAAGAGCCGAGTCATTAATAGTTAATCATTGCACAATATTGCTGTTACTGTGTATAAAGTTCTCCTAGTTCTGCTTGCTTTACTCATAAAGTTCATGTAATTTTTCCCGGGTTTTTCTGAAATCCTTTTGCTCATCATTTCTTAAAGCACAATAGTATTCTATTACATCATTTATATATGATAACTTGTTCTGTCATTCCCCAACTGATGGGCATCCTCTCAATTTCCAATTCTTTGCCATTACAAAAGAACTGAATGCATTTAATTTTTTAAATTGTTATATTTTTCTGGTTTATATATATATATTAATTTTTAATACACATTTTTTAGGAATCATGTTGGGAGAGGAAAATCAGAACAAAAGAGGAAAACTATGAAAGAAAAAAAAACAGAATAAAAAGAAAAAAAATTGAACACAGCAAGTGTTGATTTATATTCAGATTCCATTGTTCTCTCTCTGAATGCAGATGGCATTTCTATCCAAAGTTTATTGGGATTGCCTCGGATCACTAAACCAATGAGAAAAACCAAGTCTTTCATAGTTGATCATTGCTCAAATGTTGCTGTTACTGTGTATAATGGACTCCTGGTTCTGCTTGTTTTGCTCAGCATCAGTTTGTGTAAATCTTTCCAGGCTTTTCTAAAATCAGCTTATTCATAAATTTTTATAGAAAAATAATATTCCATTACTTCCATATGCCATAACTTGTTCAACTATTCCCCTATTGATGGGCATCTATTCATTTTCCAATTCTTTGACACTACAGAAAGGGCTACCACAAATATTTTTGCATGTGGGTCCTACATACATTCTTAATAAACAGTAAGCACTTAATAAGTGCTTGTTTCTTTGCCTTTCCAACTCCAGGGTCAGCAATCTGTCTACCATGTTAAGCCATTGATTACCACCCCCCCTTGTTTTACGAGTAAGAACATGACTCTGAGGGAGCTTAAGGGCTTTCCCAGGCACATACAGGGAGTGGTTAAGGTAGTTAGTCAGGTCTTCCTGACTTCTGTTCTAGCAATTTTTCCACCTTGCCACCTAGAGATGTCAGGTGAACCTCGATGGAGAGAACTGGCAGCCCCATGCGTTCTTCAAGACCCCTCATGCCCCCCAAACCCCATTGCTTGTCCAGGGCACCTCAATCTCTAGAACCCTAAGGTTTCCTCCCAGTGGCTCTGCTCCTGGCCCTGTCCTTGAGGTTCTGGGTGATGCCCTTCTAGATGCAAATATAGAAGAAAATAATGATACTTATCTTTCTGTGATCCCAAATGTCTTCATAGCTCTGATCTTGCTTCTCCTTAGAATTTCTTGGTAAGGGAGCCTGGACAAAGAAGGTTACTCCTGTTTGGCAAAAAGTGGGAAGCTGCCCCAGAGAAAGTGAATTAATTTGTTCAAGTGCATGAAGTTAATGAAACTGGATGAATTTTTTAAAAAAACCAATAAAGTAACAAGCCTATTGCTTTCTTTTTAGACAAACAACATTTTTTTGTGTGTATGAATGAGTGGTGGGACTCCTCTGAAGTCCTTAAGATGAGGAAATAGTGACCTTGTCTTTTCAGAATATATTTGTGCAGCCCTTTTGGGGGAAACTTTTTAGAGAAAGATATGAACCACAGAAGTAAATCAGTTCAGTTATTTGATAGTCAAATCAAAATCAACTCTAACCTCAAAGGCCAGATCTTGTCACCACTGAGAACATTCCAAAGACTTTGTGTGTTGTACATGCTATAGAGAAACCAATTCTCCCCATCTCCAAGGATTCCCTTCACTTCCCTTCCTTTTATTGTCTCTTCTCCTTTTCCTCCTTTTGCTACTACTCCTTTCTCTCTCTCTGTCTCTATCTCTCTCCCTCCCTCCCTTTCTCTCTCTCAGTCTTTCTTGTTCTTCTTCCCTTCCTCCCTCTGTTTTCTCTCACCCTTCCTCCCTCCTTCCTTCCCTCTTTCTCTCTTTCCCTCCCCCTCTCTCCTCCCTCCTTCCCTCCTTCTCTCTGTCTTTGTCTCTCTCTCCCCTCCCTCCCCCTTTGCTCCTACCATTTCATCCTTTTCCCTCTTGGTTCCTTGTCTCTCTCTGTTCTCTCCTCTTTTCCTACCCCCACTTCCCTCCCTCCCTCTGCCATGCTGCTCATCTCTCTCCTTCAGCACTTAATGTCTGAAGCCCTGATTTGGCACTTAATCATGTACTGCCTTATAGAGTTGGTTATTTTTTCATATGTGTGTATGAGGCACGACCAAGCAGTAAATATAATATCAAGATTCAAAGAGATTCCAAAAGACAGAAACTCTGAGATGGAACTAACAAGATGAAATGTAGGGACAGGACCTTAATGGCTTCTACCAACACTGGTCAGCTCCTTCTCAGCAATTTATAGGCTTAAGAGAGTGGCCTGGAGCAGAAGCAGCAAATGCAGGGCCCTCCTGCCACAGGCAGCCCCTAAAACCCCAGAGTGCTGCCCAAACCATATTAAAATTAATTGGGAAGTTTAGCAAAATAAATAAGATAAAATCTAACAGTTGTTTTCAATCATGTCCAGCTGGGGTTTTCCTGGTAAAGATACTGGAGTAGTTTGTCATTTCCTTCTCCAGCTCATTTTACAGTTGAGGAAACTGAGGCAAATGAGTTAAGTGATGTGCCCAGGGTCACACAGCTAATAAATGTCTGAGGTCAGATCTTCCTGACTCCTGGTCTGGCACTCTATCTGTTGCACCACCTGAATTTTCTACAATTCAAAACGGATAATATTAATTTGTGGTTTTCTAGGTCAATATGTAGTATAGGGATCTGTTTCTATTTGAAATAGACACTACCTGAGAGGTTATATGGCAGGATTACAAAGCCTAAAAGAACTCAGGTCTTCCTAGCCCTGAAGGTTAGCTTTCTACTAGGTGGCCTCTCAAAATGAGATAAAGGAAGGAAGGAAGGAAGAAAAAAGAAAGAAAGAAAGAGAAAGAAAAAGGAAGGAAGGAAGAAAGAGAAAGGAAGGAAGGAAATCTTGCATTTAACTTATAAATTGCATAAGCATGGCTAATATGGAAATGTTTTGCATGATTATGTATGTGCAACTGATATAAAATTGTTTGCCTTCTCAAGGACAGGACGGGAAGGAAGAAGGGAGAGAATTTAGAACTCAGATTTTTAAAAAATTTCTTCTTTCTTGTAATTGAGAAAAAATACATAAATAGAGGATAGGAGAGATTTAGTTTGGCAATAGCTCAAAAAAAAAAAAAAAGATACAAAGGTATTAGTAGACTGCAAGCTCAATATGAAATAGCAGCTCAATAAGAAAAATTTGTTTTATTTATTAGACTACATTAACAATAAGAACAACATCATCATCATAAGCACTCATATTTCTGGTCTTTATTTCTCTCCAAGTTGTACTTCTGATTTCTCTACCATGTCCCTAAACTGGTAGCTGTTTCCATGTTTTAGAGCTTCTTTTTATGTATTGCTTTCCTCCATCAAACTGCTAGGTGGTGCTGTGAATAAGAGTGTTGGGGTCCGGAGTCAGGGAGCATCCTCCTCAATTCAAATCTGCCCTCAGATATTTACAACCTGTGTAACCCTGGGCAAGTCACTTAACCCTATTTGCTTCAGCTTCCACTTCTGTAAAATGAGCTGGAGAAGGAAATGTCCAATATCTTTGCCAAGAAAACACTAAATGGGATTAGGAAGGGTCAGATAGGACTGAAAAAATGACTGAATAATTACAAAAAATTTTGATTTTTTTTATTATTAAACAACTTTCAAAACATAGATATAGATAATTTTCAACACTCACCCTTGCAAAACTTTGTGTTCCAAATTTTTTCCTCCTTCTTTCCCTCCAAACCTCTCCTAGACAGCAAGTAATACAATAGAATTTAAGCTTCTTGAGGGCAGGGAACCATCTTTCTTTTAGCTTATATTTGTTTAACACAGCGCAGGGAAGCACTCAAATAAAAGCTTACTGACTGACTGATGGACATCCCTTCTGGAAATTCTACTAGTTGTTGTGTAACCCAATGAGGGCAATGATAAAAAAAAATCCCCCATGACATTTATTGTAACAGTTCTTGTAGTCGTGAAGCCCCGAGCAAAGCTGCCTGCTGAAGGGAATGGCTAAATGAGTTGTGATCTAGGAGTGAAATGGTTTCTCACTGTGCTATAAGAAATGGTAGCTAGGAAGAATTCAGAGAAGTGTGAAAAGACATAAGGAATAATGTGGAGTGAAGGAAGCAGAACGGAGAAAACAAAATGCATAATGGCTATAACAAGATAAATGGGGAGAATGCTACCAACAAAAAACCCCAAACTGAATGCTGGGAAATGGTCTAATGACCTGACTTGACCCTAAAGACAATGGATGAGAATGCAGCTGCCTCCATTCTTTGCAGAAGTGAGGGACTATGGGTGTGAAACACTGCACATCATGTTGGACCGAGCTGATATAGGGGTTAGGTTTTTTTATTTTATTCTTTTTCTTCTCTTTAGTATTCTTTGTTATAAAGAGCAACTGGAGTAGGAGAGGGGAGGAGAGAATAAACATTTATATAGCATCTATCATGTGCCAGACACTAGGCTAAGCACTTTCACAAATATTATCTCACTTGATATTACAACAATTCTGGGAAAAGGGGGCCATAATTATCCCCCCCCTTGTTTTTTTTTTTTTTTTTACAGTTGAGAAACTGAGGTAAATAGAGATTAAGGGACTTTCCCAAAGTGTTTGAGGCTGAATTTGAACTCATTTTTCCGATTATAGGCCCAGTGCTCTATCCACTTAGCTGCCAAAGAAGGGAAGGGAGAACTATATTTGGAAATAAAGATAATATAAAAACAAAAGATATCAATAAAAATAAAAATTTAAAAACCTCACATTTATATTGCATTATTTGCAAAATATTTTGCTCGCAATAGCCGAGAAGGACAAATACTTAACAGTTATTATCCCCATCCTAAAAAAGGAAACTGAGCCAGAAAAATTGGAGCTAGGATACTATTTTCAGTTGGGAGAAACCTTAGAGATCAACTAATCTGGCACACTCATTTTACAGATCAAAAGCCATTAATGAGAAATGACCTGTTTAAGGTAAGCCAGGGGAAGAGACAGGGTTTAAACTGAGGTCCTGTGACTCCAAAGCCGGCTTTCCTGACAGGACCATGCTGCCAATGGCCCACCAGCCTGGGGCCACAGCTAATCTCAGGGAGAAGCTGACATCAGAACCCAAGCCTTTTGATGCCAGATCCATTGTCGCTGTCACTCTACTGGGCTGTTTCCCTAACAGAAAGACCTGGGGGAGGTAATTGTCTCCACCATATTCTATTATGGTTGAACCACATCTGAAATACTGCACTCAGTCCTGGGCATCTCATTTTTAGAGAGACGTTGATGACCTGGAATGTGTTGAAAGTAGGGCAGCCAGGATGGTGAAGCTCCCATGGGTTCAATTATTATCTCTACCCTGATGATTCACTCCTAGTATCACTAACTGCCTGCTGGACATCTCTGTTGCCTCTCCCATTGACATCTTAAACTCAAAATGTATAGAACTCAACTCCCTAACTTTCCCTCATATACCCACTCTTATGGAGTTTCCCATTTCTGCTGAGAGTGCCGTCATCTTTCTAGGTATCCAGACTGACCATTTTAGAAGCAAAGGTCTGAAGTCTGCCACTCCCCCACTCAAGAAACTTCACTGGCTTCCTAATACTGTAAGATAAAATACATAGTCTTCTATCATTTAAAGACCTTAAAAATCCAGCTTATCTTTCCCAACAAAACTAATTTGCATTTATTTTGTCCTCATGTGTATGCCTGTTGTTTTCCTTAATAAGATGTAATCTTCTTAAGGGTAGAAGAAGTTTTATTTTTGTTTTTATCCTTAGCAACTAGGACAATATTTATCATATCACAGATATTTTAAAATGCTCATTGAAATGAATCTTTCTTTTTCACCTCACTTATCTTCTTCATTGTTGATTTTACCTATTCCCTCTGCCCTTTTTTCCCCTAGAGTATTGCAATAGACTCTTAATTGGCCTCCCTGTTGCCTATTTCCCATCTCAAATTCTTCTCTGCTACCAAATGAATATTACTAAAACACAAGCTGATCATGTCATTCTTTTGCCAAAAAATATCATCAGTGGCTCCCTTTTAACCCTAGCGCTCTCTCTCTCTCTCTAGATAGATCGATCTATATATATATGCACGCACACACACACAAACTCCTTAGTATAGCATTGAAAGCTATTTGGCTTTAAATTTGGCTAATATTTTTAAGGCTTTCTATGTAACAATCTCTTTCACACATTGCTGATCATGGGAATTCTGTTCTATAATATTCCCCAAATTTCATTTCACCTTTTCTTTCTTTTTCACCTTCTTTTTCTCTATCACATAGGAATATTCTCCATCCTCATCTCCAATTCTTAAGAGTGCCTAACTTCCTCCAAAGCTTTGATCAGACACTATCTTCTAAGTCAAGAAGTCTTAACCTTTTATGTGTCATGGATCTCTTTGACATTATGTGAAAAAAACCCATGGAATCATTCTCAGGAAAATGTTTTGTTTTCATGCCAAAAAAAAAAAAATTACAAAATAAATTGTTTTTATACCAAAAAACATTACAAAAGGAATTGATTATATAAAAGTACACTTAACAAAATATATTTTAAAAATCACTTCCTGAAATTGGAAACTAGTATGCTAGAAACTAGGCATTGACCCATACTTAATACCATACACAAATGGTCAAATGGGTTCATGATCTAGGCATCAAGAACAAGATTATAATAAAATAGAAGAACATAGGATAATTTACCTCTCAGACTTGTGAAGGAGGAAGGAATTTATGACCAAAGAAGAACTGGAGATCATTATTGATCACAAAATAGAAAATTTTGATTATATAAAATTGAAAAGCTTTTGTACAAACAAAACTAATACAGACAAGATTAGAAGGGAAACAATAAACTGGGAAAACATTTTTACAGTCAAAGGTTCTGATAAAGGTCTCATTTCTAAGATATATAGAGAATTGACACTAATTTATAAGAAATCAAGTTGTTCTCCAATTGATAAATGGTCAAAGTATATGAACAGACAATTTTCAGATGAAGAAATAGAAACTATTTCTAGCCATATGAAAAGATGCTTCAGGTCATTATTAATCGGAGAAATGCAAATTAAGACAACTCTGAGATACCATCACACACCTGTCAGATTGGCTAGGATGACAAGAAAAGATAATGCTGAAAGTTGGAGGGAATGTGGGAAAACTGGGACACTGATACATTGTTAGTGGAACTGTGAACCACTACATAGCATTTCCAATCCCTCTGTTTTTGTCCACCTGCATTTTTGATTTCCTTCACAGGCTAATTGTACACTATTCCAAAGTCTGATTCTTCTTGTGCAGCAAAATAACTGTATGGACATATATACATATATTGTATTTAATTTATACTTTAACATATTTAACATTTATTGGTCAACCTGCCATCTGGAGGAGGGGGTGGGGGGAAGGAGAGGAAAAATTGGAACAAAAGGTTTTGCAACTATCAATGCTGAAAAATTACCCATGCATATATCTTGTAAAATGCATATATCTTATAAATAAATATCTTGTAAAATAAAAATCTATATTTTTAAAAATCACTTCCTGGATCCCAGGTTAAGAACCCCTGTGAGCAAAGTTTTTCTTGATTCCCATACTCTTATTCTTTTCTCCATATAGGTGTTGATGTTCTTTCCTTACTCAAATGACCTTCCACAGTATTCATTTATCTGGGTGTGTTATGTATCTTCCTACACTAGAATGTAAGCTCCTTGAGGGGAAGGAACTTTTAATAGGCTACAATACTGTTCTAATTTGGAGCTAGGCTCAAAAAGTTATCAAACTGTGCATCCCTTTTGACCCAGCAGTGTTACTACTGGGCTTATACCCCAAGGAGATACTAAAGAAGGGAAAGGGACCTGTATGTGCACAAATGTTTGTGGCAGCCCTCTTTGTAGTGGCCAGAAACTGGAAACTGAGTGGATGCCCATCAGTTGGAGAATGGCTGAATAAACTGTGGTATATGAATATTATGGAATATTATTGTTCGGTAAGAAACGACCAGCAGGATGAATACAGAGAGGATTGGAGAGACTTATATGAGCTGATGCTGAGTGAAAAGAGTAGGACCAGGAGATCGTTATACACAGCAACAACAAGACTATACGATGATCAATTCTGAGGGACATGGCTCTTCTCAACAATGAGAGAATGGCTCTTCAGGCCAGTTCCAATGATCTTGTGATGGAGAGAGCCATCTGCACTCAGAGAGAGGCCTGAGGGAACTGAGTGTGGATTGTAACATGGTATTTTCACTCTTTTTGTTGTTGTTCACTTGTATTTGTTTTCTTTCTCATTTCTCTTTCCTTTTTGATCTGATTTTTCTCATGCAGCAAGATAGTTGTACAAATATGTTTATATATTTTGAGTTTAACATATATTTTAACATGTATATAGCATTACTCACCATCTAGGGGAGGAGGTAGGGGAAAGGAGGGGAAAATTTGGAACATAAGGTTTTGCAATGGTCAGTGCTGAAAAATTATCCATGCATATGTTTTTTTTATTTTTTATTTTTATTTTTTTTATTTTTTTTTTATTTAATAGCCTTTTATTTACAGGATTTATACATGGGTAACTTTACAGCATTAACAATTGCCAAACCTCTTGTTTCCAATTTTCACCTCTTACCCCCCTCCCTAGATAGGATGACCAGTAGATGTTAAAATATATTAAAATATAACAGATACACAATAAGTATACATGCAAAACATTATTTTGCTGTACAAAAGAATCAGACTCTGAATTATTGTACAATTAGCTTGTGAAGGAAATCAAAAATGCATGTATTCATAAATATGGGATTAGAATTTAATGTAATGGTTTTAGTCATCTCCCAGAGTTATTTTTCTGGGCATAGTAGCTCAGTTCATTACTCTCCATTAGAAATATTTGGTTGATCTCGTTGCTGAGGATGGCCTGATCCATCAGAACTGTCATCATCTAGTATTATTGTTGAAGTATATAATGATCTCTGGTCCTGCTCATTTCCTCCAGCATCAGTTCATGTAAGTCTCTCCAGGCCTTTCGAAATCATCCTGTTGGTCATTTCTTACAGAACAGTAATATTCCATAATTTTCATATACCACAATTTATTCAGCCATTCTCCAACTGATGGACATCCATTCAGTTTCCAGTTTCTAGCCACTACAAAAAGGGCTCATGCATATGATTTGAAAATAAAAAAGCTTTAATAAAAAAGAAAAGAAAAAGAACAATTCTGCTCTAAGAGTTAGGAAGGGGGAAAAAAGCAAACAATAATCCCTATACTAAAAGGTCTCACAATCTAATGAGAGAGAACATGCAAATATGCATGTAGTAGATACTGGGTAAATGTTTGTTCAATTAAGTTGAATCTAGAAAAAAATATTTTAAATTGTGGAAGGTATCAAGAATATTTAGCTTGGAGAAGAAAAGCCTGAAGGAACAGAGTGAGGCAAAATACCTATCATCAGATTTTTGAAAGGAGTGAAAGTGTGAAGAAGCTGGCTTCCTTTGTAAGAATAGCAAGGTGGCACATGAATAGTTTGGGCCTTGGAGGCTCAAAGATGTAAGTTCAAATATGACCTTAGATACTTGTTAGCTGTGTGACTCTGGGCAAATTTTTTTTACCTAATTTTCCTCAATTGTAAAATAAATTGTAATAAAAACACCTACCTCACAGGGTCATTGTGAGGATCACATGAAATAATATTTGTAAAGCACCTGGCACATAGTAGGTACATAATAAAAAAATTCCTTTCAGAAGGCAAAATTAGGACTAACTTGGAAGTTATAGGGAGATGGATTTGGAATCAGAAGGAAGAACATTTTGTCTTTAAGAGCTTCACAGAAATGGAAAGGGCTATTGTAGGAAGCTGCATGATCCTTTCCAATGGAAATAATTCAAACAGAGACTACTTGATCATCTTTGTGAGAATGTGCAAGGAAAAAATTCTTGCTCTGGGTCAGAGGTTAAGCTAGGTCATCTGTAAAATCATATGGTTTTTCCTGCAGTGCTGTCCTGGATCCAGCTTATACTAAATCAGGAGAGCCAATAGTTAAAATTTCAGTGCAAGATCTTATGCCTCCAAAATCAACAAACTATAAATGAGGACTTGATTTTCTTTGTTAGATGATCATATAGAATTAACAATGGAGAAAGTGTAAATAATGCAGATTAAATTTAAAAGTGACTTTGAGTACCTTTTAATTTTTTTGAGATCAAGATATTGTTTACCAGTACACCCTCCTTCCTTCCCTCTTTCCTTCCTTCCTTCCTTCTCTACTTCTTTCCCTCTCTCCTTCCCTTCTTTCTTTCCTTCCTTCCTTTCTTCCTCCCTGAAAGCCAAATATTAAATGTTTATCATCACATTCCTGTTTCTATGGGTGATTTCTGGATTCAACTTCATTACTTTGTGGTCGCTTCTTTTGTCCTCTCTCCCTAATTAGACTGCAGCCTTCTTTAAAGTCAGGGATTCTATCTCACACATTTTCCCTGCAAGTTTTACTATGAGACCTTGAACACAGATTTATTCTATTTGATTCTCCTAATGATAACAAAATTGATATAGAGGGAATGCTGTTGCATAGGATAATCTAGAACTAGAGGGAATATTAAAGAGTCAAACTTCATCATTTTATAGAAGGGGAGACTGAGGCAGAAAGAGATGAAATAACTTTCCCAAAGTCACATGAGTGGTAGTCAGAATTTGAACTCTGGTCCTTGGATTACATTGTGCTGCTCAGTTTTTTCTTTTTCTCCTCTTCTCTATTCCTTCTCTGGCTTCAAGTCAATTCAGGTCACTCCTATCATTTAGATATTTATTATGTTAAACAACAACAACCACAACCACAACCACAACCACAACAAAAACCCAAGCAGTCCTTGCCTCTCAAAAGAACTTACATTCTATGTATATACAGAGACAAGTCATGGGAGGCAGTGTGGGGTAATGGAAAGAGCAGAGTTATGGGCAATGAAATGAAGGCATTAGATTAGACAATATCTAAGGTCCCATCTTGATCTATGATTCTATGAGCAAGTAAATAGACAATTTATGCACAGCAATAAGGAAGAGGTAAAACTGGTGGCTGCCACCATGAGAATGAAGAATGGCTTTGAACATAGAGCACTGGACTTGGATCCAGGAAGATCTGGATTCAAATCCTGCTGCAGACATTTACAAGTTGTGAGAGCCTGGGCAAGTCAATGAACCTTTCTGTGCCTCAGTTTCCTCTTCTGTAAAATGGCAGTGTTGGGCTAGATGGTTTCCTAAAGTCCCTCCCTACTTTAAATCTGTGCTTCAGTGTGCCCCATGGTTCTTATGGACCATTGACTCCAATGTAGGGATGCTCAAGTTCTTGTTCCCTAAGAAAGCCTTGTCTTATCCTTTCCCTCTACCCTCTGTCAGGGCCATAGAGCAAGTCAATTCACCTCTCTGTGCCTCAGTTTCCTCCCCTGTTAAAGTGGCAGTTTGGGTTAGATGGCTTTTTCAAGACCCTCCCAGCTCTAAATCTGTGCTCTCATTTGCCCCATGGTTTCTGCCGGTCCTTGACCTACATACAGGAGGTGCTCCGGTTCTTGTTTCTTGAGGAGCCTCATCTTATCATCTCCCTTTACTCCCTGGCAGGATCTTGGAGCCCAGTTGCTCGTTCTTGGGGCTTCCGATATTTTGACCAGCAGCCCACCGCCGCTTCTCCTCCACCCCTCTCCATGGGCCCCGTCTCTGAGCAGAATTCGAACTCTGGCCAGCTGCGCTATTTGCCCATCACCCCGTGCGGCTGCCTTGGTCCCGTGCCCAGTTCGCTCTTGCCTGCCTATAAATAGTCAATTGTCTCTTCTGCAGAGAGCAGCGTGAGGCTGTGACACCCCAGCTGTCCTCTTCCCCAAACTCCCCCGCCCCCACCCCATCCCGTGACAAAGGCCGAACCCTGGGGTGCGGAGGCAGGAGCCAGGAAGGGTGGTGGGGACACAGAGCCGCTCAGAGCCGCTTTCCCCACCCCCTCCCCAGCCCGGGTGCCCGTGGAAAGGGAGGCCTCCAGCACTGATGTAATCCTTAGATGCAGTTAATGACAACACAGTTTCCTCTGTAAAATGAAGGGGCTGGACTTGTTCTGCTGGGCCCCCTAGGGCAGAACCAGAAGCGGTGGGTGGGAGCGCGAGAGAAAGGAGCCTCAAAGTGGGGAATAACTAACTTCCCAGCTAGAGCTGCCCAGCTCTGGCTTTTACATGGAGAGCTTGGAGGTTCCAACCATCCGAGCTGTGAGAAAGTGAAAAGAACACAGAATTTAGAGGTAGAGGTTCAAATTCTGCCCGCGCCCACTTAAAAAGCCTGCGTGACTGTGAGCAGTCACTACGTCTCTCTGGGCGTCAAGTCCCTCACCTGCAAAAAGAGGAGTCTCCACGGGGTGACCTTGAGGATGTCTTCCAGCCCTGACAGGGTGATTCTATCAGAACCAAAGCGTCCCTGGTGAAGGGGCTTGTCTGTTTCAGTACAGACTGGGTTACAAAAGGTAGAGTGGTTCGATGAAAAGAGACCAGGTGAGCTCCAAGCTTGAGTTCTGCCTTGGACACACACAAGATGAATCATATAACTGCTCAGAACTAGAGGCAATTTTTTGGGATAATGAGTGGCAGAGAAGGTGCTAAGCCTGCAGTACACAAGTGAGTTTCCTCACTGAAGGTTCCTTGCTAATGGCCAGCATATATTACATATGCATTATATGGGTATAGATATCGTGCTTTTATATGGGTACATAATATGCTTTTTATATATTAATGTATAATATATGCATATGTAATTTAGATATGCATTTTATGTGCATGTGTAATATATACATACACAATATGCTTAAATATGTATATATAATATACTTTATATAGGCGTATAATTGCTTTTTATATGTATGTATGTTTTATAAATACATATGTAATATAGGTATACATAATATGCTTTATATATATCATGCTTTATGTAAGTATATGTATTTTATATATGTATGTTTAGTATACCTATATGTAATATATGCTTTTTTTGGTATATAGTGTGCTTTTCATGTATAATTTTTATATGTACATATGTAATATATACTTAATATGTAACATATGCTTTATATAGGCATGTCATGTGCTTTTTATGCATGTATATATAATATGCTCTCTCTATAAAATATAATATATATAATAATATAAATAATATAAAATATAAAATAATATAAATATAATAATATAAATAATATAAAATATATATATGTATAAAATGTATATAATCTGCTTTAGAGAAATGTTGTATATGTATATAACATATATTATGCTTTAAAATAATGTGTCATATATAATGTTTTATATGTGCATATGTAATATTGTATATATGCTTTATATATGTATATATAATATCTTTGATATAAGTATATAATGTATTTTTCATATATGTATATATGTTTCATGGGCATGCAAATATATATGATTTATATAGGCATTTTATGTGCTTTTATATATATAATGTTTATATGTATCTGTGAGATATGCATACATATTATATTTTACATATGCATATATATACTTTATGTAGACATATAATGTGCTTTATATATGTATATGAATATATACTTTACATAAGTACATAATGTGCTTTTTATATATTATATATGATACATATGCATATACATGTATACATAATATGCTTTTTATAGGTATATATCATATGCTTTTTATAGGTATATAATGTGCTTTTCATCATGTGGGTATATATGTTTTATATATGCATGTGTGATATATGTATATACAATATGCTTTATATATGTATATAAAATATATGCTTTACATAGATACATAGTGTGCTTTTTATATATTACATTGATATATATGCTTTATATGTGTACATATGTGTACATAATATATGCTATGTATATGGACATAATATATATAAATACAATGTTTGGTATGTATATATAATATATATATTTTTAAAAGGGCTTTATAAGATCAGAGTTCTTAATTAGGTTCATGGATAGATTTCAGGGAGTCTGAATTTGGATTAGGAAAAAGTATATCTTTATTTCAACATTATTTGTCTTCTTTGTAATCCTATGCATTATTTTGAGAATATGAGAGTATTCTATATCTATGATATATATAAATAAACTTATGAGAATAGCCTTCACCAAACAGCTAAAGGGGTCCATACACAAAAAAACATTCAGACCTCTTGGATTTGATATTTAAGGTTTTAATAGTTTTAAAATTCTATGATTATCTAATACCCTCTCCGTACAACGCACAGAGTGCCAAGCCTGGAGTCAGGAGGACTCATTTCTATCTGCCTCAGACACTTACTAGCTATGTGACCCTGGGCAAGTCACTTCACCCTGTTTGTCCTGGTTTATTCATCTGTAAAATGAAGAAGGAAAGATACTCCTGTCCCTTTGCCAAGAGACTACAAATGGAGTCATGAACAGTTGGACATGACTGAGAATGACTGAACAAAAGCAACAAGATGCCCCGGGGGATTGAGACCTCATATCTTGGCTCTGGTTATTCTTTCAGCCTGCCCTTATACCTATTTTCATCTAGGTTGGCACCAGTGGGTTAAACAACATACTTGAAACCGAAGACTTAGTCATTCTGATCCCATGACTTCTGTTAGCTGGCCACTTTAACCAAGCCTCTTAATATCTTTGGTCTCCTCATCTGTCAGATAAGGATAATGAGGCCGACTGGTCTCCCAGGGAGTCCCCAGTGAATGACTACAGAGAGCTTGGCAGCCCTTCACACATTGTGGTAATAAGCAGGGAGTCTTGCTGGGACATCACATTGAGCATCTCTGTCTGAACTCACCAAACAAGTCTGGTGCCCTGGAAAGGATAGGAAAGCTGGCCAGTGACCTCCCCAGCTGAGAGGAGGGACAAGAGCTTGAGATGCCCAAGGGGTCGGGAAACCTAGAAAGGGCACCAGGTCCTCTCCCTGCCTCATAGAAGGCTGTACGGTGGCAGACGTGGACCTTTCTCCCATGAGGAAAAACTGTGATGGGTGAATCCTTGGGGACCAAAGCTTGGTGTCTTCCAAGGTAGAGGCCCATTGGAGCCTTTGCCCCAGCTATGATCGAACCATTTACTTCTGATCCTGCCCCAGCTTTCCCCCCTCAACCCCAATTCAGTCCCACTGGCTAGCAGAACAAGGATAGGGTTGTTTTCCCTTCCCTGTCATCCTTCACTCTGATGAGCACTCAGAAATGTAAATACATTCCGACTCTGGTTTCCAAACTCTGGTTCAGAAGGCTGCTGCTAAAAATAGCAGCTCAAAACCAGCAGCATCTTCAATCACCCTCATTGATTTGCCTTCCCTTCCAAGCTGGCCTGGACCAGCCCAGGGCTTGAAGCCAAGAATGCTGCTTTCTCTCTATTCTGTGTTGCGGAAGAGAGAAGAGGAGGGGAGGGAATGGGGAAAGAATCTGGGCTGGGAGACTTGATCCTCTTGGCTGCTCTCCCCCAAGACTCACCCTGTATACCCCCTCTAGTTTAAGGGACTCCTACTCTGGGTAGGCAGTGATAGAGAACAGGGAGTAGAGTCAGAAAGACTTGTGCTCCTGAGTCAAATCCAGTCCTGGACAAGTCACTTTATTCTGTTTGCCTCTGTTTCCTCATCTGTAAAATGAGCTGAAGAAAGAAATGATAAACTGCTCCAGTATCTCTGCCAATAAAACCTTAAATGGAAGTCTGATATAACTGAAAAACTACTTAGCACCACTACCCTCTGCATTTATTTACCCTTCAGGAGTGGGCAGGAGAATAATATAGGAAATGGAAACTAGTTCCTGTAAGGAGAATAACATCATTCCCTTTCCTATTGAGAGAACTTCAACATTTCAGTTTTTTTTTTTTTTTTTTAATGCTCCATCCAAGTAGAGAGCTTGGTTAGATATCATTTCTTTTGAAAAAGAATCTTTCCATATTAGTCAGTCACAAGTAAGATTGTCATGACTGGACAAATATGATCAGCATAACAGGATGATGCACCAGAAGAATCAGTCCAATCTTGGGCTATGTCAGTAGTACTGTCTTAGTCAAAAGGAGGGATAGTCTACCATGCTGTTCTCAGTCCTTATCAGCTTTTATTTAGGGCATAATGTTCAGTTCAGTTTTAGACAACACATTTTAAGAGAAACATCAATGGGCAGAGGAAGACAAATCTTAGTGAGGGATCTTGAAACTGTATCATATAAGAAATAAGTGAAAGAGTGAGCCTGGAAAAGGGAGGATTAGAGTGAAGGATATGAAACTTCTTTTCATCTATTTGAAGAAATGCTATGTGAAAGAAAGCTGTTTTTGCCCCAGAAGACAAGATTAGGACCAATGGGGTATTACAGTTGCAAGGAATCAGATTTTGGCTCAATAAAAGGAATTAAGCCCTAAAAATAAGAGTTAGGTGGCACACTGAGCCAGAAGTCAGAAAGATATGAGTTTGAATTTTACCTCAGATGCTTAACTAGTTGTGTGACTCTGAGTAAGTCATTTAACCTTCTCTCCATCTCAGTTTCCTCTTCTGTAAATATGGATAATAGCACACCCCTCCCCAAATTGCTGTGAGGGTCAAATGAAATAAATATTTGTAAAGTACTTTAAAGCTCTTTAGGGATGCTATTATTATTAAGCTGTCAATGCTATCCTCATCTGTAAAATGGGGATAATGATGGCACCAACCCTCCCAGGGTTGTGGTAAGGATAACATATTTGTAAGATGCTTTGCAAGCATCAAAGTGCTATATGTAAGCTAGTTATTATTATCAGAGCTGTTGATACTGAGCTACTCAAGAAAGAGTGTTCCCTGTTACTAGGAAGGTCCAGAATCTGGATATGTGCCTCAGAGGACATAGCTCAGGGAATGGATTTTTGCACCTGGAGGGAAGATCAGACAACATGGTTTCTCACACCCCTTTAAAAAATACATAGCTAACATTATATGACATTTTAAGATTTACCACACAATTTACATCTCTTCCTTCACTTTTAAGTCTGGAATGCTTTGAAGTAACACAAAACAAGGCTTAGGCTAGTATTGGGAAGCTAGACATACATATTCCTCTCTCTTTCTGTAAGAAAGTTCATTCCAAGGTGATCAGATTAAGCTTCCTAAAACAATTCTTTCTCCATATCATCTCCCTGCTCAAGAATTTACAAAAACAGCTACTTTTAGTGTCATCCTGATTCCTCTACTTGTCATTCAAAACTCTAATAATGAAGACCCCACCTACCTATCTTAATTTTATCTCTTGTTACTCCCCAATACAAATTTCATTCCAGGTCAATAAGACTTTATCTTGACAGTTGTTTGAATCATATTTTCCCCCACCTCCAGATTTTTGTTTATGCTATTCCCTCTGCTGAGAATGCCTTCCCTCATTTCTCCCATCTATTCAAAACTTCCCCATCCTTCAGATTTACCTCTTCCCATAATCTTTCTCTGGTTCCCTAGGCCTGTAGATCTTCCATTTATCTGCTGTCTTAGAAACTTGCTAAGGCATCATTTGTCTTGTACTTTGTGACTTGGTGGAGCCTGCCAGAGAGTGCTGTGGCCTTCAATGATAGCTAACATTTATACACTGCCATTATTTATTTATATTTATATAGCTAACATTTATATGCTAGGCACTGTGATAAGCCAATTATTAGCTCATTGATCCTCACAACAACCCTGGAAAGGTTTTTAGAGATAAGGAAAAAGAGGTAAACACAGTGACTTATCCAGGATCACATGGTTAGGAAATATCTGAGACTGAATCTGAAGTTGGGTCTTTCTGATTCTGTGCACGGGCTGCACCATCTAGAAGAGCATCTCTTCATTAGAGTAAGGCGTCAGAGGAGGACTCCAGTGGAGGAATATGTATAATGAAGTTGGCTACTTGTCCAATGTGTTAATACGGGAGTTATTGCCTGCAACAGAAAACTTCTGAGTTCCCTCCCAATTCTGAGACTCTGCAGTGTTTTCTATCTTGCTAACCTTGTCTCTCCAGCTGGACTGCAAACTCCTCAGGGGAAGCAACCATCATCCCTTGTACTTCTCCCCCTGCCCACATTGCCTTCCCACAGAGTTAATGCTTAGGATCATAAGAGAAAAACTCATAGGCACATAGGAATATAATGGGATCAGAGATTTCAAGTTGGAAGGGACTTTAGAGGCCATCCAGTCCAACTTTTCTTTTTTATAAATGAGGAAACTGAGGGAGATTGATAAATGAGGGAGATTGCCATCCAAGTTCACACAGGGAACTGACTGGTTGAACAGCTTTACAGGCAAGTGACAGGGCCAACAGGGACACAGGGAGAGAGCATTGGTTCTCAAGTCAGAGGATATGACTATTTAATACCTATGTGAAGTGAATCAAGCTGGTTAGCCTTCCTGGGTCTCAGTTTCCTCCTCTGTAAAATAATGAGAGGGTCAGGCTAGTTCCAATTTTATCTATGATTCTGTGACTTGTGGTAGCTAGTACATGAAATGTCTTTCCCAGAGAAGGAGGGCTTTCATATCATCTTCCAAAATGATTTCCCTGACTTTTCCCCTGGGAGGGGATTTATTCATTTTACTGTGCCAGTGACTGATAATAAGACTTGATGGAGAGAACAGGAGGGTGCAAAGCATCTTAGTGTCTCACTCCATGCTTCCCCTCACTTGGAGAGAGGGAGACAGAAACAGCCTCATCACTGTTAATTCTGGCTTTTCCTCCTTCTTATCCAAGCACTCCATAGCCCCTCCAACTTCTTTCCTAATCACTTTTTCCCTGTAGAGAAAATGTGTCCACTATCCTGAACATTCTAGTTCTAATTAATAATTCAGTTATCCACTGAATAGAATAAGCAGGTATGGGCAGGGGTGGAAGGGTTGCGCTGGGCATATATTTTGGGGAATCAATCTGGGAAATAAATGCTACTCTAACCATTTCCCATAAGAAGCTATTCATCTAGCTGTTCATTTGCTGAACTTAAAGTCCATAAAACTTGGATTCAAATCTGACCTCAGACACCACTGTGTGATTCTGGGCAAGGCTCTTTCTTTATACCTCTGATTCCCAGAGGCATGGGAATGGGGGATTCTGAGGAAGGGCTTTCCCTTAATTATTTCCTTTGGAGAAACTCTCTTGGGCCCCAAGCCATGGGTTTACCTGACGCTGATCTAAGTTGTGTGTGTATATTATGTGTATGCACATTTCAGACACATGTGTATTTAGATATTGATGTTGTTTGTCACGCCCAACTCTTCATGATTTCCATTTGGGGTTTTCTTGGCAAAGATACTGGAGCAGTTTGCCATTTCTTTCTTCAGGTCATTTGACAAATGAGGAAACTGAGGCATACAGGGTTATGTGACTTGCCCAGGATCACCCAGCAAGTAAATGTCTGAGACAAGTTTGAACTGGTCCTGAATTAGTATAGAAAATGAAATCATCCAGAGAGTTCTCCATATCAATAAAATCACAGGTCTAGTCTCTATCTGTATGATATGTATAATGTGTTTGTATACCAACACATAGCACATAGCAAGTATACATCTATACATACATATGCATTCTTTTCTATCATCTACGTGTCTTTAATACAATAATTTATCTAATTCTGATAGAATATTTATTTCTTATAGAATACCTCTCAGGTGGCACAGTAGGACCAAGAATCCGGAAGACTGAGTTCAAATGTGACCCAGACACTGGCCGACTGTGTGACATTGGGTAAGTCACTTCATTTTTATTTACCTCAATTTCTTAGTCTGCAAAATAGGGATACAAGTTCATACTTCCCAGAGTCATGGTGAGGATGAATTGATATGATAAATAATTAAGATTTGCAAATCTTAAAGTGCTAGGTATACAAATGCTAACTATTGTCTGTCTGTCTGTAGAGAGTGCTTTCCTCCAGCTGTCTTTTCCCTCTGCTACTGTATATACCCGTATGATTTTGAGCAAGTCATTTTCTCCCCCTCTGATCACATTTGATCTTCAGGGCTCTTCCCAGCTCTAAATTGTGTGATCCTTTCCCCTCTGCAGCCATGTTGCTTGTTACTGTTTTATGATTTGTGTCGTGTAGGAGGAGTAACAGCCGGCTAGTTACTGTAGTGTGTGAAGGAGAGAAGCTACATTGTAGGAATTAGTTTGATATCCTGGGTCTAGAGTTAGCAGATCCAGGTCCAAAACATACCCCGATGCTTTCTATCCCAGGGACCTGGGGCAAAGCATAACTTCCCTGGGCTTCAGTTTGCTCATCCATAAAAGAAGGGAACTAGTCTTTCCAGATGGAGATCTGGTAATCTGTGACGAGCTTCAGACTCCAGCAGAGAGAGGATACACATAAGATAGATTTGAGGAAACCATGGGGGTGGGGGTGGGGGAAGGGAGGGATAGGGGTTGTACAGTTACCAGCTGGAGCCAGCTCATACCTGAAGACTGAATCACTAAATTTTCAGAATGAGCATTTACACCTCTGTCAGCAAACACTACAAATCGAGGGTTGATTTATTATTTCATTGATTTTTTTTAAACTTAAAGTGATGGGAAAAGTGTTAATGATGTGAATTAAACTTAAAAGCCTGTTGTAAATACTGTTGTCATCTGCCCTCTTATCCCCCCTGCCCAACCTGCTTGTTAAACAAAAGAGACCCTGGGAAGAAAGGTGAGCAAGTTTCTGATCTTTAAGGACATTTAAGGGTGAAAGACTGTGGCTAAATATTTCAGCAGCTCAACTTTCTCCAGCTTGAGACCCCTTGATAAGGAGTGAGAGGAGAATTGGACTTCAGGTGGCTTCTTGGATCATCTGCACTAGTTGCCCAGGCAGCTGGGGGTCCCTGAGGATGCTAGCTGCTAGCATAGTGGCTGGGAAGATTGCAAGGAATGATATTCCATTACTACTCCTACCTAAACCTGTATCTCCTGGAGCCCAATCCTGAAATAAGTCCATCTCTTTTATATAGATGCATATGTGCATGTTGCCTCCCCTGGATGTAAACTTCTTGAAAGCAGAGACTGTTTCACTCATCTTTATATTCCCAGTCCTAGGTCTGGCAGTTATACAGGTGGTACTTAATACTTATTTATTGCATAGGACTCTCTCTTTCCTCTCCCTGACCATTTTCTCCATTCTCAATACCTTCTGCTAGTTCACATCTTCTTCCTACTGGCCATAGGGCAGAAGTTTGGCTTTTCAGTGTATGTGGATGGATACTGAAGAGGGTCATGTTAATGCTAACTTGTAGACTGAGTCAGCTGGGAGATCTTTTTCCTTTTGGAGGCTAAGCAAGACCTGGTGGAGCCCTTCCAACCCCAAACACTGTTTGTGCTTGCCTCCACTGGTTGGACTCGAACAAAGTTTTGAATCCTGAGGGACCAGACACCCGAATGTGTTTTTCCAAGGGATCTAGGTATTCTGCAGACCTTTTAGGTGACATCTTCCAATGAGGGTAATGCTACTCTGAAGGGCCTGATCCCCTCCACTAGTGAGGTGAGCCAAAGAGACTCAGAAGAGGAGCTTTTTTTCATCTTTTCCTTTTCACCTCCTCTTCCTTTTGAGTTAGACTGAGGATTCTTTGTGTATTGTCATATAATAGTTTTGGACTTTGAGGGAGAAGACCAAAGTTTATGTCCTTTCTCTGGAATATGCAGGCGTGGAAGACAAATATTTATCTTGTTGCCCACTTTTCCCTTTCTGCGTAGTGTGGCCCCCATTAAAATTCCCTCCTTGAGAGCAGGGATGGTCTTTGGTGAGTGTATTTGTCTGAGTGCTTAGTATGGCTCACAGCAAATATTTATCTGTCTCAGACATACATGACCCTGCTTGACCTTGTACCCAGAGATATTCAGGGAAGATCTTCAGGTCTATCATTCTAAAATGCTTTCAGGGTAGTGTTACCTGGAGGTGGGAGAATGGATAGCTTAGATGATGGCTAACAGATCAAAATTAAGAGAGGAGTCTTGGTGAAAATAATGCAAATTAAGCAAGGCTCCAGCTTAGCAGAACAGATTCAGGTTCCAACAGGACTCAGAGATCTGGATTCAAATCTTATCTCCGCCTCTGTGTGATTTTTGCAGCACCAAAATAAACAAAATGATGTTTTGGAAAATGGAGTTTTCTTATTGGTAATAGATTAGATAGACCAGGGCTTCTTAAAAACTTTTTCCACTCATAATCCCTTTTCTCCCAAGAAATTTTTACATGACCCTGGGTGTACAGGTATATAAAGTTGATACACAAATCAAACATTTATTGATAATAAATCATAACTTCACGGCCCCACATTCAGTTACAAGATGTACATGGGGTCACGAATCACAGTATAAGAAGCTGACAGTAGATGACCTCTAATGTCTCTTGCAGTCCTAAGTGATCTTTAAAGTGCTATTGGAGCGAGTCAGGGTGGAGATGGGGATACAGTAAGCTGCCATCCCGCTCTCCCCTTCCTCTTCCCTGTCACCAGAACTGTTATCAGCTTGGGGCATCTGGAGGTGCTGCCTCCTTGGGAAATACCCAAACCTTACACGGGGCTTCCAATTGATCTCCTGATCATTTCTAGGGCCTCATCAGAACAGAATTTTCTGCCAGTCACTCCCCTGATCTTTGCTATCATCATCCAAGTTAGGCAGGTTCTAGAGGTTTGGAAACTGTAGCCTGTGAGGGATGCCCAGGCATTTTTAGGGGTGGAGATAAAAGAAGGCAGGGTTCTTAACTGATTAACACTCCTTCCTTCTGGCATTGGCCTAGCTTAGGCTCTTTCAGTCCAGAGGTAAAGAACCCTGGCAAGGGCCACCATATCAGCCCCTCCTCCAATTCTCTGACACACCCTCCCCCAACAGACTCCTTTCTCTCTGGCTTTCACACCCATTCCTTCTCACACCAGTCCTCGCCCACCCACATTCACACTCATGCCTTCACTTACTTTCCATCTCACATCTCTAGACCTCACACTCACTCACATTCTGAAGTATATTCTCTCAAAAATCACACGGACATTCTCCTGCCTGATTTTCCCTGCTCTTACCCCACATCATACATTTCCTCACCCACACACAGATTCTCTCACGTTCCCTAAAACGAAAAGGAAGAAAACTCTGGCTCATTTCCATTTCCCATCACCAACCTCACCCCCAAATAATGAACCCCCACCCTTCCCCCAACAAATAGGGAAAAAAAGACCTTTTTCCAAAAATCCATGATTAAAACCTGGTACAAACAGGTAGGTTTTCTCTGTGTTTTTTTTTTTTTTTTAAGTAGATGTACTTTTTCTCTTTCATGTTTTACAGCAAACATTGCAAATATAGAAATATTTTTTTTCTCTGTACAATAGAACAACTACAGATTACAATGTGGGGTAGGGTTAGGCCAAACAGGAGCTGGGGCTGGCTTCTAGCCACAAGCTCTTGGCCCTGGCCATGCCCTCCTCTCTCCCCCAAAATGCCAACAGATGTTACTTCTCAGCTGACCTCAGAGTCCCACCTGAAAGATTCCCCAGCCCCTTCACTTGAGGCCCTCCCCCAACATCTGCTGCTCTGCCAGGCTTCCCATCCTCCTTTCCTATTTGTTTTTCCCATTTGGTTGACTCTGGGAGAGGGAGGAGGAGAACAATGGAGACAGACTGGACACAGAGAATCCACAAAAAAACCACAGACTGAGAAATCATGCGATGCAACAGCAGACAGACTGGCCAGATCGTGAACCTCTCCCCCTCGCACTCACTATTTTTATATCTTTTTTAAAGTACTTTTTTTTCTTTAAAAAAAAAAAGAGAGAGAAAATGAAAGCTTCCCACCTACCCCCACCCCTGAGCCACAGTTTTCTGAAGTCCCTTGTGTATGTGTGTATGTATGTCATGTGTGTGCATGTTCAGATTCGGTGCGATACTGCCCAAAGGTGAGATCATCTCTGGATATATTATGTTACCATCCATCATATTTTCTTTATTTTGTTGTTCTTGTTGTTGTCTCAATCACCCCTCCCCTCCCTTCTCCTGCCACCCGCTGGGGATCAGGGTGTTGGGGGAAATGAGGGGGGATGATCCTTTTTTTAAAATTGTGTGTATGTGTGTATGTGTTTTGTTTTTAAAGACAGTCTCTGGGTTAAAAATAGCTGCTGTGGATTTCGGTTCCTTTTGGTCCAATGAGCATCACGAGTTTTAGAAGGCAGAGGGGAGGCTAGAGGAAGGGGAAAGGGAGGAGTGTGGGGAGGACAGAGGAGGCCTCAGGACTTGTGCTGTGCGGACACACCCTTCCAGTAGTCTAAGATGTCATGGAGATCCTCATCTTTGGCAAACTGGACCTTTTTGCGCAGGGCATGGCCGGCCGCCATGTATTCCTCCTCATCTTTATGGCGCTTACGGTTCAGTTTGAAGCGCTCCCAGATGCTCTGAGAGGGTTTGCAGGTGTACTCGGGGCTGGAGGAGTAACTCAGGTTGTGGTACTGGGGAGAGAGCTGGGAGTAGGCCAGGTCCCGGGGACGGGGTCTGGTCAGAGGTTCCAGGATGGAAGGCTTGCGGCCGCCCAGGCTGTCGTGGGGAGGCGCCTGCTCCCCCTGGTGAGAGCCCGGGTACGAGTGGCGGTGCTCGCCATACTGCCGGATCTTCTCGGCCTCGGCCCGGAGGATGGCGGCCGCCGGTGTCACAGTGAGGATGGTGTCGGCGGTGGGCGACGTCTTCTCGATGTACTTCGCCTCCGACTTGTGGGCGGAGGAGCCCTCGGAGCGGAAGGAGCGGGGGCTTCGGACGGAGCCGCTGGATGAGGTGCTGGAGCGCTTGGGGGGGCCCTCCATGCTGTGGTGCCTCTGCAGGGAGTGGCTGTAGCTGTCTTTGTACACGGGGGACAGGAATCCATGCTTGCTGGGAATCTGTTCCGACAGGAGAACTAACTGGGGCTCAGCCGTGGACACTGCTCCGGACTTGACTCCCTGGAAGGAGGTAGACTCGGACTTGAGGGCATCGATGCAGTTGTTGATGATCTGGTTGACCTTGTCCACCTCCTTGGCGATGGTGGAGATCTCGGCCACCGAACTCTGACTGTCCGGCGCCAGGGCCAGCTCACAGTCTCGCCTCTCCTGCTGCTCTCCCGTCCGAACTTCCATGTAGTTGCCTTTAGTGGTCTTGGGGGTCTCGCTGCTTTCTATGAGCTTGTACTGCTCCACCTCTCCCGCAGAGGGAAGGTAGGGGATGCGTGTCACGGCCTCGCCCCCTAGCATGGGCCCCTGGGACAGCTGGGCAATGCCCGGTGTCTCCAGCTCGGGCCCATACTTGAGCTCGATGATGGTCTTCTTCATGCCCCCCACTGTCTTCTTGTGCTTTTCCTCCTGCTGCCTCCGCTTGCGCAGGCAGTAGTAGACGGCTCCAAGGACGATCACCATCCCGAAGAGGCAGCCGAGAATGGTCATGATGTAGTGGGTGGCGGTGGAGGAGCTGGGCACGGGCCCGGGCGAGGGCGGGGGCTTCGTGGGGCAGATGGTGAGGCAGGTGTGGTTGTAGCGCAGCGGGTGGCCCAGGGAGACCACGCAGTAGGTGTAGTTGGTGTGGGTGATGAGGTTGGACAGCTCGATCTCCTCCCTCTCTTTGTGCAGGTTGGTGATGTCCGAGGAGAAGCCATTTTCAAACTGTGCCAGGACGTACATCTTCCTGAAGGGGGAGGGCAGCTGCACGCCGAGCGTGGCCGAGTTGTGGGTCAGGTGCTTGACCCAGATGTTGGGCCGCATCTCGGACTTGGTGGCGGGGGTGTGGAAGGCCACGAGGGGCGTGGTGCCATCCCCCGAGAAGCAGTCGTCCTCGGCGCAGGGGCCCTCCGGGGGCGGGGTCGTGGGCGGGTAGCGGGCGGGGACGAAGCGGGACCCCACGGTGTAGGAGCCGTCGGTGCAGAGGCTGGACAGCATGCTCAGCGCGTTCCGGTAGCTGGTCCGGCCTTGGCCGAGCAGGAAGTAGCCGGAGTAGTCGGGCGGCGACTCGCACTGCATCCGGTCGTAGGTGCGTGTCATGTTGGTGAAGTCCGCCAGCCACTTCAGGAAGCCCAGCAGCTCGCAGGAGCAGTAGAAGGGGTTGCTGTAGAGCTCGCAGATGGAGAGCTTGGTCAGCCCCGTGAAGGTGCCGCTGTCCAGGCGCTGGATGCGGTTCATGGACAAGTCAATGTTCATGATGTTGGGGCACTCCCAGAAGGCAGTGGGGGTGACCGTCTCGATGAGATTGGCCTGGAGGTAGAGGTACTCCAACTTGCTCAGGCCGCGCAGAATGCCCTCGGTGAGGTTCCGCAGGCGGTTGTAGCCCAGCTGTAGCACCTGCAGGTTGAACTGACCCGAGAAGGCCCCATCCTCGATGTAGGTGATTTCATTCTTGGTCAAGTTGAGGTACGTCAGGTTCCCAAACCGGCTGAGGGAGGCGTACTGAACGCTCTTGATCTTGTTCTCGTTGAGTCTCAGGTCCACTATGGTGTTGTTGATCTGCTGGGGGATGGATTCATAAGGGGGCTGGTTCTGGCTGCAGATGGCCAGCCACACGAAGCCCTTGTCGCCTTCGATGAGCCAGCAGTCGGCCTGCACCAGCCCACCGGCGTACAGGAGGGACGCGGCCGCCACACACACGCACAGCACCCCCCACCTGCAGCCTGCCATCTGGAAGTGCCACCCCCAGGCTGATTCCCAGTGAGGCTGCTAGAAAGGGGAAGAGCTGGGGGAGTGGGGGCCCGCAGCTGGGAGGAGCTCTGAATTTAAATGGCCACTTCCTGCATGGTCCCAAGGCTGACAAGGTGTGGTAAGGGGCGAGAGAAGTATGGCTCTCTGTCCGACCTGTGGGAACGGGGGTGGGCAGAAGCCAGGGGAGGGGGGAGAGGTGGGAAGCTCAGGGATGTCCTGTCCCTTCAGGCATGGTCTCAGACTGGGCTGAGGACGGCAGGGCTCGGTGGGGAAGGAAGTCTTCAGTTATTTTCTACCACTTCTTGTCTTCCTGCTGATGCCCATGTTCAGCTCAGCTTGAACTTCTTCCTCCATCTGCCCAGCTTCCTGGCTCTCCCCCCTCAGCTCTTCTTTGTGTCAGTTGCTTCTCCTGAAATAAAGAATAGGTAGAATTACACGTCTGTTAATCAGCCGGCCAATGAATATATATATATATATATATATATATATATATATATATATATATATTTAATGTCTACTGAGAACCCAGTTCTGTGTTAAGTGCTGGTAGGTAGACAGATAAACAATGGTCACATTCCCTACCCTTAAAAGGATCACAGAATTAAAACTAGAAGAAATCTTAGAGGCCGCCAGATTTGCAGAGGAGGAAACTGAGGCAAATTAAATCCTAGACTGTTAACAGATTTTCATATTTTTATCATGTTAACGTCATCAATAGTAATAATATTGAGGCCACATTTATAAACAACTTTACATTTACCATTTATTGATAAACTACAATGCAACCACAAGAGGGCATGGTAAAAAGATTGGAGACCAGGCAGTGGCGAAAGGTTTTAAGAACTTAAGCTTAAAGAAAGAGAAGATTTAGAGGAATGTCAATGTTGTCTTCAAGCACTGTAGTAATGTCATGTAGAAGAAGGATTAGTTTTATTCACCATGGTCCATGAGGGCTGAACAAAGAAAACAATGGGTGGAAATTGTAGAGTGCTAAGAATAATAGGAGCTCACATATATATAGCATTTTAAGATTCGTGAAGTACTTTGTAAATATTACCTCACTCAAGCTTTGATAAGATATTATTAGCTCCATTTTACACTTCAGAAAGCTGAGGCAGACAGAGGTTAAGTGATTTGCCCAGGATCACATAGCTAAGGATTTAAATTTTGAATCCTGACATATTCCTGAATCCAAATCCAGACATATTCACTGTATGGTCCCAGCTCCTTGTACAAAAGAAGGGGCTTAATAAACATCTATTGAGCTGAACTAAACTACTCATGAAATACGGAATAGAAAAATCCAATAGAAGGATGGGATGATATGTCATGAAGCATGTCATGAAGCTATATATGGTTTGTTTGGTTGAGCCTAGAACAGTGAAAGAATTGATTGTAGAGTGGTGGGAGAGAATATAATAGGTGGTGGTGGTAAAAGGGTAGGGGGAGCCTCTTATTACTTTATTCAATTGGACATGCACAACAACTATCAATTCTTTACATCATTAGTTATCTTCTGATGCAGGGAAAACATTACTATTACACAGATGAGTAAATATAGACCCTGAGAGGCTGAATGGCTTCTACAATGTACAAGTGTATCCATTGTATGGTAGATGGAATGTTGGATCTGAAATTAGAAAAAGTCTAAGTTCAAATCCCATTCCCAGCATTTACTACCTGTTTGACTTCAAATCATTAATTTTAAACTGGAAAAGGAAGAAAGACTATTGCTTATGTCTCCATTAAGCTTCTTGCCATAGAAGACAGCTACAATGTAGAAAGAGAAAATAATAGAGACACTCAGAAATTCATAGGATTCAAAACCTAAGAGAGGGAAAAGCATTTATTAATAGTCCATTCTTTGCCAGACATTCTGCTAAGCATTTTGCAATAATTATTCCATTTAAATCTCACAACAACCCTGGGAAGATAGATGCTATTATTACCCTCATCTTACAGACAAGGAAACTGAAGCAGACAGAGTTTATATGACTTTCCAGGTAACACAGCTAATAAATCCTGAAGCTGGATCTGAACTCACATCTTCTTTACTTCAGATAGAACCTTCTATCTATATTTCATCATCTAGTTACTTGAAAGGAACCATCAATAAAACAAATGGACTCAGATATCTATGAACAAAGCATGATTAACAAGTAAGAGAACCTAGAAATTCTAATGCAAGGTGAGAAATCAGACTGAGTCTTCATCTTGGGGGTTCAATAGCATAAAATCCAGACCTGCACTAAGACTCTGGTAGGGTAAACTCTGGATAAAAGAAACAGGATGGGTTGAGCAAAAAGAGGATGGGGATAGAGAAAAATATTGTATATTAAAAAGATGTTTGGGGAAATGCAGTAATAGGAGGAGAAGATAAACATGGCAGGAAGCATTTGAGGAACAAACAGAAGTAATATTGGTATTATTATATTATAGACCACCTGGACAGAAAGACGGGGGGGAAATTTATAAGTCTCAGTTTTTTCATCTGTAAAATTGTTATAGTCCTAATTGTAATTATTACAGGGTTGTCATGAAGATCAAATAATATGATGTATGGAAAATGCTTTTTAAATTTAAAATTTCTATATAAATATCTCATAATAATCCATAACAAAACTGGGATTAGAACTTTAATGTCTGTCTCCCTGACAGTGGTTGAATTTATTGGCTCCTTATATATATCCAAGCAGTGAGATATGTCATGTGATTTCTATCCTGAAGAAAATAATTATGGGATGAATGCTATTTAGGAGGATGATCTCTTATACCATATACTCCAATTAGTTCCAAGTGAATAAACCATTTAAATAAGAAAGGTCATGTAATTTATTTTTAATTTGGAAAAAATGGAAATACCTCTCACTACTATATCTAAGGGGAGAACTTTTAAACAGAAGAGATCCCAATCAGAAAATAGACTATTTATATGAAATGGGAAAGTTTTTGCATGAACAAAGTCAATGCAGCTAGCAGAAGAAAGAAGAATTTGATTGGAAAACTGTTTGTATCAAATATCTTGAATAAGGATCTGATATCCAAGATACATAAGGAATTCACATAAATAAGACTAAGAGTCAAATATACAAGATCAATGGATAAATGATCAATTCTCAAAAGAATGAAAAAAACTATTAGCAATTATATAAAGATGTCATCATATCACTAATAATAAAAAGAAATGCAAATTGAAACAACTTTGAGATTTCACTTTTTTACCTATAAAATTGACAAACATAATAAAACCAGAAATAATTAATATACAGAGGCTGTGAAAAAAGAAGTGTTCTGAGGAATGGTAGAGTTGTGAAAAAATTACTAAAATGCACATACTTTTAGGATACCCTTCTCCTATCAGGTATATTTTCCAAAGAACTGATGAATCAAAAAGCTTTTTTTAACCACTTACTATGGGTAGGAGGTTAAAGAGATAAAAGTCCCCCATATGTCAAAATATTTATAGTAACATTTTTTTCTTGTGGTAGCAAATAACTGGAAACAATGTAAATGTATGGCTCATCATCTGTAGCACATATCACTATGGTACATAAATATCATTGCACTGTAAGAAACAATGAATGTAAGAAGTTCAGAGAATCATGGTAACACTTAAATGAACTGATATGGACTGGAGTATGCAGGGAAAGGAGAGGGATAAATATTTATATTGCATCTACTATATGCCAGCTATGCTAAGTCAATAACAGGTAACAACATACAAAATGACTACAATATACATGTAGAAACAAACAAAAAAACCCCTAAACTTATTGTTGTATAATTATAAATGAGCAAGCTTGTCCTTTGAGAAGAAACAAGTAGACTGGTTTTTCCAGTTTTGTTGAAGAGGTTGGGTATTATGGAAACAGAATGTCAGATGGAATGATGCATTGGTTGGTTTTGTTTAGCTTTTTTTTGTTAAACAACATTGGAAAGGAAAGACTTTGGGGGTAGAGGAAAAGGGTAATATCCAGAAATTTATGTACTGTAAAAGCATAAAGCATCAATAAGACTTAAAAATAGAAGCCTGAGGTTCATGAATGTATGATAGGGTCCTTATATTCTTTAGTTTTATCAGAGTCTGAAACAGGCTTCAAGGTCATCTAACCCATCCTTCTGTTCTCAGGAATGAATTACATTAAGCCATCTCCTTAGAGATGAATACAGGTGTACCTTGCTGAATGTCATTAATTGAATCTGTAAAAATAGGAAATTTGACAAAATAACATAGGGGAAAGTAAGATCTGTGGAAACAAGATTACAAATATCATAAATGTTAAGGTCACAATGAAGATACTGTAAAAACAAAATATATCAATTTTAAAAAAAGCAAATATAAAGTGAGATTTGACTAACATCACACAATAACATCTGTCAGATAAATATTAGTATTTTAATTCTGTAAGTATCCTATAAATATGGATCTTGTTACTATGTTAATCTCCCTCAGTGCCTATCATGTAAGAGGTGTTAAATATCTAATGATAGGGGGAAAAAGTACATTGGGAAGGAACATTATGGGGATGCATGTACGCCTTCATTTAAGGATCTGAAGAGAAAAAGATCCTGCACTCCTTTGGTCTGTTTGATATTTTTAATTAATGACTTGGACAAAGACTAAAATCTTTCCCTTGATTTGAAAGTTCCCCTAGGTTATATAGATTGTGATCCATTCATACCTATTTTGAATGACTCTTGTCGCTTTTGTCTCATAAATTTGCCACCTTCATGTCATCCTCAACTCCTCACTATTTCTTGCCCCTCCATATTCAAGCTGTTGCCAAGACTTGTTGATTTTACCTTTGCAACAAAACCCCTTTTCTCTCCTGTGATATTGCTATTACTCTAGTGCCCAGCTTCTTAAATGGTGGTTTATGACCCTATATGGGATCTCAAAACTGAATGTGGGGGGTTGCAAAATTAGGATTTATTATCAGTAAATGTTTGATTTCTATACTTATCTACCTATACACCTAGGGTCATGTAAAAAATTCCTTAGTTGAAAAGGGATAGCAAGTAGAAAAAGTTTAAGAAGTTCTGGTCTGGTCCAATTTGGACTCTGCATTGGGTCTTCCATCAGTGGGGAACACACATCTCTCTTCCTATTTTATGTCTCACCTGATGTTCACAATCATAGGTTGTTTAATATGGTTATTTCTATTGTTATATCTTTCAAAGAATCTTGAATGATTTTGATGTATAGATGGGAGACATCTCGCTGAAAAAAGGGGCCTTTAAAGTAGTGTTTTCATTTACTGAATCAAATGATCTTTTTGGTTGCACACAAAAAACAAACACCAAGAAATCTTATATTCCTCATCCATTGTTCAGTGTTATTTCTATTAATCCCCCCCAAATCAAGGATGCTTTAAATTGACCTATTATAATATTCAAAGATTTGATATAGATGGAAAATCAAAGATTTTCCCCATATCTTTGATAACTTTCCCCCTGAAAGATATATATATATATATATAATCTTCTTTTAATGTCCTCACAATTGGTTACCCCCAACATGAATCTCTGCATATACATATCATTCAATATGGTTGATTTTCCCATTTTTGTACTCTTATTATCATTTTTACCTCAATTCTAAGTGCTGGTCAGTAGGGTCCAAGTATGACTCTATCACACTTGGTGATAGTTTCATTATGGAGAAAAACTTATCATGTTTACAGATCTTTTCTATTTTCTGCTATTTGTTGGCCTCTTTCATCCTCTCTTCATTTTCATTCATTAAATGCCCTTGTAATGACTGCTTAGTTGGATATCTTACAAGTTTTCTGCAAATTTGTTTTATCCCCCACTGCTTTTCTCTGTTTTAGGGAATGTTGATTCTCAAAATTATCTGTCCCTCTTTTTTATAAAATTTTACAAATGAGTTTATATTATAGCTTGGTGAAGTCTTTGGCAACAATCTTTTTTTCATTTTCAAGTAAGTCAGACATTTGCTAACTAAAGTCCTTTTTAAAAATTTCCTTATTGTGGGAAATCATTTACATTAGGTAAACTCTGCATAAAATTAGTAATAATTGATGTCATTGTCATTTCTGTTTCTCAGTTCTCATTTCTGATGGTCAATTACTTAAATAGTTCAAGACTGAGTTGTTACAGTTTTGTATAGTATCTTTTTGTTATTATTCTTGCTTTTTACTAATTCTGATGTTAGCTCTGACAAGTTGATGATCTGTCTTTATATAGATAGCTGATCCAAGGATAATTCCCACATCAATAACAACACATTTTCCTGTCTGTTAAAATATAGTTTACTTAGTTTTGCACGCTAGTATTTGGTTCTTGTCATGCCTCTCAATTCTTTTATCAAAGTGTTCCTAAAATACAGGTTCTGTGTAATCTATAGACCTTTGGTCTCTCTCAGATTTGTATATTATATAAAACTGGTAGGAATGGCTAGCATTTTGGAATGACAAGAGAAAGGATCCCAAAAGATCTCTGTGGACTAGAATTATGGGTTTTGTTTAATAAGGTGAAATTGAACAGTGTAAATGTAAAGTGTTAAAGCTGGGGTCAAAAAATCAATTTCACAAGAAAAAGATAACAGATAGCAGTTTTTCTGGAAAAGATCTTAGGGTTTTTAATGGACTTGCAAGCTCAGTATTATCCAACAATGTGGTGTGATAATTAAAAAAAAGTTAATGTCATTTTAGACTGAATTAAAAGTGGCACAGTGTTCAGAACATTATCATTAAGAGAGGCATGGTGTCTGGAACTCATTATCTTTCTGCCTACTCTTCCTGATTTCCCTATATCTGTCCAGGGCACCATCATTTTTCCAATGACCTTAGTTTACAACTTCAGTGTTATGCTCAACATTTCATTCTTACTCACCCCTCTATATACAAATAGATGCTGAGTCTTGTTGATTCTTTCTCCTCCCAATTTCTCACCTCTATCTCCTTCTCTATAGCAACATCCCAAATACCTTATTTCAGGCCTTTATCCACTCTTGCTTAGACTACTGCAATAGCCTGCTAATTAGTATCCCTGTATCCAATATGTTACCCTTTCCAATCCATCTTCCAATCCACAATTGAGACACTCATAGTTCCAATCTACAGTTCTGACCATGCCATTCTCCTATGAAAGAAGTTCCAAGTACCTTCTTATTGACTGTAAAATAAAAAATACAAACTCTTCCATTTGTTATTTAAAGACTTTTGCAATCTGGCTTTAGCCTGCCTTTCCTGATTACACATTACTCCTCCTCATTTCTACTATATTCCAACTGAACTGGCTTATTTGCAACTCCTGGTTTCACAAAATTACATACTCTATCTCCAGACCATTGCATAAACTGCCCTCTCTTACTTGGAACGGGATGCCCACAACCCTCTGAAAATCAACTCAAGTGTTACCCACTTTCTTCAAAATACCTTTCTTGAGTGACTTTGTATGTAGTTTGTAAATATTTATTTATTTGTAAAAATGCTAACTCTTCCCAGTAGAAATGTAAACTCCTTAAAGGCAGGGAATGTCCCATTTTGTACGTAAAAGTCTAGTTCCTATTATGGTTCCTCCTAAAGTGCCTGTTAGTTGATTATGATTGATTGAAAATGAGAAGTAAGAGTACTATACTCTGCCATAGTCAGAAAACAAGTGAAATACAGTGTTTAATTCTACTCAATGCATCTTAGAGGGGCATCACTAAGGTGGCTGAACATACTATGGCATATAAATATGCTCTAAGAATGTGTAAGAATAAGTACTGTCATGCTGTAAGAGATCTGGGAAAACTTGTATGATCTGACATAGAGTGAAATGAGCAGAACCAGGGAAATAATGTATACAATGACAATATCATAAAGACAAACAACTTTGAAAGCTGTAGGTCAAAGCACTGAACAATCAGCATTCCAAAAGACCAGTGCTAGAGAATGCTACTCACTTCCTGACAGAGAGGAGGACATGCATTTTAGATGAAGAAATGAGACACATTTTTGCATTTAGGATAATGTGAGAATTTTTTTCAGTTGGCCATGAATATTTGTTACAAGGATTTTGGTTTTCTTTTTCAGTACAGGAGAGGTGGGAGGGAGAAAAAAATAGATGCTTGTTAATTGGAAAAAAAATTATTTTTTTATGATGAAGAGCATTCAAATGAGGATGACTCAGATGATGAAAGGCTAGGACATATCCCCTATGTAAGACATAGAACATTATTTTCTGTAGTACTTGGAGAGAAGAGAGTACCTCCCAGAGAACTCTGTGTGAGCTTACAAGGCAGTGAAGATACAAGGCAGACTGTATAAGACAGCAAATTTAAACAGCAGTGTTGTGGGAGCTGAGGGGATGAGTGAATGGAAGTGGTAAGAAGTGGAACTGGAGCCAGATGTAGTTAGAGAAAACAAAATGTGGGATGGTTCTCATAGTGTCTCAAACCTTGGTGACCCATTTCAGCTCTTACAATAACAACAGAACCAAAGCAAACACTTTAAACTGCTCTAAGGAAGTTGAAAGAAAGCTCTTAGTAGACCAGACCCACAATTTCATCAGCCTAGGGAATTTCTCCTCTTCCCTCTCCCATTGAGATCCATCTCTGCTCTCGAGCTTACACTCATAAAGATTTGCCCTGATCAGTACCGTTAAAGTTAAGGGCCACTAAACCATACATATGGATTGCTGCAGGCCACATATTGACTTAGAAAATCCATATATTTATTTTTTTATTAATTTATTTTGTTAAATATTTCCCAATTACATTTTAAACTGGTTAAGGCTGCACTTGAAATGTTGGGGGGTCTCATATAGCCCATGGACTGTATTATCTGGCAACTTTGCCTACAGTACTGACAGGTTAAATTATTCTCCCAGAGTACACAGCCATAATAATAATGATGATGATAGCTAACATTTAGATAATGCTTCCTGTGTGTCAGATATAGTGCTAAGGGTTTTACAATTATCACCTCATTTGATCCTCACTATAACTTTGGGAGGTTGGTATTATTATTATGCACATATTACAGATAAGGAAACTGAGGCAAATAGGTAAAAAGATTTGTTCAAGGTGCTAAAGGCAGCATGTGTGGGAGACAGGACTTGTTCCCACATCTTCCTTGCTTTAAGGCTGGCTCTCTATCCACTTCCATATTTTTTTCTTAATCACAGTCATCATCATCATTACAAGAAGCACCAAGCCTAGAATCAGGAAGACCCAAGTTCAAATCCTGTCTCTAACACTTACCAGCTGTGTGACTCTGGGCAAGTCACTTAATCCTGTTTATTTCAGTTTTCTCATCCGTTATATGGAAATAACCACTCAGGAATGTGGTGAGGATCCAATGAGATAATAATTATAACTTGTTTAGCACAGTATCTGGCACATAGTAAGTGCTATATAAATGTTGCCTATTACTACTACTACTACTAGTAGTAGTAGTACTGCTAAAAATGGAACTAGAGGAAACGGAGGAAGGAAAAAAAGAAAGGGAAAGAAAAAGAGAAGGGAGGAAGAGGAGTTGAACTGGTGATTTCAAGTATAAGAAACTCCTGGAAGAGGAAACTTGCTCTGCCAATGAAGATGGACCCTTTCTCCACCACTCAGTTTTAGAGGCATCTAGTGCCTAAGAGGCACTTAAAGATACAACTTAGGACAGTGATGTCAAACTCTAATAGAAGGGGAGCCTGCTAACCTGTACATAAAGATCCCTGCAGGCCACATATTAACTTTATTTATTTTGTTAAATATTTCCCAATTACATTTTAATCTAGTTCTTGTCTCACTCAGAGATGTTGCCAGTGGCTGTCTATTTGACTACTGTGTCACATAACTACTATGTATTTAAAAGCAATATTTGAACCCAGGTCTTCTTGGACCCATTGCAGCTTCTCCCCTGATGATGATGATAAAAATAACAACAACAATTATGTTTATGGGCAAGGAAGAACAAAGAATGGGCTTGTTATATAGAATTAAACAAGTCTGCTGCTCCCTCCCTTTTCACATTCCATTTTCCTCCACTGCTACACATGCTGCATATGTTAGTTGATTTCTTTCCAGCAGGCAAAAGTTTAAAAAAAAATGCCTCTTAGCAAGAGCCAGGTTTAATTCCAGCTCATTAAAGCCAGCAATTTGCCAGATATTTGCTTTTGCAAAATATGAAGCAGAAGTTTGTGTGAAGGGGACAGTAGAAGCCAGAGCCAAGGGGCTCATCCTCCTTATAAGGATGGGAGAAGAAAGATCCTTCCAGGGTCTTAAGTAGGGGGCAGGGGAGAGAGAGACAAAGAAATTAACCTCACGGATCTGGGAAGAATGGGGAGAATAGGAAGATAAAAGAGTAGTTGGGGGTTGCTGTAATAGGACCAGTGTTGTGATAATAGGAGTAGAGAAGAGGGGAGAGATAAAGAGATCCTAAACAAATATAAACAAATGAAAATTAAGTCCAAAGATAAGGGGGCGGGGAAGGAAAGAGGAAGGGAGGGAGAAAAACAGAGAAAGACAGAGAGACAGACAGACACAGAGACACATCCTTGATCTGATTTCCCTCAAGCCCCAAATGTCTTCTAGTGGTCAGAGGGACTAAGACTCTTAGGATAGGCAAATAAGACTGAATTTAATAGGAGGAAATGAATAATAAGCAGTCCTTCCCTGAAGCTGTTGGGAGTGGATTATAAATCAAGAACATGACTAGAAAAGTGAGAATCCTCCCAGAGAATTGGTTTCTCACCAGTTTGTCTCTCTTCTCTTGCCTCCTCTTCTTTCATCACTGCCCCTATCCTTAATAAGTGGTTCCCAAAGGATCTGGTTTCTGCCCTTCCTTTTCCTTCTTTAAATGTTCTCTTATGGTGATCTCATCCACTCCTATGGCTTCAATTATCACCTTTATGCAGATGACTTCCAAATCTATAGATCGAGTGCAATCTCTGCTGAGTTCTTCTCTTGAATTGACAACTGCCTGCTGCACAGCTCCACCTAGATGTTCCTCTCACACCTCAAATCCAACATGTCCTAAACTGAACTCGTCAATTTCTCACTCCCCTATCTGTACTGATAGCATCATCATCCTTGAGTCACTTAGCTTATAACCCTGGAGGCACTTTTTACTCTTCTCTAACCCCTCACATCCAGTTACCAAGCCCTGTTGAGTCTACCACCATCATATTTTTCACATTCATTCTCTTCTCTCTATTCTACTAGTACAGCTGTAATTCAGGCCCTCATCTTTCACCTGGACAGTGTAGTAAGTTGGTCTTCTTGACAGAGATACAGGCGTGGTTTGCCATTTCCTTCTCTAGCTTATTTTATAGATGAGGAAACTGAGGCAAAGAGGGTGATATTGCATGCCCAGGGTCACATCACTAATAAGCATCTGAGGCTGTATTTGAACTCAGGTCTTCCTAACTCCAGGACCAGAGCCCTGTCTACTGGATCCCCAGCTAACTCTATCCTTACTAAGACTGAGGTTAGATTCAGGGATCTTAGAGTTGTTCTTGTCTTCTTTATAGACCTCCCACCACCTCTACTACCCTGAACATGGCACATAGCAGGGGCTCTTTATAGAGGTTCATTGGAGGAAGACATGATTGTGGTATAATGGAGACAGTACTGGCTGGGGAAGGAGGAAGACTTTCTGTCATTGTTCTTTGAGCTTATGCCTCCATCTCTGGATCTCAATATTATCCTCCAAAATGGGGGTAGGGAGTGGGGGTTTAGACCAATTGATCTCTAAGGTCCCTCCCAGTTCTGACATTTTATGCCAAAAAATTTGGGTTCTATATCCACACAGGTGGAATTTTATTGAGACCAGACACTGGTCTCTGCTAAGGAGAATTTTTTGCAAACACATAGATGGCATTTTGATAGGACAGAAGGAAGCTTGGAAATCATCCAGTCCATCCCATCATTTTTACAGATGACAAAAGCAAAGACCTACAAAAAGTTAAAAAAGAAAAAAGTTCTTCAAAATCATATAGCTAGTTAATGGCAGAGCTGGGGCTTGAACCCAGGAACTTTTACTTTCCCAATAATAATAACTTCAATGATAATAAGATTGTACCTTTAGCTATTCTTTAAATTAGGAGTTCTCACATGAATGGATTTTAAAATCCATTGGGACAGGGGGGAGGAGGGGGAATGACATCTGTTTCAATAATTATGACTGCTATCCTTTGTAATCCTATGTATTTTGTGCAGTATAAACATTCTTCTGAGAAGGGGTCCCTGAGCTTCATTAAACTGCCAAAGTAGTCTATGACATTAAAAAACAAGCAAACCATGAAGAACTGCTCTAAGTATAATCTGTGCCTATGAAGGGGGAATTTGTTTGAGAAATCAATTGAATAATGGGAAGGGAGATTATGGAAACATTAATCCATAAAATCATAGATTTGAAGGTGGCAGGGACCTCAGAGACCTTTGAGGCTAATCTAGTTCATATAAATGAGGCAACTGAGGCTGAGGAAGCTGTGTTTTTCTCCAGGGTTGCCTAGCTAATGAATGTCCCAGGCAGGATTTGAACTTGAGTGCCTGACACTGCTTCAAGTCAGAGGCAAGATTTGCTTTTTCTATTAGGTTCCAGTAATAGATGCCACACCATCATTTCTCCTGTCTTTCCCCCTAAAATCACAATGTCTTCCCTTTTTTTTGCTTATTAGCTCATCCTTCTATATGCTGGCACTCAGGGTGTTTCCTTCCCCCACCCCCCACCCCCTTCCCTTTTTATCTATATTCATTTCTCCATAGAGTTCTGTCTCTCTCTTCTTCCTCCTCCCTAAGTCTTCCCTGTTTCTCCCCATGAGGCACCTTAGTAAGTGATGGAATAACAAGGTGGGGTCAGTTATAAACCCTTACTTGGTGAGATAAGTTTAATCAGGCAGAGGAAGAAGTTGGGGGAGGGAGAGAAAAATGAGCTAAGAGGCACCCAGTGTGAAAATCCAGCTGGGCTATTTCTTTTCTGTAAATAATCTGAAAAGACAGCACCAAAATGGTCAGTAAATGCTTAGTAATGCTGAAGTCTTCCCTATGGCTTGGCAACTCATCTCTTTACAGAGGCAGTATTCATCTGACAGATAGAGCCAGTCCTATTTGAAAGATAAGGAAACTGAGGTTCACCGATGCTAAGCTCACTCGAGGCCCCTATTTTGGTTTGTAGTTTGAGACCTTCTAGTCCAGGCCCATAATTTTCCTTAAGAGGAAACTGAGGTACAAGCCTCAGTCCTCAGCGATAGTTTCTTCTTCCCATATCTTTCCACTAGGTGGTGTAATGCTGGAAGAATTTTGCCTCAGACCATTAATAGCTGGGTGACCCTGAGCAAATGATCTAACCTCTTTCAGCCTCAGTTTCCTAAATCTATAAAACAGAGGTAATTATCACATCTACTTTTCTCAGAGCTGTTGTGAAATTCAAGTGAGAGATTGCATTAAATGATCTGCATATCTCAAAATGCTATATAAATGCAAACTACTATAAGCATTACTAGTCTGGGTTGCCTGAAGGCTGGACTGACCTCCCACCCAGAAGGAGCCCTCCCTGTGACTCACTCCTAGGTGCCAGGGTCCCCTCCCTTTACTGGGAGCTCCCTGGGAGGCTAAAAAAGATATCCAGGCATTAGGACTCAGGCAATGGGACATTAGCTCTAATGCTGATCACTAATTAGTTGGAGACAAGGTCAACTCAGATTGGGAAGGGGGTGGATGGAATTCAGGATTGACAGAGGAAGCAAAGTCAAGGCTAAGAACCTTCCTCAGAAGAAGAAGACATGGTTATTAATAATCTTTCCCAGCAGTGCTGTTTTCCCTTAGCCTTTCCCTTTTATCTGAACACATTTTTTTTTTGTTGCTTCAATTTCCTTTATCTGGTCTATATGTAAATAAGTCTGTGAAGAATCTCCAGGCTTCTGCTAGAATTCCTCAGAGGCCCTTCCCCGTCCTCCACCTTTCCCTTCAGGCTCAGAAATATGGCAATTCAATATTGATCTCTCAAGAGCAAAGCCTGCTGAAAAACCAAAATCCAGTATAAATAATAATAATCTTGGTGTAAATAATATCGATGCTAATAACCACTTAAATTTCTAAAGCAATTTAAGTTTGTCAAAGGCTTCCCTTAAAGAAACCCTGGGGAGAGCCAGAGTGTAACTATTATTAATGTCATTTTATGGAAACGGAAACTGAGGCTTAGAAAATTATTTGCTAAAGTTCAACAGCTGAATAGGGTGGGAAGATGAAAAACAATTGCAGTCCTAAAATGCCTCAAAAATCAGTTGCTGAGGTTCATGGAAGTAAATTGACTCAGTGGTTTCTCAAAGGTTAGAGGTAGTTTCCAAACTCAAGTCTTCTTCAGAAACAAATCTAGGACTCTAACCATTATACCAAGTTCTTTCCTAATGCAACTAGAAAGTGTCAGTATCAAGATTAGAATTTCCTAATGCAACTAGAAAGTGTCAGTATCAAGATTAGAATTCAGGACTTCTAAATCTAGAGCTCTTTGCATTTTGCCAAATGGTCTCAATCACTTAAACCTTCTTTAGACTTTCTCCTGGTAAATTCTGGATTAATAATTTACTAATGAATCATCTATATACACACATACACACACATCCCTATCCATTCCTACCCAATCCCCTCTTCCTCCCTTCCTCCCTATATTTTCCTATCTACTTATCTACCCTCGAATTTTGGTCCAGATCTGTGACTCCATTAATATATATGGATAAACAAACTCTGTCCAGAGAGGCAAATTTATTTGTAATTTTTAATCTTTGAGACTTGCCTGAGATATCAAGGGATGAATCAGGTCAGGGTCATATAGCTAATAGGCATCAGAATCAGGACTTGAACCTACGTTTTCCTGCTTCTGAGACTAGTTTGTTATATGCTAATCAATTGATATTATTTATCAATATATTTTTAGCATGGGCTTTGGTGACTAGGTGATACAGTGGATAGAGAATCAAACTAGAATTGGGGAGGATTGAGTTTAAGACTTAACCTTTGTCTGTTTCAGTCTCCTCAACTATAAAATGGGAATAATAATAGCATCTAGTTTCCATGGTTGTTATGAGGATAAAAGGAGGTAATATTTACAAGGCAGTTAGCACAATGCCTAGAATATATTAAGTGCTTAATAAATTCTTGTTTCCTTCCTTCTCTCTCTTTTTCTCTCTTTCCTTCCTTTCTTCCTTCTTTCCTTCCTTCCTTCCTTTCTCTCCTTATGGAATTACAGAATATTTCAAAATGATGGCAAGCATCTTCTTCAAAGGACAGATGAGTGAAAATGAAGGCAATGAGAAATAACTTTAGTGATGTTAGGTGATTTTTCCAAGATCACATAACAAATTATTAGTAAAACAGAGGCATCTCAGCATCAAAAATGAGGTTAAACAAGTGTGCTTCTGTATTTGAAAATCATACTTTCATAGAAAATGCCATCCACATCCAGGGAGAAAACTATAGAGACTGGATATGGGTCCAATTTTTTTTGGGGGGGAGGTTTGTTTTCCTTCTCATGGTTTTTCCTGTTTGGTCTGATTTTTCTTGCACAACATGACAAACATGGAAAAATGTTTAAAAGAATTGTACATATTTAACTTATATCACATTACTTGCTGTCTTGGGGAGGGAAGAGAGAAAGATCTGGAACACAAAGTCTTACAAAAATGAATGTTGAAAACTAATTTTTACATGTATTTGGAAAAATAAACTACTATTGAAAATTTTTAAAAAGAAAATGTTTGCATTGACATTCATTAGAGGAAAAAAAAAAATGATACCTTCTGTATGTACATGTGCTTTGAAGGCTTTGAGACCTTACCCCAACACATGGGACTTAACAAATCACACAATAATGTCATGGAGATCAAGATTTTCTGTCATTTAAAAAATCTGGCATTTAACAAAAATCAAAAGGCATTTCTTATTGTGTCTATCATATCTGGGTAGCAGCCACTCTGCCTAACCCCTAATAGCAGCTTTGGTGAGGAGAACTGAATTAAAACATTTCACCTAATTTAAAATTTAGTAAACAACACCATTCAATCATTCATTTTCATTCAATTATTGACCACATCTTCAGCTTTGTGGTATAATAACTAAGTGCAATAGGGGAAGCAAAGGTACAGAGTACCTGCTCCCTAGCCTGTCACAGTTTTTTAAGTGATCATACCATACACACTCATACACACACGCACCCACAGCTATAATCATAATTCATATTTTTATAGCACTTTCAGATATATAAATAGCTTATACAGCACAACTCTGATATCAATTAGAGCAAGTACTATTATCTGCATTTTACAAATGGGGAAACTGATATTGAGAAGCTAAATGATTTCTTTAAGGTCAAGCAGCTAGGAATGAGTGAAAAAGCATACATTAAACACTTATTACATATAAAGTAAGGTGCTAGTGCTAGGAATACAGATGTAAAAAACAAGACAGATTCTGCCCTCAAAGAGGTTACATTCTAGTAGGAGTAGGCAGTACAAGTAGGGAGGATGGTATTTGAAGTCATTTGGCAATTAATTATTATATCTTTTCAAGGAACCACATTTTTTTTTAATTAAAGCTTTTTATTTACAAAGCATATGCATGGGTAATTTTTCCAACATTGACCCTTGCAAAACCTTTTGTTCCAATTTTCCCCTCCTTCCCCCTATCCTCTCCCCTAGCTGGCAGGTAGTCCAATACATGTTAAATATGTTAAAGTACGTGTTAAATCCAATATATGTATACATATTTATACAGTTATCTTGCTGTACAAGAAAAATCAGATTAAGATGGAAGGAAAAAAAACTGAGAAAGAAAACAAAATGCAAGCAAATAACAACAGAGAGAGTGAGAAAGCTATGTTGTGTTCCACACTCTTCCCATGGTTCTCTCTCTGGGTGTAGTTGGCTCTCTTCATTACTGCACAAGTAGAACTGGTTTGAATCATCTCATTGTTGAAGAGAGCCATGAAGGAACAGCATTGTTAATGTGATTACTCTTCTCTGAGGTAGGGAAGAGAAGGTGGAGAAGGGTAGAGTGGAATGACATGAAGGTAGTCAGGGAACAGCAGAGTGGGTTTGGGTGTAGGCTCTATAGGGTGAATACCCATCAGTCGAAAGAGTCAAGGATGGAATACCCATTTGGAGATGGAGGCTACAGCACATGCTTGTTGGCATGTTGCTAACTCCTAGTCCATAACTACCTCCTAATTTTATTTTTTCCAAGGTATCTGGGGAGCACAGTGGCTGGAGAATTGGTTTTGGAGTCAGGAATGCCTAAGTTCAAATCCAGACTCAGATACTTAACTAGTTTTGTGATCCTGAGCAAGTCACTTAACTCTCAATTTCCTCATCTATAAAACGAGAATAACAACACCACCATCCATCTATCTCCCAGGGTTGTTGGGAGAATCAAATGAGATAAATTTGTAAAGCATTTTGCAAACTTTAAAGAGCTCTATAGATGCTTATTAATGTTAAAATGATAAATAATTATAGCAGAAGGGAAGTAAAATAGTAGATGGAGTGGAAGTTGGAGTTAGGGAGACCTAGATTCAAATCCTACCATTGACCCCATAATAATTGTGTGACCCCAAGTAAGTCACTTAAATGTTCAATCCCCCAAGCAACAAATTTAGAAGTTATAGAGAACATGGCCATCTGGGAAGAGTTCCTTATGCCAATGAAACTGTGAATCTAGATTTTAGAAGAAGAAAAAAATGGTCAATTTTTTTTCAACAAAATAGCACATGATTAAGTGTAAAACAGAGGAACACAGTACCATGGGATTTATAAGCAGGGTGGGATCCCTCCTGGATGAAAAGCAAGGATGGTTTTCCTGGAGGAAGTGTCATTTGAGCTGTATTTAAGGATTAGGCCAGATTTCAATAGGGAAAGATGAGGAGAAAACATTCCAGGCAGAGGGAGGGATATGAACTCAGACAGAGAAGTAATGGATGATAAGACACATAAAGAACAAATGAGGGGAGAGTGGTTTGGCTGAAGTGCTGGGCTCATCTTGAATGATATGGGTGATAGTTCTATTCCATCTGCCAAGTATCTTACAGAGGCAAGCTATATATTTAGTTCAGACCAAAGAGTGTGCATCTTTTCTCCCATATATTTCTTTCCCCAGGACCAACATAATGGATGTGTGTCTGCTTGTTAACATTTGGATTTACTGTTGGTGATTGTGGAGGTCCCAATAACACTCCTTGGTATGGCAGAAGGCCAGCTGAGTTTATATCAAGAATATTGACGTTTGCAACTCATTTGCCCTGAGATGGTTTAAATTAGGAGGAAAAAGAAATAATGATTTGGAATAGATTTTTTTTTCCCCTCTGGAAACTTCATAAAAAATTGTTTTGATGTGGGAGCTGGGTATGTCTGTCTCTGTTTTAAAGAGATAGGGCAGTTGAGGAAAATCAGAGGAAGATTGTATCCTATGCTGAGCATCTAGGGTCCAGGACGTCTTGAGGTTCCAGTGTGGGAATCTATCCCTGATCCTGGTTCCAATTTGTTGTGTGACCTTGGCAAATTGCTTAACCTCACTTGGCCTCAGACACAAATAACAAAGAGTCACTGAGATGATAATCATGGATAGGGCCAAGAAAGACCCTCCATATAATGCTTGGGGAAACCTATATGGTGAGGGGCAGTGGGCCAGGGATTATTCCAATTTGACTTAGGTGCCTGTGAATATAAACTCACACCTTGACTGTGATATTTAGGAAATGATTTGAGTAATCGTGCAGGAATATTGAAACACCTGCTTTCAAATGACAATAGATACTCTCTAAGAAAACCTCAAAATTGAATAGTAGAAAGAGACCAAGAGGTGCCATTACTGTTTTTCAGGTTGGCTTTTTTTTTTTTTTCTCTTCCTGAATCTGCTTCTAACTTTATGGACATCATCATCATGTCTCTGCTGCAGTTTTCTCCTGGAACCTTCCTCAGTACCTGGGGTCTCCTCATTCTGAAATACCCATCTGTTAAATGAAATTCTCCCATTGGTGAGCTGGGGGTGGGGGGCTCATGTTGGCCAGGCCAGCCAAGCTTCATTCCCCTCCCACTTCTGTTCCAACTTTTCAGATTTCAACATATACCTCAGACTTCTCAGCTTCCTTTTTAAAAAATTGTATGTTGTCTTCCCCAACACAATAAAAAACACCGTGGGCAAGGCTTACTGTCTTTTTGCTTATATTTGTATACCTGACACACTGTATGTGCTAAATAAGTGCTCGTTACCTTTTCCTGCTCAATTCTTGGCAGGAGTGCCCAAGCTAAAAATCCTAAAAGGAGTTTGATTATGGCACTCCTCAGCTCACAAGTTTATGATGAGTTCATCGACCAATGCATCAGATCCAAACTTCTCAGCTTCTTATTCAGGATCCCTCATTGCTCGACTCCTGTGCATCCATCTTGGTGCATCTTTCACCTACCTTGCTAACCCTTTCTTCCTCTGGGGGTGCTTGACTCTCAGTCTTTGTTTCTTGGGTTCTCCTCACCCTTTCTCTTGCCAAACCAGAACCCCCTCTTTCCTTCATCTCATCCTAAAAGACAGCCTTGGCCTTCAGGGAACTCTCCTTCTTCTGAAATGCTATAACACTTAATTATTTTTTTTTTTTATTTTTTTTTTTTTATTTAATAGCCTTTAATTTACAGGATATATATACATGGGTAACTTTACAGCATTAACAATTGCCAAACCTCTTGTTCCAATTTTTCACCTCTTACCCCACCCCCCCCACCCCCTCCCCTAAATGGCAGGATGACCAGTAGATGTATAACACTTAATTAACAATAATACTTTAGAAATGTTGGCTCCCTTCTATTGCATCATAATTTTTACTGGATTTAGAGTTGGAAAAGACCTTCAGAACCATATAGTTCAACCACCTTATGATACAGATGAGGAAAGATGAGAAGAGATGTTGAGTGACAGAGACAGGAGTTTTTCTGTTCAGAATTGTCAGGATCTTTTGGGTGGGAATAATGCTTAATGTGTCTCTGAATCCTTTTGTCCCCTCCACCAGTAGCACAATAGAACATGGCCTGGAGTGAGGAAAACTGGAATTCAAATCCACCCTCTGACATGTACTAGCTGTGTGATTCTGGACAAGTCATTTAACCCCTGACTGCCTCAATTTCCTCAATTGAAAATCCCTTCTCTCCCAGAGTTGTTGTGAGGATTAAATGGTGTAATAATTGCAAAGTATTTAGCATAGTATCTGGTACAAAGTAAGTGCTAGGTAAATATTAACTATTGTTATTATTATCTGGGATATAATAGGTACTTAATAAATGTTGTTTCCTTCCTTGATTCCCTTGTCCTCCTACATAATCCAGCACAGGGGTGAACACTCAGAAGGTGGTTCAGGAACATGAATGAATGACCATAATAAACAAGGGTCATTGGATGACATCCCTGTTTCTCCTTGGGACTCCCTAGATCTTCCTTTCCCTCTGTCTCTATGACTTGATAATAGCAATTGTGGACTTTGGTGGGTTACTGTCCTGAGCTGTAGAAGGAAAAAGTAGTAAGGAGGTAGGCTTTCTCTTCCATGAGCCAAGTTGACCCAGGCTTGGTTGGCTATTCTTGGGCACTCTCCTGGGACTGACTGCCAGCAGGAGATGCCAGAGAATTAATTTTGATCCACATTCTCTACTCCTTAAGGAATCAGGAACATCATACCACTAATTTACCAAGTGACTTTAGGAAAATTATTTCCTCTTTCTGGTCCTCAGTTTCCCAGTCTGTAAAGTAAGGAGGATAGATTAGATGATGGGTGGAAGGCTGCCATATTGGACAGAATCTGGCTTACCTATTTATTCCCTGTGTGACTTTACATATGTCAATTCACTTCCCTGGACCTCAGCTTCCCCATCTGTAAACCAAAGGATTTAGACTTAGCCTTTCAAGTTCCCTCCTCAGATCAGAAAGCCTGGGTTCAAAGCATGGCTCTGTCACTGGGTGGTAGCTGTGTTAATAACATTAGACAATCTCTTCCCTGAGCCTTAGTTTCCTCATCTGCAAAATGGAAGAGTCAGACTAAATGATTTTTGGAGTCACAGTTGTAGTTCTCTAGAATCTACAAATGTCCCTTCCCCTAGAAGGAAGGGTGGAATTGTCCTGGAAGTTTTTAAGTGGCCACATCTTTCCACAAAATTCAAGATCAGATTGGCAGGTTCCCTGAACACCCACAAATCCTAAGAATAAGCACTGGCTATCTGGAAGTCTGGGGCCTGAGAGAGTCATTGAACCAAGAGGAAAGAAAAATAAATTTCTATTATTAATTGTACTATTGCTATGATTAGATGGAATAATACATATGTCCTTTGCAAGACTTAAAATGACAGACAGCAACATCAAAACTATCCTAAATTTGGCAATAGGCAAATAAAACACAAGAATTGGGAAGGAAATAAAATAGGCTTTTGAGCAGCTTTAACAGACTTCATAAAGCCCATAAATTAACAAGAAGCAGCTATGTAGTATAGAGGATAGAATGTTGGGCTTGAAATCAGATGACTGGAGTTCAAATTTGGCCTCAAACATGTTCTACCATTTGTTCCTCTCAGTTTCCTCAGTTTTTAAATGGAGACAATAATAGCACCTACCTTTCACGGTTATGAGAATCAAATGTATTTGTAAAGTGCTTAGCACAGAATCTGGCACATAATAGGTGCTTAATAAATGCTTCTTTCAAAATATGCACTTTATTCACAAGACTCTTAAAGGGCTTTAACTGATTCTGTTTACTCTTACTTTACAAACAGTTGTAAGAAGCTTGATTATTTATTTTTCTAGTTCATTTAAAAGTAGAAATAAAAGTTCTATAGGCAGATATGCTAATAGCACAGAGAAGTAACTGGTAAAAACCTGGCATCAAAAGAAGGCACAGGAAGACTATAAAAAGCAGATGAAGAAATAAAAAAGCCATTTAGGGCTCTTTAGTGTGAAAGCAAACAGCCCCCTCTCACCTCATTCACTGTAGATATAAAAGTACAGTCACTTGAGATTCCTAATGATCTCCCTAAGACACTTACTAAACTTCAGCATACTATTATTAGTATACTAATAATCATATGCCTTTACTATATGAATATTAACTATATTAATAATTTTGTTGTTCAGTCATTTCAGTTATTTGACTCTTCATGACCTTATTTGCAATTTTCTTGGTAAAGATATTGGAGTTATCTAACTCATTTTCAGATAAGGAAACTTAAGTAAACAGGGTTAAGTGACTTGTCCACAGTCACACAGTGACCTGAGTGAAATGTCTGAGATCAGGTTTTCCTGACTCCAGGTCTGGTGTCCTAGCCACTGTGCCATTTGACTGTCCTAATTAATTTTAATGATACATTATATTACATGTTATATTAATTGCACTCCTGATATCAATCTTTTGAGGGGAGCAATGTTGAATGGTGAGAAGAATTTTGGACTGGGAGGTCAAAAAACCTTGAATAAAGTTCCTTTCCCAACCTGGGCCTTATTTAAAAATATTTTAATAATATTTTATTTTTTTAAATACATGCAAAGGTAGTTCAACATTTACCTTTGCAAAACCTTGTGTTCCAAATTTTTCTCTCTCGCCTCTTCTTCCTCCTCTCCAAGACAGCAAGCAATCCAATATAGATTAAACATGTGAAATCCTTCTAAATATATTTCCACATTTGTCATGATGGCACAAGAAAAATCAGATCAAAAGTGGAAAAAACACGAGAAAGAAAAAAAAAACAAGCAAACAAACAATAACAACAAAAATGTGAAAATAATATGTTTTGATCCACATTCAGTCTCCATAGTTCTCTCATCCCAAGCCTATGATCCTTTGAATAATCACTTATGTCTATATACCACTTCCTCCATTCTAACATGTTATTATTACAGGCAGTATCTCATATGAGCTTCACAACAGCTTTGTTGAATAGGTCAATCAAGTCATTCAGACTAAGATCAAATGTTTCCATTTTACAGAAGAAAAAAAGGTCTTACAGTATTAAAGTGACAATACTATAACGCAGGAACCAAAGGAGTGGAAGTCAGGAAACTCGAGTTCAAATCCTGCCATTATGACTTACTTATCTGAGTGTAGACAAGTTCATCCATTTCTCTAGAGCTCAGTTTCCTTATTTGTAAAATAAAGAGGTTGGATTTGATCACCTCTAAATGTTATGAACTCTGGCCTTGCCCATAGCTATTTGGTTTGTCAGCATAGGAAGAAAGCAGGAACCTAAGTATCCAGAATCCAGTCTAGCATGATTTCCACTGCAGGGTCCCAGTAAGAAAATTGTGATACATTTCAGTTTATTTTTATAAGCTTTGAAAAGCAGAATAACATGGAGTCAACACCCAGCTAGAAGGCCAGTCTCAGAATCAGGAAAAGCTCATTTCAAATGCTTCTTCTAACCCACAGTGGGCAAGTCACTTGAATCTGGAAGACCTGAGTTCAAATCTTAGAAACTGTCCCTAAGACAGAAATTACAGGCAGAAACAGATCTGCACTGGTTGAGAGAGTTCTCCTGAAATTCTCATAGCAATGAAATCACAGGCCATTTTCTTTTTCCCTCCCCCAAATTTTCTTGATCCTTTTTGTCTTTACAACAGAATAATTCCTAAAAATATATTCTCCATCCCCCATATAATCCAAAGCATCTAACACAGAGATTGACTGGGTCTGACAATATGTACAATATTCTATCCAATTGTCCCTCACTGTTATAGTGAGAGGGGGGGAAGTTGGGTTTTTTTTTTAATCTATTTTTTCAAAGACCATAACTGAGTTTTAAACTTGTAATACATTTTACAATGATACATCTTTTTTTTTTTTTTCCTTAAAGAGCTAGAGCTTAAAAGGGTAAGCCTTCTGAAAATCGTGATGGCTGATATTTATGTTAAGGTATTTGATGCGTATTATCTCATTTGATTCTTAGAAATCCTGTGAAATAGAAGGTCACTGTTTTAATTTTCTAGATAGTGAAGCTGAGGCTTAGACAGGTGATCTGCCCATGTTCAACCAGCTAGCTAGATGCTTAAGGAGAGATTCTGACCCTATTCTTGCTGATTCCATGTCCTGCACTCCACCCATGATACCACACAACCTTATCCCGGGTTTATCATTTAAGAGAAGGGCAGCTTAGGGCATGCTAAACAAAGACATCAGGGGAAAAAAATAACTGAGAAGCAAAGACAGTTAAAAAAAACAAAACAAAACAATTCATTTGCAGCTCTTTGTTGATGGCCCTGGTTGATCACTTTTGATCAGTACTTTTCTGGAGACCAGAATGAAACCTCTACTAATCTATTTTATTTCATCTCTTAATACCCAAAGCCTATACTTTTCTCCCCAAAGTGGTTTTATTTCCCTTTCATCTCATAGTATCAAAAGCAGAAAAGCATTTCCAGTTCAACCCATTCAACTTGACATATTAAGAAATTGAGGTCTGGAAAGGGGAAATTACTTTGGTCAAGGTCACACATGGGTTCCCAAACCCAATTCTAGTCATGAATGAACTGATCCAGAAGTCCTTCCAAGTTGGGGAAGCCCAGAAGATAAGAGATCAATAGAAGAGGCTCAATAACCTTTTCTCTTCTTCCTCTGCTGCCCCTCACGTCAGGTCTGAGATTTAAGTAAACAGGGCTCCATAGGAGTGAGACTACTATTTGTGGGGAAAAACCCCTCAAAGTCCAAATAAACAAGAAAGAAGCTAATCTTAATCTCTTGTTGAAATGCAAATTAAAGCAACTCTGAGGTACCACCTTACACCTATCAGACTGACAAATATGACAAAAAAGCAAAATGTTGGATTTTGGAGGGGATGTGGGACAACTGAGACAATGAGGCACTACTGATGGAGTTGTGAACTGATCCAATTATTCTGGAGAGCAATTTGAAATTATGTCCAAAGGGCAACCAAACTGTGCAAACCCCTTGATCCAGCAATCCCATTGCTAAGTCTGTATCTCAAAGAGATTTTTTTAAAAGGGAAAAGAACCTATTTGTACAAAAATATGGAGAGAACCTCTTTTTGGGGTGGCAAAGAACAAGAAAATGAGGGGATGCTCATCAATTGAAGACTGACTAAACCCAAGCCATGGTATATGACTGAAATGGAATATTATTGTGATAAAGGACAAGCAGGATGATTTCAGAAAAACCTGGAAACATTTACAAGAACTGATGCATGGTGAAGTGAACAGAACAAGAACATCATACATAGTAATAGCAACATTGTTTGATAAAGAACTATGAATGACTTAACTATCTTAGGCATGATGGCATCAAAAGACTAATAATGAAGCATACTATCCACCTCCAGAGAATGAACTGGTATTGTTTGAATATAGACTGAAGCATAATATTTTTTCACTTTCTTTTTATCTTTCATTTTTTTCTTTTACTCAAATATTCTTGCACAAAATGACTAAAATGGAAATGTTTTGCATAACGGTATATGTATAATCTATTTCTGATTGCTCACCATTTCAGGGAGGGAGAAATAGAATTTGAAACTCAAAACTTTAAACAAAAATGTTAATAAAAAAATAGACTCTTGTCCATCTCCCCCCTGGAGGAGTTGAGTTTATTGTTAATAATCTGCTGCTAAAAGGGTAACATCTGCTTTGGACAAACAGTAATGAGATTGAAACCCCAGGTGGAGGGAGACTCTGCAGTAATAAATGACTCGCTGGATGTCTAAATAGTTTTAATTTTTTTGTTGGCAGAAACGGCGTGCTCCCACCTCGGGCGGCCCTTTGCTGGCTCTCTTTGTTTAATGACCGCTATTCATTTCCAGACTGGCAGATGGACTTGGGGCCAGCATAAGGAAGAGGCAAAGCTCAGCCAATGAAGATACTGGGGAGGTGGGGGAGGGCTCAGGAAGTAGGCATAATAAGGTGAGGTTGCTGGTCTCTGAGGGAGCCCCTGAGCAAGTGATAGACTGTTCCAGGGGTGCCAGAACCCAGGAAAGAGGTACTGCCCAGGCTAGGAGCCACAGAAGCACTGGGATCCAATATGGGGGTGATGAACACTAAGGAGGGGGGAAAGATGGTTTGGGGAAGGGGGAGGCCTCTATAAGGATCCAGTATGTTCAGCTTATGTCTGTGGCACTCCCCTACTCAATAAACTCCAAAGACTCCCTATTATCTCTAAGTTATAAAATATAGCTTGGTTGGGTCTTAAAGGCCCTCATAGACTAGATCCTCCTTACGGGTTCCAAAAATATTGGTACATTAAAACTACACAAAGACTTTTGGGACACCTGTACGTTGCTTTCCCTCTCACACTCTATAATAGTGATTGTCAAACTTAAGGAATGATTTAAAGAGTTTTTGTTTATATGGGTTATATTTAGAGATATTTACCATATTAGAAATAAAAACAAATTTTGAATCTGTAGACCTTCAGAGACTCCCAGAATTCTCTGGCTGGACTTCACTTTTAAGAAACATTTTTCTACATTCAGTCAAACTGCCCATTTTTCTATTCTTCACACACACAGTACTGTATCACCTATCATCAATCATGGAAGAGGAAGCCAGCTAGTACAAAAATAATGGTATCAGAATAACACCTTTGTAATAACAACAAATAAGTATCCTTTGGTATCAAAGGAAGCTGGTTCAAAATCAGCTTTACCACTTAATACTTCTTTGATCTTAAAAAAAAATCTCTTAAATCTTAGTTTCCTCATCTAAAAGATAAAAAGATTAATTTTTCCTTAGAGAAGAGGAAAGGTACCTCTCCTTTTGGTTGGAAGGGTGAATTATAGGCAAATTGGGTGAGGGACTGAATATTGTATTGTATACTATCAGATATAATCACTTAGGAGAATTGTTTTGCTGAACTAATTTTCTTTGTTATAAAGGAAAACACTTTTGGAGGGAAAACATGAATGTGATTGTGATGTCAAAACAAAAGGCTTCAATAAAACTTAAAAAAAAGGAGGGAATGAGGATTTTGGACTAGATACCAACTAAGATTCAGCTTTAGAGTTATGAAACCATGAGATGTGAGTTGGGGTAGGAAAGGAAAGTATACAGATAGTATACTTAGGAAGTCATTCTCCTTATTGAAGTTATTCAGTGAATTTCTGCACTAGACTCAGGGAGCTCTCATGAGGTGCAGAAATAGGCAAATCTACAGTGAAGGGACTGACTAGTACCTTGTCTTCAGTTCCATATATTCCCCACCTACCAATGCTCTGAGTCCTCCTATACATATCTATGCATTTGGTTTAACTTTTCTTGTGGGTGGAGAAGAATAAGTCATTTAATGCCCCTAGAACAGAAACTTAGGCCCAGGAACCTGGAACTCCCTCCTCTTCTGACAGAGACGCTATACCCAACCCAAGTATAGACATTATCTCCCATTGCTCCCATTTCTGTATCTGTAAGAGAGGCATATCATGCCAGTGCTGCCCTCTCTTCTTCAGGCAAGAAATTTTAAGAATACGATCTATAGCCAGAGGTCTTGGTATCTAAGGCAGATTTTATTACTATTTATGTGATCTTGTAGAAATCTCTTTGCCTCTCACACTTTTCAGGTCCTCCTACATAAGAAGATATAGGAAGGGGTTGGACAGAGCATCTCTTACAAGCCCTTTCAGTTTTAGATTCTCCCCTGCCAAATAGGGAGGGGGGAGGTGCCTCTGCAGCTCATCAGCTCCTCTCCACTACCTCAATTTGGGTACAATATTTGGCTCATCCCAATGAGGGAGAATGGGCTTTTGGGAGAGGAGGAGAGAAGGCTGGAAATAACTAGAAAGTTGGGAGTCTAGGGTGATACAGATAATAATCTCTTCTAATCTCTTGCTCAAAATAACCCAAAGTCAAGTAAAGAAGGGATTACAGGGCCTAAAGTACTGTTATCAGAGGCTGTTTCAGACTTGGGCTATTGGGGAGGGGGGAGACATGAGAGCTCCTTGAGAATGCCTTGTCTCCAAGACTGGAGTACATTCCTTCTTCCTTCCTTTTCCGTCCCTGCCCCTTCCTATTTTTCTTGGATGAGGCAATGGCTAGCTCTCTTAGAGACCCCTTCTTTCTTCCCTGTACCAATGTGGGAACAAGTATTATGAGTCTGTCTGGCACACAATCAGAGTACGGCACAGAATCTGGACAACAATATATTCAAGGTCTGATTTCATCAGTGTATGCTGGTGTGGAGATGCAAATGTGCTTGCCCATAAATGCAGGTGGATCTCAGCATATGTATACATGCTCATATATGCAAGTCTGCATGTGTAAGCATACAAAATAGCGAGAGTGCAAATATTAGCGTATACAGGTCCATAATTATATGTTTGTAGATGCAAAGGATCCCATTTTCCCCTAACTTACTTGCTTGTTCTTCATTCTGCTTCCCCTTCCCCTTCCATTGTGGCAGTCTAGGAATATATGCTTATGATTTCTGCAATCTTGTGCCAGGTAGGGTCACCAACCTGGTCCCTTCAGTAGGATAGGCAGAGAGAAGGGGGGGGGGGGAAGGTGGCTCTAGGAACCGGGGGACTAGAAGACAGGAGCAGGGACAGGAATGGGAGCAGGCTCATTCACTTTAATGGATTGGCCCCTGATTCTACTGCTGAGGGAGACCTTGCCAGTTTAATAAGCTCTGGCTCAGGGGTTCTATCAAAGGCCTGGCAGCCTCCCCATCCCCTAGATGAAGCCACTAAAGAGGATTCCAACTCTTCACCTTTGTTTTCCATCTATTTCCAATAACCCAAGGTGACTTGGTAATTGCATTGAGAAGAAGGATCCAAAAAACCACAGTGGGAGGAAAGGAAGAGGACATATTCCCCATTCTCCAGTGGGCCATTTTGCCCTCCCCAGAGGTGGGATCCAGAAGGGAAGGGGCAGCTCTCTAGTTTGTCCTGGAGGCAGACATTCTTCCCTCGCTATTCATCCAGTACTCACTGTTAGAGACCTAGAATGGCAGTTTCAGTCTTGTATATGGTTGAACCTGCTGAGAATCTGGGCATGTGGCCATAGCAATCACGAGTGCTGTCCTGATTCTGACACCCTAATGTGGACCTGTCTAGGAGAAGAACAGTATGTGCTTATGGTGAAAGGAAACAGTGCACATGCCCCTGATCCAGGTGAGTCCTCCTCCTCCTCCTCCACATAGAGCCATAACATGTTTGTGCTAGAAGGGACTCAGAGAGGAGAAATAATTGGCTCCAAGGTCACAGAGAGTTAGTAGCAGAACCAGGAGTATAACTTAGACCTCTTGACTCACAGGCTGGTGATAATTCCATTCTTGCCCTTAATACTTCTGGACCTGTGCGGGCTAACTTCAAAGATGGTATGAGTGAAAACACTGTGGATACTTGAAATGATTGAATTTTGGATTCCAGCTTCTTTGCTTCCAAGTCTATCAGTTGCCACAATAAAAGTTTTCAAAGCTCAGCTCAAACAGTACGTCCTAAAGGAACCTTTCTCTGATCATTCCAGCTGGAGCTCATGTCTACCTCCTCTGAGCTCTCTGGGCACTATCTGGGGGATGGTGAGGAGAGAAAAGTAGTGGTAGTAGTACAACAGAAACAGAACTGGTTCTATAGCCAATGATCGTGGGTTCCTATCTCATTTCTGATGCTTTCTAACCCTGTTGACCTTGTCATTGAGACTGCCTGGACCCCATTTTCCTGATTTGTGAAATGAGAGATTGGACTAAATGAGAGATTTTTAACATAGTTAGGATTGAGTAACTCCACATGGGTTAAACAAGTTACACAGAACTCTTATCTCACATGAATTTGACTTTGATGAGTAGAGAATTACATCTTTACTTCAATATAGTTTCTATAATCTACATATTTTATTTTATGCTTTAAAAAATACTGTTCCTAGAAGAAGTCTGTACTAAAGGGGTTTGTGACACAAAAGGGTTAAACCTTGGATTGGTTAATCCCCAACATCCTTTCTAGCTGAAGTTCTCTAAACATATGAATTAATGAATGACTGAGTGGAGTTCACCGAGTGGTGCTGAATGGACAGCTCCCCTACCCAGTAGGTATTCCTAAACCTCCTCACCTATACAGTGGGGGAAATCATACTTCTACTATCTAAAGTATAGTCTTTGTATAAGCATCTCATCATCTCAGTAGACAGAGTTACGGAAGGGCCAAGACTGTATCTTACCTAAACTTTGTATCTCCTTCATTGCCAGTGCTCTGCATACAGCAGAAAATAAATGCTTAATAAATGCCTCTTTTATTAATGGAAAGATTTCTTTCTCCTATGCCCAAAGGGCTATCAAACTATGTATTCACACAGTTCTGATTCAGCAGTGTCCCTATTGGATGTGTATCTCAAAGAGATCACTAAAAATGAAAAAGAACATGTGCAAAAACGTTTGTAGCAGGCTTTTTTGCAGTGGCAAGGAACTGGAAACTGAGTAGATGCCCATCAGTTAGAGAATGGCTGAATAAATTATGATATATGAATGTTATGGAATATTATTATTCAATAAGAAATTATCAGCAGGATGATTTCGGAAAGGCCTGGAGACTTACATGAACTGATGCTAAGTGAAGAAGTAGAACCAAGAGAACATTATACATGGCAACAAGAAGATTATGTGATGATTAATTCTGATGGACGTGACTTTTTTCAACAATGAGGTGATTCAGGGCAATTCTAATAGACTTATGATGGAGAGAGCCATTTGCCTCCAGAAAGAGGACTGTGGATACTGAGTATGGATCACGACATAGTATTTTCACCTTTTTGTTGTTTGCTTTTTCTGGTTTTATTTTTTTTCCTTTTTTATCTGAATTTCCTAGTTCAGCAGGATAAATGTGGAAATATGTATAGAAGAATTACACATTTACCATATATTAGATTACTTGGCTGTCTAAGGGATGGGTAGGGGAGAGGAGGAGGGGAAAGGGAGGGAGAAAAAAATTTGGAAAACAAGGTTTGGCAAGGATGAATGTTGAAAACTATCTTTACACATATATTGAAAATAAAAAGCTATTATTTAAAATTTTTAAAGATCAATCCTTTTTATGTTTTTCATATTTATTCCCACCTCTACTTCTTGGCCTGTACTGATCCTTTTGCATAAAATGCCCTCCCTGCACTCAATCCCAACTTCTTAATCTTGCACATCCTTCAAGATCAAGATCCAACTCCATATCCTTTAGGAAGTCTTTTTTATTGTCTTTAGAATACTATATATTGAGTTTCTATAGCTTTGAACAATTGTTAACATTCAAATCGTCACATTATACTACTGCCTAGTATTTAAATTTAATGTTTTATGTCTGCTCATTTTCCCTCTCCAGTTGGATTGTGGTATTCTTCAGAGCATCATGAAGGAGGGGACATATTATACTATCTCAGTAATCCCTAAAGTATACTTCCTTCCTGAACTTGTAGAAGTAGGGGACTATAGATGTGTAAGATTGCTTATATGGTTAGGCTTGCTTGATGGATTTGTTTTGTGCTCTTAATTTTGCTTAAACAAGGAATAACTCTGTGGAGGAAACAGGGGAGGTGTGTAATTTAAAATAAAGGTAATATAAAAAGAAAATATGCCCATAAATTTCTTCTTACAATCCCTGACATGCAAGGCACAGAATTTGGCACATAGTAGATGCTCAGTACTTGATAAATTAAGAGAGTAGATCAGTAGGTGCTCCCAAGTGAAATGTATTGAATCTGAAAGTTTGCTGTCATTTCTTAGATTCTATATTCACTTTCATTTAATCCTAGAACGTTAGACCTTGAAGGGACTTCAAAAATTATTTAGCCTAGGGGTGCAGGTAGCATGAGTTAAGAATGATTATTACAATTTTAAAATATAATCAAAATTTATTTGAACATGCAAAAGTCATTCTTAGCTCATGGGCTAAGGCTGATTTGACTCTTGAAATAGTTTGCCTTAGAGCCCTATGGGCCATAGTTAGATCTAGTCCAATCCCTTACTTTACAGGTAAAGAAATTAAAGTTCAGAGAAGGTCACAGGATCATAGGTTTAGTATGGGAAGGGACCTTAGAGATTATATAGTGCAATTCTATTAGATGTTCATTTAATACTGAGGCCTTGAGATGTTAAGTGGTCCAATATCACATGAATAAGAAATAGGAAATCCAGTATGTGAGTATAGTTTCTTTGTATAGTTTTCAAATCCAGGCTTCTTAAGGGTCAGAGGTTGGCCCAAAATCACATGGCTACTTAGTGGCAGATTTCTGTTCATTTTTTAAAATAATTTTTAACATCTAAACTCTAGCTCCAGTCCTTTCTTCTCTATAATCATCACTCTAGTTTGGCTCCTAGTCATTTTTTCACTTGAATTATTACAATTGTCTCTTAATGGGTCTTTAGGTTCCAGTCTCTTTCCTCTAATCCACTCTCCAAATAGCTATCAAAATAATCCTCAGTTTACTCAAACTGTAAGATAAGTGGATTGGATTTGATGGAATCTAAAGTTTGTTTTGGATAGCCAGGTGCCACAGTGAATGGAGGACTAGGGCCTGGAGTCTCAGACACTTCTTAGCTGTGTGACTCTGGGCAAATCACTTAACCCTGTTTGCTTCAGTTTCCTCTTCTGTGAAATGAACTGAAAAAGGAAACAGCAATCACTCCAGTATTTTTGCCAAGAAAACCCCAAATTGGGCCACGAACAATCAGACCTGACTGAAAATGAACAACAAAAATTCCTTTCCAACTATGATTCTATGAAAAGAAGCTTTTTGCAAATTAATAATCCACTGCACCTTCACAAATCATCTTTTGAATAAATATATTTTCATAGATTTAATTTTCTTAGAGAAGGCTATGCCTTTAATGGTAGGTAGATGCCAAAATGGTCTGCCTGTTGTTGGGAAGCTCCTGGCCAGGAGTAGGGATTGGGGGGGGGGTTGATAGGAACTGCAAAAGTATTAGGAGGAAGAGAGGAATCAGGATTTCTGTCCCCAGAAAGGCAGCTGTATTATAAATACTGTTATTGTTATCAATATTTTAAGGTTTAGGGAATGGATGTTGGGATTTCATTGATAGAGGGAACTGCTCTACAGTTTCTAGGTTTAGAGTTGCTAGATCACACAGGTAATATATATCAGAGATGGGACTTGAATCTAGATCTTTTGGGCTTCAAGGCTAATTGCGTATCATTCTCATGTGGCTTTTCATTGTGATTATTAAGAACAACATTTTTATCTGCTAAACATGCTTTAGCATGTTTCAGGTGGTAAAGGGATTATTGTGGCTTCTTTAAATCAAAGACCTAGAATGAAAACTGTCAGGTACTACCTCACTGGAAAAGTTTTGAATAATGAATCAAAGTTGCCCCAGAATTGCCCCAGATAGTTGGAGAAGTTTATCTTATATAAGATCATAGATCTAACACCCTCATTTGACAGATGAGGAAACTGAGACTCACTGGGATGGTTGCTCAAGCTGACTTGGTTAGTAAGTAGAAAAACTGGTATTCAAACCCATGTCCTCTAATACCAAATCCAATTCTCTTTCCACAATACTAAAGTGTCTCAGCATCCATTTATTTAGTGTTCCTTTTGTGCAAGGTATTTGCTAGAAATACAAAATACAAAACAAAAAATAATATCTGGCCTCAGTGAGCATATATTCTGAGGAGGTAATAGTAGTGGGGGTGGCAGTGGTGAATTAATTTTTTTTGACAAGAATAACTCTCAAAAGTTTGCCTATATAGTCATAAAGGGGTTGCAATCTATATCAGTAGTAATAAGACTCACATTGATAAAAAAAATACTGGATTTTGGAAGTATTAAAGTCATAATAACATCTTACATTTACCCAATACTTTTAACTTTTCAAGATGTTCCTATGACTGTGATCTCATTTGATATTGTACAGACCCTTAAGAGAAATACACAGCCACTAGAGATTCTTCAGTCCAACAAGCTGCACAGGGAAAAAAAACTAAATAAATGGATGGAGAATGCCAGCTGTACAGAGTCTGATATTACACTTGGTTGGGCAGCCCATTGGGCTGGTCCATCAGTTCTTATATCTTGGACAGACACTATAAATGTGTAAGGAGTGGGTTCCAGAACTGCATGGGAGGAAAAGGATGAATTTCATTTGTGAAGTTATGCTGGGTTTTCAACCATACTGATCTCTCTGAAACAAAAGCCCATGCTTTTTAAAAAACAATCACCAATATTTTTCCAGCAATATTATATGATTATGAATCATGGAATACCACATCCACAGAGGAACAAAAGCAAATCACTCAAAGAGTAATGGAGAGATGCATGCTGAGTATAAATAGCTTGCAAGGTATTAATGCAACAATGATGAACTGCACATAAGAAATAGTGTAAAAATATATGCATGCATATGTGTGTATGTATGTGTGTGTGTAGGGGAAGGAAGGGCAGGACAGGTAGCTATGTATTAAGAGTGAGAAATCATAGATGGAAAGATTGACCTTGTGCACGGGGGAACCCAGAGAATGTTTTCTAGGACTTTAAAAAAAATTCATGTAATATTAAAAGACCTAAAGTGGGGGCTCTTAAGCTGGGGGCCATGAATTGGAATATAACATCTATATCTACATATGTATGGATATAAACAGAGAGAGACAATTACATTTCACTGCAATTGATTTCCCTTACAACCTATGGATTTTATTTTATGCATTTGAAAACATTCTTCTGAGAAGGGGTTTGTCCCTAAGCTTTACCAAAAGACTGCCAAGGTTTCTATGCTACAAAAAGATTAACTCTTGACATAGAAGAAAGCTACCAAGAGGCTGGCTGAAGCATGGATCCCCTCAGAAGGATTGATTGGAGGACATGGACAAGAGGCATGCAAGAAGAGAAGCCTTGATAGTTTTAGGGTTGCACCATTGCAAGAGGTACACAAATCAATGTTTGTTTGCAAAGATTGGCTGTCTTGTGTACTTATATACCCAGCACTATCTCAATGCCTGCCACCTGGTAGGTTTTTTGGTGACTGATTTTTTCATTGATGAAATCACTGATTCATTAAAATATTGAAATAAGATTTCATTTGATTCTCACAGCAGCACCACGATGTAGGCTGCACAGGCACATGATCTCATTTTTTAGATGAGGAAGCTGAGGCTCCAGAGAAGTGACCTGATCAAAGTCTTAAAATTATTCTCTACCAGAACCCAGGATATTTCAAACCTACTCTGAGGACTATCCTGATCCCCTTTCCATGTCTTCTCAGACCACTTCTTATCATATTTCCTATTCCAGG